>NC_045584.1:4025010-4335183 GCF_009819795.1 Aythya fuligula | reverse complement strand
AACAAGTTCAGCTGACTCCTGAATAGGTGAATTCAGAAGGTCTGTAGTTTACAAGACTACACAGTCCAAGGGTGCTGCATAAAAGCTAAATCAGATTGGTAGCTATTAACAAACTAAACCAGGAAAGCTCAGCTGTGCCATTTCTACTCCTGGCCCCAGCTTCTCAGCCTACCACTGACATCGCTACCGCCCTCCCACACCCCAAAACCAAACCTTTTTGTAAGTGGTTTCACCAGAAGCATCAACACCTCGATGGCCTATCTTCTTTCCTTGGCCGGGCTGTCCTGGAAGCGATGGTCCCTGCAACGAAAGGGCACGGTGACTTCCCAGCAGAGCAGGTGACCCGGCTGACACCAACAGGCAGAACAGCACAGGCTGGATCACATCACCACGACCATAAAGGATGGAGCGATCACTACTACTGTGGAAAAATCTGCAACCAGGTCTAATTGGCACTGGCAAGCTTTTAACAAGGCTGTCTGAATTATTTATTCATCCTTCAAGACAGGAGGGGTGAGAATACCCAGCCGCTCCACCCGACACCCTCACTACTAACGGGGCACAGACCCTGAGCCAGGAAAGGTCAGCGTTGCCTCCCAGCTGCCAGGATTCCCCGGTTGCTTGCCTTTGGTTTCTCATCGATTAAAAATAGGGATGTATTAAATCAAACTGCGAGAAGCATATTTTTGAAAAATCCCATGCCCTCAGGTTTCATACCAACGCCTCACACTTGACTTGAGAAATAAAAGGCGGATAACACGGATAACGCAACCCCACTCCTGTGTTCACACGGAGATAATCCATTTAAGCAAGATCTCATTTGTTAACAGTTCAAAGGACAAGCCCACACAGGGTGAACTGCAAAAACAGCTCTTCCTGAAGTTTTGCAGAGTCTACAGAAATGCTGTAGGGCTGCCAGCACTTCAGAGGGAGAAGAAATCTCCTCCTACCCCATCTCCACCTCTACTTCTGAGTCCATCCAGGCCTTTTTTGCTGATCCAGGAGGGAGCAGACGGCAGCTGTACCCTTACCACCTGATGTGACCACGTTTGGTGAGGCTGGACACAGCTCCTGATGCAGCCCCAGGGCTGCGACTTGTTTGCTGTGCCACGGGGCAGTGTCCCACCTGCTGCCCGCTGCCCCAGCACCGCAGAGCCCATCAGATAGCTGCGACGGTCAGCGAGCACCAGAGACTTTTGGGGTTTTGTTACATTACGGAACAGCCAGGCCTTGGATGCACTTTAAGCAGCGTGCAGCGAGACCCAAGGTCATTTCCCAAGTGACAACATTATATCGCTCTCTCTCTAAGCGCTGCACACAGTCATCTCTCAGAACTGATGTCTACAGCAGACAGTGTATAATTTTGTTCAGACTACAGAAGCTCTTTGTGTTTTAGCTTCTAATCAGGAGCTTGCAGCTATTTCTGGACAGGCTGCCTGTACTTCTGCAACTAAGGGGCAGCCTGATTTCTCCTTCAGAGCCTCACTTCCTACTCTGTTCTAAACATTTAGCACAGCCGAGCTCGCATCCAAACACTCCTTCTCCAAGGAGGTGTGATCAGCAGCAAAGATTTCCTTGCAGCTTCGAACCAGGGAGCTGCATCCTCTTACACGCAAGCCCAAGCTGCACTGTCCCACCTCTCCTTGTGGCTCATCACCATCCTCAAAGCATTAACAGAGGTGGGCATTGGTTAGGAAATCACTGCTGTATGAAAATCAGCGACTGAAGTCTTTCACAGCCCCTCACTCTACTTCTACTGCATTTCCAGGGAAAGAAAGAGGGGGGCTATTTGCGTGTTGAAAAAAGCAATTATCTTTTACAGGATTTGAGTTTTCTACTACGCATATTTCTGAGCAGTCAAAAGGAATTAAGTGCCACATTCCTGGCAGCTTAGGGGAAGAGTTTTCTATTCATGTATACTAACGTTCAGCATCTCAGGTGAGAAATATGAAGGGCTATGTCAGAAAATCATATAAAACAAAAACCATTTGAACACGGTGCCCTAAACCACAAGTGTGGGCTTCAGGGAACAGCTTTCAGCCACAGATCCTCCCACCAGATTCCCTGCTGCCAACTGTGAAGAGTTTTGCTCCAGAAGGTACCAGTGATTCAGCAACCTGAGACCTGGAGATGTGCAGAAAATCAGCCCCTCAAGATGCTCCCACCTCGGGGCTCCCTACTTTACAGCCACCTTGCCCCCTCCCAAAAGGGGACGAGACCCAACACAGAGCCCTGGAGGTGCCCAACATGTGGAGTCTCCATCTGGAGACAGGAGGAGCTCCAGGTGCTGGTATGGAAGAAGTGTCCCCAGCCAGATCCAGCCTCTCACAGGCAGATGTCACGGAGCCACGGCCCAAACTGGCCACAGGGAGGGCAAAATCCCTTCCCATTTCTCTGTGGCTGTGGTCACACCAACACACAGACACCAGAGAGCTGCCATTAATTTTCTGTCTCCCAAATAACCTTACCAATACCAAATTCTCAGTAAACTTAAATGTATTTTAAAACCTGGCCCTGTTCAAAAAAGTCATGCGGAGGCATTCTCAAGAGCTCTGCGTTCTCATTTCTCAGCACACGATTTTCAAGAGCATCTCACCTCAGTGATGGCTGCTTTCTTTGGTGCCAGACCTGAGGAGAAAAAGGGAGAGCATTAGTAAAAGTAGTCACATGAGATTAAAACTACTCAGACAATAGCCTAATGCTTTGTTCCTTCAAGCAAGCTGGAAAGCCTTTAAAGCAGCTGCTTTTGCTCGGTTTTCAGTTTCAGTAGCGCAGGAACCTGAAGTTATTGGGTTCACCCAATTTATAGCAGCACAAAGGTGCACCATTTTTCCTAGCAATATTTTTTTCCCTGAGGTTTCAGTACAGAGCTCTTCCTAATCCCTGCTGCACTGCGAGCAACAGGCCCACGCCACGCCGCAGGCGGTTACACACAGTGGCCCAGACACTTACGGAGCTGTTTTCCAGCCTCTCAGAAGGCCCTTGACAAAGCATATCGATAATTGAACCTATTTATAGAACACGAGGTCCAAATATATCACAAAATCAAATCCATCATTTATTTCTACCCCTGCCTTTGGGAGAAGCCACCACTTCTCCATTACAGCGAACGGCAAAAAAAACCAGCATTTTGCCTGAAGCTTTCAGATACGTGACCAGAGCTGGAAGCACCAAGCCATAACCCACAGCCCTCCTCCGACACGAGGCCAGCTTCTGCTCCCCTGCCCCAGCCGTGGCGAGCGCTGCGAGGAGTTTGGTGACCGGGGAGGAAGCAGCGAAGCCACACACGGGTCCTGCGGCTCCAGCCCAAGCCCCTCAGGAACAGGAGCGAGGACCTGGAGCTGCTGAGGAAGGCGAGGAGCTGCCCGCCCAGGAGGAGGTTGTGCAACCTGCAGGCCTGCAGCAGGGGCTTCGTTTTGCAAGAGGCCAGGGAGCAAAACTCGAGAGCTGTGGCCGTGCAGAAGCGGGGCTCTTCATGAGCCCTTGACCGTTCCCCACTTAGGGAGAGGGGTGGGTTACACAAGCGCCTGTCGGCACACGAGCCCTCCAGCTCGAGAGGAATATCTGCTCGAGCTGGGGGCAGTGGGAGGTGTCCAGTCCTTCAGGATAGAGAGCAGGGAAAGCCCTGGAGGAACCAGCCCAAGGCTCTGCTACTTCAGCATCTCCCCAGCTGGCCAAAGAGGATTTAGGATGGTTTAACCGGGGCAACCGCTCGCCCTCCTAAAACACAAGCCGAGATGCTTCAGGGCTTGTTTCCAAAGGAACCTGAGCAAGAAGTGAGGCGTAAGAGAGCACGCTGCTCTGCAGCTGAGAACAGCGATTCGGGTATATTTCAGGAAACATTTCGAGTGGGAAGCAGAATAAAACCAACAAAAACCCCTGGCAGGCACAGGGGAGATGGAATCGCGCTCAGGCAGAAGCGCTGAGGTTATCTCACGGGCCTGGGCAAACTGGGGATGCCCCAATGCAAACAGGGCACGTCCACGGGGTGTTTTCAGCAGTCAGCAATGCAAGCCCCCAGCAATGTGAGCCCCCCGACCCCAGGCTTTGCCTGCCTCTGTCTCTCTGGTGGTGAAATCTCCCATCACCCCGGGACCACACCGTGGCTCAGCTCGGAGAATCGCTGCCGCTGGGCATCGCCAGCTCAGACACTGCACAACGCACGCTTGGGTCCTGAGCTGGAAATTAGATCTTGGGCCTAGGACAAATGATTTTAAGGTCATTCAACACGAAGTCCAGCAAAGGCAGGGGAGCCAGGGCACTGGGAGCTCCCCGCTGAGCAATGCATCAGCTGGGAACGGCGCAGGCTGCTCTGCTCTCCGACTGCCCCACGCTGCTGACGAGCCGCAGTAATCTCTTTTCTGCACTTTGTCACAATTCCAGAGCAGGAGATTATCTTTAATTTTGTGATAATTACCACAAGCTGCTTTCGTTCTCAGCTTGTAAGTGTCTGCTGCTGTACACGTACCAAGTGTGGAATCAACACCGGCGGCGTGCTCGCAGGGAGGGTGCTGGGGCGAGAGCCAGGGGTTGTCAGGAGGAACGATGCTTCAGGTGGCCAAGGGCATCACCAGCAAAACCTCTCCAAAGAGAAAAATCGGCTTTATGAAATCAACCCGTCTAGGCAGAAAATGAAAAAAAATCTTCCGCTGGGTCCTCAGCACACGGTGCTCGGCTGTGCTCGTCTCAAACAAGCTGACAGATGGCCTTGCAAAAACTGATTTAGCTCCAGCTTCGGGGTTATACACAGCCACGAGAGCTGGCGCTCGGGTCTGCGGGGCAGCGGAGCTCTGCCGGGGGAAGTTTCAATACTTAGCAAGCTAATTGAAATGATTCTTATCCGATTTGGTGCAGCTTAACAAGGGGGCACTCAGGAGCGTGAGGAGCAGCTCCAGAAGGAGAAGCTGGGGATGGAAGCGCAGCTCTGGGCGCTGGTGGTGCTTCACGCGCGCCTGCCCTGCTGCCTTCAGCTCCTCTCCTCACCCTCACACCGCTTCTGTTCGACCCCATGCAGACCCACGTGCTGCCCCTCAGAGCTTCAGCTGTAACGCCAGGCCATTCCCATCTGATTTAACACCTGTTTTTTTTCCTTACACCTCTGTCCATGGCCGCAGCTGGGTGTCCATCCCAGCAGGGTGCTCACGCACCGCGGGCAGGGAGGGGACTCCCCAAACCCCTCCGTGCCCCAAACTCTGATTTCTCTGGATTTAGCTCTACCCCTCCAGAAGAACCTGAGCCTCCACAGGATCAGACAACCCGTCCCTCTTCTCGTGCAATGTGTTGTGCCAACAAGTTGTTCAGGCATCTTTAGGCCCCTCGCCCCCGTTTACATCCTCTTGACCTCTCACTCCCAGTAAGCGGCACACGACGGGTGGGCAGGGGCCTCGTGTACATCCACCAGCTTCATCACCCTCAGCAGTGAAGGGTCGGGAGCACAGCGGCTCCTGCATCCCCCAGCCTCTCTAGGTGCTGCCAGCTGGGACACACAAGTGATGCCCGAAGTCAGAAAGTTGAAAATTCACCAATCCTTCAGGCCTAAAAGCAAAGCTTCCCAAAAACCAGAAGATCTGGTCCTTGCTGCCCGTGACCTATACTGAGTTTAAGGTAAAAACATGGGTTTCAAGTTTGACTCATGCGCAGAGAATAAATTAAAAAATAAAGCCAAGTAAACAGTCCCTAGGATCTCTCAAAACCAGCTAAAGCTGGTGATTCCAGCCACTGAAGAAGAATTTCCTAAGGAAGTTTACAAACAACCAAGCAGAGCTCTTATGTAAGACCTGACAGAGCAGACTTCTTTGTAAGACATATGCATAATCACACAAACATTTATAACTTATAAATATTTAATGCTTCAGTATGCACTGGAGAAGCAGTGGGAGCAGACTCGAATAGCTGGTGAAATTATCTGGGCTCCTCTGCCCAGCAGAGAGGCTGCTGCATCTTCAATAAAAGCTTCAGTTGTTTACTGGGAGATACACACGGTGACTGCAACTAAAAACACATCGGGAATAGAAACACCACGCCAGCTCTTCGGCTGGAAGCTGGGAGATTCTGGAGAGCCCCCCCAAATGTCTCCGGAGGTCTGGGTCTGATTTCACACTCATCTGACGAAGAGCAAGAGGGCACGAGCCACCTGAGCAACCCGCTGGGACAAGAGGAGGGGAAGGCTGCCGGCAGGGTGCGAGGATTGATGGTGGGATCGGGCTGGGACCCGCATCCTGCGGGGAGAGGGCTAGGGCACGAGCTGTGCGCGGCGAAGGCTGTGTGCATGGAGCAGATGCGTTGCGGGAGAAAGACGGAGAGACAGGCTGGAAGCAAAACACATCCGTCAGGAGAGACAGCTGTTACTCTCCATAAGGGACTGCTGAGAAAATTGAAGTTCAGGAAACAAAAAAGCGACTCGGAGAAGATGCCAGAAAACTCGACGCGGCTCAGAGCGGCGCCTGAACCGGCACGCAGCCAGCCAGGGTGGTGTGGAAGGAAGGGCAACCCGGCCAGCAGGGAGCAGCCCCTCAACTTCTTGCACCCAAACTGCACGGCTCCGGGTCCCAGCGAGCAGCACTTGGGACCAGGGCGATGAGCAGGGTGGAGGAGAAACCCCAGGAGCAGCAGCAGGGCTCCGCAGTCACCCTGAGAAGGCAGCTGCTTGCAGCCTGCCCGCCCCAGGCACCCAGGGTGACCTGCTCGGGCCTCACACGCTGCCTCCCCGCGTGACAGCACCGGTTGATTGGGATGAGAAGCATCCAGAGGATGCATGAGATGCTCAGAGGAGGTGTGGCGGCTGCTCCCCCTGCGATGCAGGGTCTCTTCCCAAGGAGCTGTACCCGGCTGCTTTCAGAGCCTGCAGTGCGCAGGGTGCTGCTGGAGAGCTTGGAGCAATGAAAAGGAAAATGAAGCAATCTGAGATAAATTCCGCTTGTTGGATGGAGTCTGTAAGAGCTTTAGAAAAGCAACGCAAGCTTTGACACCAACACGAATCCCTCAGGATGGTTTAGACCCCATCCAAAGCCCAACAGTTCTTCACAGGGAGCCGAAACGCTGGCGTTCAGCAGCATCACACTGCGCCAGCATCGAAAGCCGGAGATCAGCAATCCCATCTAATCCCTCCTCGACACCCAGGGCCGGGGTCCTGCGCCTCCCCACACCTCCCTTTGCCGTTTGGAGCCCCCTGGAACCAGCCCCGCTGGGGGGGAAGGATGCTGGCGGTCACACACCGTGCTCTGCTGCACCATCGCCATGCCCCACGCTTTCCCCATGCTCTTTGTCTCGTTTACTTGAGCACAAACTCATCAGGGAAAGGAACAGCAGGGCCTGTACAAATTAAGGGAGAGAGCTTAATGTACCGGGGCAGCAGGACGGGGCCTCGGGGCACTGAGGTGGCACACATAATGTGCTCCCTGCCTCCCTCCCCGGGCACTTCCATAGCTGAGCTCCTCGAGCACCAAAGACACCCAGCCCTTGCTTTTCTCTTTAATAAAAGTTTTTATGCAGAAACTCCTCCTGCCTCAGAAATAACCCATTTACCCCAGAGCAGGAGGCCGGGCACAAGCGGGAGGCAACGTGCTCCTGCCCGGGTGCCGGATGGGATCAGCTCCTCGGGATGCGGAGTGCTGAGCCAGGACGTGCCCTGCCGGAACGTTCCCCTGACAGCTAACCAAAATGTGCTTGCAGCAGGGAAGCCCAATTACAGCGGGGAACGAGCAGGACAAGACAGGGGAAATGAAATTTAAAAGGAACTGATTTGTTTCCTTGTCTCGGATCAGCTGCACGCAGAAAAAAAAGTACAATTTCCGAGCGCCTACCCCGAACCGTGTGACACATCTGACAACAAAGCAAAAACAAAAACCTCATCAAGAGCAGCGCGCACACAACAGCTGACGCCCAACAGCGGAAAAAGGCTGCAGCCGCTCGGCTCCACGCTGTAATTATGCAATCCAGTGGGACGCTCGGGCTCGCATCTGCTGGGTGGGAAAGGTGCAGCCTTATCTGAACGCGGTGTTCCTGCCGCCTTCCACGCCGCCGGTGGCGGGAGGAGCGAGCAGAACGCGCTCCCCGGCACGTCCGGGCGCCCTCCCCGCGGGGCAGCGGGCGAGACGTGCCCAAGGTCGGCAGCCGGCAGCTGCGGCGGGGACGCCGGCCTCTTCCTAGCCCCCGGCTCCGCTCCTTATTGCGGCCTTCAAGCCTGAGTCTGCCTGCCTGAATGCAGAGCAAAGCTTGATTAGGATTAATTACAGGCGGCAAGCGGCGCGCCGGGAAGCGCACCCAGGCCGGAGCCAGCTCCCTGCGCCCCCGACACCCAGCAGCGAAACCACGACGCCAATTTAGAGCCAGCCCATCAGAGGCCGGCACTTTGAAGCCACGTTCCTTCGGGTCGCTCAGCAGAGCTGTGGCATCCAGCAGCCTCGGCTCGGGGCAGGACGAGCCCTGCATCCCCCAGCAGAGGTCCCAGCCGGCAGCGGAGCTGTAGCTTGGAGTGAAAAGGCAAGAGGAGGCAGAACCTCTCTCCTGACGTCCTCCCAAGCTGTGCTGCGGCACAAAAACAGGGACCTGAATGCAGTGCTGGTCCCCGTGCGGCCACCACCAACCACCCTTTGCTGCTTTAGATGTGGTTTTCTACAGCCACAAGGCCCCGGAGAGCCGTTTCCCCACCCAGGCCGCAGGAGCACAAGGCAGCACAGCACAAGGGCTCAGTCCAGAGCTCGCCCCTGTCCCCTGAGCACCATCAGACATCAGCCCAGCAGACACCGAGAGCTCAGGAATTTGGGTTATAGGAGACATCAGTCTGTCCCCCACCTCAGCCCTCAGCCCTTTCTCAGTGCTCCGAGCTGGGAATCCCTCCCAGGCTGTTCATGGCTTGCACCACTTCACAGCACCTCCCTGTCCGTGTTACTTGACAGAGCTTCGTCCCATTGCTCGTTTACTGCCGGGAATTATTTCCAGGCTAAATTAAGAAAGGTATCTCCCTCCCATTTTTTTCCCCACACACCCCATTTTCAGACCTTTTAGAAGAGGTGGAAGTCCATTAATACAGTCACAGCGAGTAAAGAAACCTGCCCCAAAGTTCCCAATCACGGCCCACCCCAAAGCCAGGACACGCAGAAGTTACACAGAGAGCACAGCTTTAAGGCTGCGGGAGCTCGGCACCACAACCAGGAGCAAACCCCAAAAGCCCCAAAAGCAGAGGCAGCCCTGGCCAAAGGGCACACAGCTGCCCGAGGGCCACCCTTCCCGAGCCGTCCTGAAGACGCACCTGGAGTTTTAAGGAGCAGGCTATTTCCTGATCTACTCTGCAGCCAAAGCTGCTCGGCTAAATCCTCTAAGGTTTAATTCCACTCCTGCTAATGTCACTTGACAGAGATTTTCCTGGGGTGCTCAAACTCCGAAGACTAAAAGGGGATTTCAGAACGGGGTCGCGCACAGCGTGCGTCACTGACACAAAGTCCTTCGGGCCGCGGGCACCAGGTGGAGCGAGCCCCCCTTCCCCGGGCACTGCGAGGGACACGGATTCGGTGTCACGGTGCCGAGGACAAGGCCTGGGTGGGAGAGGAAAGGGGAGACACCTGCAATTTCTGCTGGTTTCAGACCCAGGTTTCAAAGGCAGAAGTGGCAGGTCACGGTTCCAGACCTGACTGCTTTCTGAGCTCGGTGTGGGACACAGCCCCACGACAGCACGTCCCCCCGGCAGGGATAACAGGCACGGCCCTCGAGTTGACAAAGATCCTGGAGGTCTCTTCCAACCTAGATGATTTTGTGATTCTGTGAAAAACCCGCAATTCCACAGATGGGATAGGAACAGGGTACCGCTGGCGCGTCTTCACTCCGGGTCTCTGCGTCCGTACAAACCTGAGCTTTTGCTGCTGTAACAAGGAGAACTTCCAAGGGCTCAGGCTGTGTGCAGGTCTCATCCGAGCCCGCCAGGCAGCGAGCGATCAGATTTCTTGGCCTCACACAACACTAACGATGCCGACTCGCGTGTGGCTGAAGGCCAGGTCTGGCTGGCGTTGTGCTGCTCCCCAGCACCACCTCCATCCTCTCTACGTGGCTCCACACAACCCACCCAAGCCCACCAGCAGCCCCGAGGCTGGCCTGCCTTGTAGGGCAAGCTCTGCTCAACCCATCCCAGACACCACAAATCCTTTCCTGCAGGTGGATCCTGGACAGCCAACAGCCCCAGAACGAGGAGGCACCAACGCTCTGGTCCTCACCTCGTGGCTGTGAGCAAACCTCACCGACAGCAGCAGCTCCATCAGACCGCGTCCCCACACCGTGAGGCCAAGGGAAGGCCTCCAGGGAGAAAACTGCTGCTGCAAGGTGCGGGGGACTGCAGGTTAAAAATGAATTTAACTGCTGCTCGCCACCCCATTCTCTTCTCACCTTGTTACGGCCACTTGTGCTCTCTGTGACCGGAGTGTTTTGGTCTGATGCTCCCGCTCTGCTCTAACAAAGGCACCTGAACAGATGGAACAAAACAAGCCACGGCAGGACAAGCTCAAAAGATGAAGTGTGCTGCCAAAATCCCTAACTCCAAGTTTCAGCAACCAGCCTCTTCTCTCCCCGGGAGCCTGGCCGTGGCGTGGCAGCCAGTGACTCAGCTACTCGCTGAAAATAAGTAACCTGGAGAAAATAAAAATCAACAAAGCTTTTGAAAAGACTTCTAGAGCTTGGCATAAATACAAATAGGTGAGACGGGCCTAGAAGGCAAGAAGGAAACCTGCTGCCTGTGCTGGGCTGCAGGGACGTCGCCGTTGCATTACGCTGGAGATCAGGGACAGCCTCCTCTGATGCTGGGAAGCACAACGTGGCCAAGAGGCTCCTCCTGGCACGGGTCTGCAGCTGGCTCACGACCCAGGGCAGGGAAGCAGCTTCTCCAGCCCAGCCAGGAGCATCTGCACTGGGAGGCCAAGCCAGGCACTTGCTGCTGCTGTATAACGACGAGCAGCTCCAGCCTTTTATTTCCTCGTTTGAGAGCAAGATCTCTTCCACCCTAAGCACAGGTACGCACCCTAAGCACAGGCAGAGCAGGAGCTCGCTGAACACAAAGGTGGACGCGGGGAGCATCGGGCTGCAGATGAGCACACCTGGGGAGAGCCCAAGACACACGTGCTGAGAGGACCACGTTCAGCAGGCACAAATCTGAGGTGCAACTGGGAAAACTTCTTGTCTCGCAGGTCCTGAACCGGTCCTGAACCGTGAACAAGTTGATGCTGAGCCCATCTCGGGGCTTCACTCAGCTTCTGCCTGGTACAGGGGAAAACTGGGGCTCCTCTATGGGGAATAGGTATGGAAAACAGAAACTGAAGACAGCAGCATTGAGTGAACCAAAGCCCACCACTTCTGAACCACACGGTTTTGTAAAAAATGTCTTTCAGGAGCTTTAAAACTGCTCACCAAGACTTCAGTAAAGCCTGAAACGAAGCCGTGCACCTGAACCTTAACACCACAACACACATCAGCCACACACACGCTGCTCCCAACTTGGAGGAAGCTGGGACTGCACGGACTGCTCCTGGGTTTGGGGAGAAACCGAGGAGTCAGCCGAGCAAACATCACACGGTGACCCCACAGCACACGGGGGAGGTTTGGGTTCCTGCTCCCAGCTCAGGCGGCAGAGACCTGCAGGAGCTGAGCCGTATGGCAGTGGTGTGTGTTGTGGGGTGGGAGGAAGAAAAAGAAACGGGCAGTGCTGCTGGCTGACAGCTCCTGAACAGCTCTCAGCAGGGAAGGTAAAACCCCAGGTAAGAAGTCCCACCAGTTCAGCTTCTCCTTCCCCAGCTCCCAGCCCAGCAATCTTCTCGCACACCACCAAGCAGCAGGGCTCCTCCGCTGTCATAGCTGAGACTTCCAGGAGTTATTTGCACAAAGCGCAGCAAAATGCAAGTCGAAAGGCTCGGAGCTGATGGATGTCCGTGGGAAGAGCCAAAGGCAGCTCTGAGGAAGCAGAGCCAGCCGGGGGGCACGGCGAGGTCGTTCAACGATGGCCATGGCTGAGCCGAAGGGGTCTGATGCTCCGAGCAGGGACAACGCTTCTCCAGTTCCTCTTTGCTGAGATGTGTGCCTCAGTTTTGCCAGAACTTAAAGGCCAACCATAAGGCAAAGGACATATGGAGACCGCTGTCTTGGCAAGTCAGAGCAACCCAAAGCAGAAGCTCTAATAGAAAACACGAAGTAAGAGGCAGCACTTGCCACTTCTGCCGGTAATCTCTTCGTTTTTCCTTTAGACGAGCAGCTGCCATTCAGGCACGTCTCATCCTGTCCTCCCACAGCCCTTGGAGAGCCCCGCGTTGTTACCAATTCAGTAGTTTTTCACCCCACCTCAGAGAAAATCTGCATTTAAGTTTTGTTTTTATTGGATGGTGCGAAAAACCCACCTCGCCTCTCCAGGTGACATTTTGCTCTGCATGCTGGTCATTCCCAGCCTTCTCCTCCTCCTGGCTTTCAGTTTAGGAAAAAAAAAAAAAAAAAGAAGAAACACTCAGAATAAAATTACTCTTTGGGTTTTCAGTCCTGGGAGCTGGAGAAGCCGTTTGACCTCCCTGAGATCAGTTAGGAGCCCTCAGTCTCTACACTTGCCTTCCCACCAACACGAGAGCAGTTTGCAGGCATCAGTTCCTCCCAAACCAGGCTCTGAGCAGCAGCCAGAGCCCTGCCAAGCAGGGCACGCCATCAGCAGATCATCCCTGGAGGCTCCTCGATTTAACACCAGCCCGTATTGACCACCTCTGGAGCTGGCACACAACGGGCAACCGAGTTCACTGCGTTCCAGGGAAACGGATCCGGGCGCGGCTGTCCAAAAAACACGAGTGCCCTGCCTGGTCTTGGTCTCACTTTACAGACACAGCCCCACCGCTGTCAGGGCTCTGAGGGTTATACATGAGAAACGCCGGGGCTGGGCAGCGAAGGAGCCACAAAAATCAGGTAGCAATTTCAGGGTGCTCGCTCCTTCAGCTTCTCATTTGCTTTAATAAGCATTTCCTGGCATTACCGGGCTGGAAGCCTGGCTCTCGGCGGAGCGTCCCAGATAGTTAATCCACCAGGGACTCCTGCTTAGCACCGAAACGAAAACAAACAGCCAGCCCTCGGAGACCGAGGTGGAGAAAGACCATGTCATCATTTTTCTTCCATCCAAATGAATTTAAACCCGAAGAGATGCCGGCCTGAGCGGAAGTATTCTGGGATTAAAAGCAGCACACGCATCAGAAAAGCACCTTTAAGGAATTAACATTTCAGCTTCTCCCAAGCAGAGGCTTTATAAACTGTTACTAGAAAAATCGAACGCAGCACAATCTGCATCCCCTAGAAAAAGTTATCTTGGGACATAAGTTAGCATTACAGGGAAAAAAGAAAGTAATAAAGGAAGAATAAATGAATAAATGGCTGCTCTTCCAGATTTCAGCCCTGATCACCGAACAAGCAGTCCTTACAAACACGAGAATTATCCCCTGGCAGGTGCTATCTGAGCCCACAGCCCACCAGCACCCACGGGCCCCCCTTTGCCTTATGCCCGGGTCCCACCTGGGCAGTGCTCGCGCTGTCACGCAGCGCACGGCACTCGGCGCCGACAGGCACAGCTTCGAGACGCTCTCATTTTCTGCTGCCTTCGTTCCAGCTTTGAAGTTCGGGCCTGTTTTACATCTCTATAGCTTGCTTCTCTGCCAGCAAACCCTGCGTTTTGTACGCTGCCCCCATCACCACGCGCCCAGACAGATGGCGAGAGCGGCACCGAGGCTGCACGGAGGGAGAGCTGTCGTTTCAGAGCCACTGATTTACCAGGGACATTTTGGGTGGTTTCAGGTATTGCAGCTGCCCTCACAGAGATTCCCGATTGCATCCCTCTTCCTCTTGGCGTGGGGATGCATGGGATGCAGACAAAAAATAGGGCAAAACCCAGGAAACTGGAGGGACCCGAGTTTCACATCAGCCCCCAACCCCAGCGGCTGCCGGTGCAAAGCCTCTCTGGACGCGCTGGGGAAGGTGGTGATTTCAGCCAGCTGCCTCCCTTTGGAAAATGCTGCAATGGGCAATTCTGCCTTGAAAAGTCCACGGAATTTGGTCCATCAGAGAGACTACAGGGAGAGAAGTGCTGCAGCAGCTGTACCCTGCCTGCGCTAGAGGCTTTGGTAACGTTTTGCTTGTGCTGCTGAACGCACCAGCAGGGATCAAGCAAGCATTAAGGTACAGACAAGTTTTCCCTCGCCTTTCAGAGGGGTCAGCAAAACAAAACCGCTTCTGCCTCGTGCCAGAGCCTCCCCTCTGCCCGCAGTTCAGCACCATGAGCTTCACCTTCCCCCTCGCCCCAACGAGGCGCTCTGCAAAAGGAAACCAGGCCACCCAGACGGTGGCAGCGAGAGACTCCAGCTAATCACCTTCATTTTACTTTGCAAACTAGAAACTTGGGTTTCTGGGCCTCACGCCAAGCCCGAAGGCTTTCCTTGAATCCCTCAGATCTTCAGGACCTCGAGTAAAATCCTGATCCAGTGGACATCAGAGGCAAAACCTAAGCAAAGTTTGGCTTCTGCATGGCCAGAAGCTGCCCGGCCTCTGATAAAGCCGTATAGAAACGCACTGAAACCAGGCAGGATCCAAGAGAGGAAGAGCAGCAGTGCCTGACCCCAGACCCACCAGGATCCCACCGTTTGTGCCGACCCACAAGAGAGCAGCAGCACGTGCTGTGTCGGTGAGATCGGCCACTGCAAGCCCCCAGCCCGCCTCAAGCCTTGCAGCCTTCAGAGCTGTGTCTTCGGCTTTGGAAAGACTTCCCCAAATCTTTCCCAACCTACCAGTTACATAAAAATATTTCTCAGACGTTCCAAAAGCTTTGTGAGCTGCACCGACGTGCCAACCTAACGCTCAAGTTTCTCAAATTGATGTAAAGTGACCTTAATTACCTCAGCTCACACGGCCCTGAGTGATGTCTGAAAAACCATGCGGCCCTTCCAAGCCAAACCTTCCTCACCAGCAGGCTGAAAGGAGCAGTTTTGGGAAGATGTTTACGCAGCTCCTTGCACAGTGACTGAGGCGTTACCGTAACTGCACCGCTGCCCAATTCCAACCGGAGAAAAACACGAGTAAGGCGGCAGGAGCTCGGGAGGATGCTATTAACTCGCCCTTCAAACCAAATCTGTTCCACCCACAAGTCAGAAATTCCACCCTAAAAACCATAATTGGGAACACCTTGAAGCCATTTAGCTTAAACACAACTGCTGCTGTTTTGCTCCAGTGGTGGAGAGGTTGTTTTTTTGGTACGAAACCGGCAGAAAAGCCTGCAAAGGTCACAAAACGCTCTGAGGGTAAAAACAGCAAAGCGGGGCTGTGCCAAGCACACATGGCTGGGACTCTGCAGGAAAGGGAGAACAGAGTGAGACAACCACGTTACCTCTGCGCTAAACACGTGGTCTAACAGCAGTGCTGCCCAGCTCCTTGCTCCCCATCCTTCCTGCCCCACCAGACCCCGCGCTCGATGGCACGCACACGGGGTGGGCACCCAGCCCTGGGCAGGGAGGCTGGAAGCAAGCCCACACATCAGGTTTGAACTCACAGGGTGTGACTTCGCAGGCGATGCTATTTTACTGGAGATTCCCCGTGTTTGCCATGCCAGCCCTCAATTCCATCAGGCTGTGTCACCAGCCCCCGCAGATCCAGACCTCAACTCGCTCGGGGCAGCAAAACGAAGCAGCAGCTGAGCACAGCCAACGCCAATGGGGAGAGAAAGGTGGAACTGGCAATGGAAATAGCAGCTTGCCAGGCAGCAAATGAAAGGGAGGAAATGATCCCGGTTAATTCTACTCTTGCAGGATCCTAACACGGTCACAGCAGGGCCTGGCGCATCCCAAGTGCCCGTCCTGAAGGGCAGCACCCGACGTGTGCTGAGCCTGGGGTACGTGGCTGCCAACACCAGCCCTGCAAATGGCTGCGTGAACACAGCTACCTGGGCTCAAGAGCAGATCTCTCTGCCTCCTATGGAAAAAAACAAACAAACAAAACAAACAAAGCAACGAAACAGCTGGGGAGTTACTCTTAAGTACTAAATTCTGTACAGGAGCAGACACCCACCTAACTCAAAGCATCCTCGGAACAAAAGACCCAAAGCAGAAATTTGTAGATGTCTACCATAGCACAGGGACACAGAACAGGTTAAATAAACCAGAAGTTTGACAGAGCTCCATCAGAGGAAGCAGTGCAAGTTTAAAGGACAGGAAAATCCCTGCTTTGCTACGGGGACCCTCAGAGCCAGGTCTGCAGGAGCCAGCGAGCCCCACGCCAGAGCACGGCTCAGCAGCTGCCACCAAGCACAAACCCCGAGCAGCCAGAGCACAGGCAGAAGCCGAATTAAACATCGTGCCCCTGAGCGGCGGGGAGAGATGTAACATCGTGCAGTAAAGTGAGAAGCTGCTTCAGAGCACCGGGGGTTTGGCCGGCACCAAGTTCCCCACGCTTGCAGCGTGCCCATGCCCGACACATCCCCAGGCTCCTCCAGCAGCAGCAGCGAATCTGCCCAGGCTGGAATTGTGACAGTCCCCAGGCTGTGACACCGCTGCCTGTGCCGGAGCAGCTACAGGTGGCAGCACCCCACACGTCCCCTTCCTCCCCACAGCAGTGGCGCCGACCCCGGGCAGGCAGCTGGCTTCCCGCTTCTGTTCTCTCCCTGGGAGCCTTCCCCACCCTCTCCAAGTTTCATAGCAAGCAGCAATTTCCGCAGAGAGAACATGCAGATTCTGCTAATTACAGACGAGAGGAGGGCTGTGCCCCCCCGTTCCTCGCTCCGGATCCCAGCCGTGCAGGCGGTGATTGGGCATTGTGAGGTTCGCTTTCTGCAGCTCCGGATCTGTGCAATTATCCAGGGGCAGTTCTCGTTACAGCCATTTGCATAGTCTGTCAATTGTGTCTCCACGCTGTAAAATAACGCTGCCCGTCCTCAGAATCACAGCCTCTTCCTGGGCACCAGGGAACATTGAAGAGACCCATTCACAATGCACGCTGCCTCTAAGTTTGAGGCATCTGCAACCTTTAAACGGCGCTAGGACAGAGCGGTGGCTTTGCTTTCTTCAAGGAAAGGGGGAAGAGAAGCCAAGGTGCAGGCTGTGACGGCGAGCTGCTGCAGAGGTGCGAGGGGAGCGAGGCACAACACCATGGGACGAGCCGTGAGCCCCAGGGCAACCGAGGGCACCGGGGCCTCCCGATTTCCTCCTCGCCGCTGCAGCACGTGCTCTGACTCAGCCTGGGTTATTCACCACAAGCCAGTGCAAAAACCCACACGTACGCCGGGGAAGCCACAAAAACACACGATGGAAGACAACGACACTTAATTAGGGGTTGACAGCGTCTTCTGCTCAAACACGTGGGTGAGGAGAGACAAAGTGACAGAAATGCTGCTCTGATTGCTTTTAGCTTTTTAATTACAGAAAACGTTTCCCAGAAAAAGTTCTGAGGTTAACTCGGCTACTGGCAAACGCTGAAAGACACGACGAGTGCCAAGCTGCCTAGGAACAAAGCATTTCGGAGACCTACCTAAAGGAGGAAAAACCACAACGTCACCTTTTTGTCAGTGGCTCTTTCAGGGCTGCTCGGAGAGGCCAGCCGCCCCTGCCACAGCCTCCAAAGCGCTCAGAGAGGAGGTGGGAAGCCTGAAAAGCCAGGACACGCTTTCCCTTTCAGCACACAGTGACCCAGGCGGGCAGGTGAGCGATGCTGGGCGCTCTGCTGAGACACTCAGTGCTGATACAGATCAGGACCAAATTCACTTCTCGCAGACCATCGCTTTTAACTTGACCCTCTTCTTCCCTGCGCTTTTGCGCTTCAATTCCAGCATCAAATGGCCTTCTGTTCGGCATCCCTCGCAGTGCCTTGATTTACCTTTCAGCTGGGTTCCCGTTGTGTGATCGCTGTGGAAGCGGCCGCACGCAGGCAGGGGGCATGGCACGCGCCTTCCTTGCAGCATCCTCCCCTCAGGGGACAAGGCGAGCGGCTGCGCCTGTTTGTTGAAGGCAGAGCGGTGCAAGGCAGGCAGCAAACAGGGAGAAGGTGCTGGTGCCAGCAGCACAGCTTTGCCAACGACTTACAGGAAACGACAACGTTGTGCTCCTCTCGGTGCCTGCACCAGGCACGGACGGGTGAGGACGCAGCAAGCGCCGTGCAGGGCTGTCCCCCTGCAGCAGCTCCCAGCTGGGAGCCTGTGCGAACAGCCGGGGCTCTGCGCCTGCACAGGGCTGCCAAAATCAGCTTCTGCCTGGTCTGTGGTCACCCACATCCAGCCTGATGTGACTGAGATCAATCCTGTTCTTCAGCACGTCCACGAAGCGACCCAGCTCGCAGGCCTAGAAGACGACAGCTTGGGAGGCAGCAGAAGGGAAGCGGCTCCGTCAGTTGGGTCACCAAACGAAAACTGAATTTAAAGGAGACTACCAGGCTTTAAAAATAAATAAATAAGAGACCTGGGTTTGGGAAACAGGAAAACCCACCTGGGACTTTTTCTCCTGTTCTGCTGCTATCTGTGAGCTCAAACACAGCCACCCCCCTGCCCTCCCCGACAGCGGGGCGTGCGAACCAGGCTGCTGAAGGTCACCGCCACCCAAACACTCCCAGCCCTCGCCGTGCTAGCAGCTGGCACGCGTTTCCCCTCCAGCTCCACTGCTGATATTCCCCTGCATGGTATAAAAGGTGCAGCGTGCGGGTTAATTGACCCCAGGGAACTCCTGAAGCTCCCCTACGTGCAGATGGCACCAGCCCTGTGCTCCCGGAGCAGGTACAGAGGTGAGGTTGGGCGCGAGGCACCTGCTGGGCCTCCACAGATTAATACGGGGTCGCAGGAACATGCTCGGCAGCCCAAAGAGGGAATAATCGAATGCGACAAAGCCGGGAGCAGCATGTGACGAGAGCAGCTCCCCGCGCCTTCGTCGGGGTAGCGCCCAGCCTCGGCAGACCTATTTCGGGACTCAGCCGGCAGCGTCTGAACGACG
Organism: Aythya fuligula; assembly: GCF_009819795.1. NCBI lineage: Eukaryota > Metazoa > Chordata > Aves > Anseriformes > Anatidae > Aythya > Aythya fuligula. The sequence continues at coordinate 4,316,230 of NC_045584.1, read as the reverse complement.
TGTTGGTGAAAAAAAAGAGAGCGCTGGAATTCCTGCTTCTGCTTTCCAGGCTGCAGCCACCTTATATGGGAAAACCGTATTTAAGGTTGTGCATCTGGCGAGAGCCCACAACGGTCGTGTCAGCGATCCGCTTCGAAAATCGGTCCCAAACCACGCGCTGGGTGCTCCCAGGGGAGCCCTCCTGGAGACGCTCGGCGAGCCAACCGGGACACGTGGGCAGGCCCAGCGCCTGCTGATTGCAATTAGATCAATCTTACATCGATCGCTCCCCTCCACTGGTTCTCCAGCCTGGCTGGACACCCGACAGGACTGCCCCTCGCACCCCTCCCGGCCCCCACGGTCCCAGCTTCCCTGAACATTCCCAGCCCGGTCACATCTTAAAGGCCAATTAATTTGCTGGAGCAGCCCGAATGCCATTTTTGCTGCTTTCCTCCCCTTGCCTGCAGCTGAGCTGTGACTTATTGACTGTGAAGTAACTGCAGGGTCTCCAGAAGTTCAAGGCACAGGGTGTTTTTCTGCGTGTTTTTGCCTAGCTGACTCCCCCTGTCATCATCTTCGCTAGCACCATTTCACAGGGAAGAGGCACGTGACACCCAACTAAGCTGTGAACCATAATCATGCTGGGGATGATGTTTACATTTGATTTTTCCTCAAGCTGATAAGCTCTCTCCAATTTCCCTCTCCATCACGTTGGTATGGATCGAGCTGCTCGTGCCCCACAGGGTGGAATTCTTCCTTTATCTCTAATCTGCTCACTGGGAAAAAAAAATAAAAATGCTTTCAGCAGCCCTTCAGAAGTCACTTTGTGGTTATCATGGCAAAGAGGGAAGAGCCGTGGTGCTGCTCCTCGTGTCACAACCTGCGCTCTCCTGGCTGGTCTTGGGGGCTCCATCTGCACCCAACGCACCCAGCTGGGGTCTCTGCTGCAGGTACGGGGAGACGGCTGCAGGGCCAGGGCACAGACAGCGCCCTGACATCGCTCCAGCCCCTAAAACAGGGGATCTCGGCCCCGAGGAACACGCTGTAGGCTTCTGCCCAGGCCCTAAGCCGTAAGCGAAGGGCAGGCCGCAACCCACGCAACGGGAAGACAGGAGGAATGGAAAGAAATCGTAAGTCAACTCTTCAGCCCTCCTGGGACGAGGATTTGCAGACCCCAGCTCTGCGAGGAGAGGGGCGGGGGGCAGCCCTGCTGTCAGTTTGCGCTGACAGCTCTCCAGCAAGGCGAACCCCCGGCCTCCAGCCCTGCCAGCACAGGTATCCGGGCAGCGATCCCTCCTCACCCAGCCGCCTGGGGATGAGATATCCCAGCCCCAAGGGGTCCACAGAGCCCCCGACCCCCCCAGCACAGCCCCTTCACACCCCTGCGGCCCCTCAGAGCGAGCGCCTTCAGGAAGGGGCTCAGCGGCCATTTACAGGCGGCAGGTTTTGAAACTCCTTTTTTTCAACCACAACAGTTACAACACCTTCGAAAGCCCCGCGGTGAGGCTCTCAGGACGGGACGGGTCAGCCCTGCACGGCCACCAACGCGCCCGGCTGCTGGCCCTGAAGGTTTTGTTCCTCAGGACACGTCCCGAGGCCTCCACGAGGCCTCCCCAGGCCAAGCGGCTGCAGATCCTCGCCGACCTCCAGCTCCCTGCTGCCGGGGAGGGTCCCCTTCCAAAAACCGCTCGGGGACCCCCCGGGAGCCGCTGTCAGCAGCGGGGCCGGGGCTGAGGGGCCCGGTTTGGCTCCTAAAGGGGTCCCCATCCCCAAAACGAGCCCCCAAAGGCGTCTCCGGCCCCAAAACAAGCTCCTAAGGGGGTCCCCAGCCCCAAAATGAGCTCCCAAAGGGGTCCCCAGCCCCAAAACGAGCTCCCAAAGGGGTCCCCGGCCCCCAGATGAGCTCCTAAGGGGGTCCCCGGCCCCCAAATGAGCCCCAGGGGTGGCGTTGAGGGGGGGGGGGGGCCAGGGCCCGGTGCGAGGCGGCGCCCCCCGCAGCAGCCCCGACCACCGAGAGCCCCCCCCCCCCCGCGGACGGAACCATTCCGGGCCCCCCACTGCAGGGGGCGGCGGCCGGAGCGCACCACGCGGCACTGGGGGGGGGAGAAGGAGGAAGGGGGACAGCGGAACCCCCCCGGTGGGGGGGCAGCGAGGCACCACCCGCACCCGGTGGGGAGGGGAGGGGGGGGGGCTGGGCTGAACCACTGCGGGCTGGGGGGGGGGGAAGGGGAGAAAGGGGAGGCGGACACGGGCCGGGGGGGGGGCTCTGAGGGCTCCGCGCGGGGCCGGCACCCCCCGGCGGGGCAGTGGCCGTTACCTCCTGCCGCGTCCGGGCCCTCCGGGCTGATGGCGCCGGCACCGGCCCCCGCCGCGGCCGAGCCCTCCGCCGCCTCCTCGGGCACCTCCAGCTCCATGGCGGCCGCCGAGGGCGCGGACAGGCCCGGGGCAGGCCGAGGCCGGGCCCGCGCCGCCGCCCCCCCCTTCCTCCTCCTCCTCCTCCTCCTCCTCCGCCGCGCTGCTCCCGGCTCCGGCCGCCGCCGCCGTCGCTGAGCAGCCTGGGAGCGGCGGGGCCCATGGACGGGAGGGCGGAGGGGGCGGGGAGGGGAGGGGAGGGGGGGGGAGGCCGGGGCCCGGCGCTGCGCAGAGCGGCGGGGCCGGAGCGGCGGGGGCCGTGCTGCCCCCTGCGGGCCGGGAGGGCCCGGACGTCGCCATGGCAACGGCGGCGGGGACCCGGGGTGGGCCCGGGGTGGGGGCTCCGTGAGGATGGAGGTGGGGGGGGGGGGCACCGGGCACCGGGGGGAGGCCGGGGGGCGGCAGCGGGGGCCTCGGGGGAGCCCCCGGGGGTGTCCGGGAGGCCTCCGGGACGCGCTGCCCTCCCCACGCCGTGCCCCGGGGCTGCGGAGCTGCTGGGAGGGGAGCGGCGGCGGGGGGGAGGCACCGGGAGCTGCCCCGGCCTCCCCTGGGCGGCTGCGGGCCCGCCGCTGAGGCCCCGCGCTCGGCACCATGGCCCCGGGCTGGTGGCTGGCGGCGGGGGGGTTCCGCAGGGTCTGGGCCCCCCGGGATGCCGGGGGGGAGAAGGGCTCGGAGCTGCCGCAGCACCCCCGGTACAGGGCCCGGGCTGAAGGCTGGTCCCGGAGCAGCGGCGTGGAGCTGGGCTCCGTGGCCGGGATCCCCCCGGGAGGCAGGAGCAAGGAGCCCCGGCCGGCAGCGAGGTGGGGGCACAGGGAAGGGGTCGGGGAGGGAAGGGGGAGGCAGCCCCCGGTGGGCAATCCCCCCCCCCCCCAGGGCTGGGTGTCCCCGCGGGGCTGCTGTCCCTGGTCCTTCGGGTGGCGCTGGGTGAGGATGTTCGGTCCCCAGGGACAGCCCGGGGAGGGTCTGGGGGCTCAGGGTAGTGTGGGTGGCGTGGAGCCCCCCTCACCTCCTTGGAGGGGGCCAGGCTGGGAGGAAGGACCCCCTGCTTGGGCACTGCCACCCCCAGTGACCCCGAGCATCCCGTGTGTCCTGTCCGTGCCCGGGGCTGGGTGAGACACGAGTGGATGTGGCTGAGCCACCAGCCCGGGGGGGGACAGCAGGGACAACCCCCCTACAGCTCCCGCTGTGCCCGCTGGAGCTGCCCAGGGACCCCTTCCCCCTGCCCTCTCCCTCCTGCAGGCAGCGTCTGGCCCACAAAGGGTTACGCAAGGCACCCGGGAGTGACACCGCTGCCACCAGCCCCAGAGCTCAGCTCCTTCCTGGTCGGATCCAGCCTCCGCTGGGGCTGAGCCACCGCTCGGTGAGTCCTGGGGGACGGGGATGGGACCGGGGGTCACCCCTGCCTGGCAGCCCCGGGAGGGACGGGGGCTGGGGACCCTCCTGGGGTCCTGCCCTGAGCACACGGATGGAGCAGGAGGAGAGGCCCCGGGGGTCCCTACGTGCTGGGGGGGGGGGACTTGAGCAGGGCATGGTGCAGAGCCCTCGTTGGGGTGCTGCGGCTCTCACCCTGTGGGCTTGGGGACACGGAGTGGGGACCCTGCCATCAGGCTCTGCGCCCTGGGGCTGGAGGTCGTGCCTCCCTTTCCCGTGCCTCCATCCCACCCGTTTACACCCGGCCGGGGCAGCGCTCCCCAGCACCTGTATGGGGGGGGCAGCAGGATCAGCCCACCGGGACGCAGGTGGGGCTGGGTTTGGGGAGGCGCTGGGGGGCTGCCGGCAGGGCACGGACCCTTCCTGCACAACTGGGGCAGGACGAGGGATGAGTGATTTTGGCAGAACTGGCAGGGACACGGGGAGCCAGCCCCAGGGGAGACCAGAATGGTGCGAGGGGGGTGTGTGGGGCTCCCACGGGGCTCCCACGGGGCTCCCACGGGGCTCCCACGGGGCTCCTGGTGCATCGGGCTGGGTGCATCGGGTTGGGCCACGGTCAGCTCGGCCCAGAAACTGCCTCTCCCGGCGGGGCCATTTCGGGTGCGGGTTGGTTTCTGTTGGAAACCGGCAGAGCCGGCTCCTCCGGCTGCCAGCCTCGGCCTTTGGCTCGGGGCAGGGCCCCCGGGGAAGGCCGAGGGCAGGACCGGGGCTGGCCGTCCCCGCAGGCACTGCCTGGTGAGCTGCTGCTGTCCCCATGCTGTCCCTCTGTCCGCCCCCACCCTGGCCCCACCAAGGCCACGGAGAGCTGCAGGACGCAGGCGTGGGACTGATTCACCGAGTCCCGGTGATGGGACAGAGGCGTGGGGCTGGCGAGGGGACAGCACGGAGCAGGAGCTGTCACCTGCAGGGGGGGACACTGGCTGTCCCATGGCTTGTGGGGTCTGTTGGGACCTGTGGGTGCTGTCTTGTCACCCGTGGGTGTCAGGGGGCCCCGTAAGCACCAACCAGCTGATGCTGGTGATGCAGCTGCCTCTGATCCAGCAGGAAACCTCCCCACCACCACGGCATGGTCCTGTGAGCATGGGGACAGTGTAGGGGGGACAGGACCATGACACCACCGAACCGGGATCCTGCCTGGCCCCAGCCAGCCCCACAGCTACACACGTCCCTGGGTGTCAAGCACCAGCGGCTGGGCACGGGGGCTGGTGTTGGTGGCTGGTGAGGCCGGGTGGTGCGGGACACCCCCCCGGACTCTGCCCTGCGCTCTCAGCCCAGCCAGCCAGCTTGTTCCTGGGCCCGGGTGAATGATTACCCCTGCCTGCTGCGCTGCCGGCTGCCCTGCCATGTTTTGGGGCTGTTTTGGTGCAGCTGGGGCTGCGTGCTTGCCCCTGAGCCCACTGCCAGCCCCACCACCGTGGCTCTAGGCGCTCTCCACGGGTGTCAGCGCTTGCCTCAGGTGCCCCCACCCTGCTGGAACTGCCCTGTGGGGATTTCCAGCGGGGCCGTAGGGTTCCAGCCCTTGGGTGTCAATGCAGCGGGTCTGCTGCGGGGCTCAGAGCAGCTGAGCTGTGATGGGGGCCGGGACAACCCCGCAGCACCCGGGGGGCGTGCGGGTGGCACAGGATGGGGACACACAGGCAGTAGGGCCAGAAATGGGGGCTGCTGCCGTGGCAGAGCTTTAGGGCTGTTGGAGCCCAGGAGAGCTGTCAGGGCAGAGCTGTTGGGCACACGGATCCTGCGCTGCCAACGCTTGGAGAGATCTCCCCCCGCCGAGCTGCCACCACGGGCTGTGCCGAGCCGTGTCCTGGCCGTGCCATGTCAGGGCTGTGCCATACCATGCCATGCCATACCGTGCTGTGCCATGCCGTACCGGGCCATATCGTGCCATACCGTGCTGTGCCATACCGTGCCGTGCCGTGCCGGGGGGGTACCGAGGCTCCGGTTCCCGAGCGCGCCCCGTGCCCGCCCGCCCGGCCCTACCTGGGCACGCCCCGGGGCCGGGTGCGGTGCGGCGGGAGGCGGCCAGGGCCGGGCCATACCGTACAGTACCGTACCGTACCGTACCGTGCCGTACCATACCGTGCCGGGCCGGGCCGGGCCGTGCCGGTGCAGCGGCGCCCCCCGAGGGCCCCTTGCCCTCCCCCGGGACGTTCAGCATGGCCGTGCGGTTCCAGGTGCGCTGCGCGCCCGGGCGGGACCGGGGGAGCCCCGGGGAGGTCACCGCGGCGGGGTCGGGGTCGGGCGGCGGGGACAGCTCCATCCCACCCGGGTCAGCTCCATCCCACCCGGGTCAGCTCCGTCCCACCCGGGTCAGCTCCGTCCCACCCGGGTCAGCTCCGTCCCAAATCGGCTCCGTCCCAAATCGGCTCCATCCCACCCGGCCGCTGGCCGTGGGGAGCTGTGGGGTGGCCGTGGCACCGTGCCGGGCTGCTTGCTGGCCCGGCCCCGTCACGCAGCAGGACGGCAGTGGGGCCTCTCCGTGATTTCCTCATCACGGATAAAACCACGCGCTTCTATCGCCGGTCGCCGTGCCCCCTGCCCTGCCTGGCACTGGGGGACTGTGGGGTGCCCTGGGCACGGTGGAGGCAGCGGGAACCTTGTGCCACGTCCTGCACCCCGAGCAGGAGGCTGGGGCCGGCTGCGGGGCGGCTGCAGCTGATCCATCACGGCATTGCCTGGCGCTTTCAGTTTGTTTTTCCGTATCCAGATGACCCTTGAGATAGAGGTTGTAAAACACAGCTGTGGGAGCCACCGCCCCATGCCAGGTTCTGCAGCTTTGTTTCTGGGGATTTTCCCTGCACGGCGCGCGGATCCTGCGTCTCTTGGGGGCACTGGGAGCTGCTGGAGGGGGATCCTGATCCCATGGCCTGTGCAGGGCAGCGTTTCAGCTGGGATGAACATCCCGATGAGGCTTGTCTGTCAGAAACTCTTGGATTTGGGGAAAACCTGGGGAAAATAAACAAAGGGTGAAGGCAGAGGGTGCCCCTCACCAAAAAAAAAAACAACAAAGGGTGGCTCCAGCTATGGGGAAGGGTCCCCAACCTACCTGCTCTGCCTAAAACCTCTCTTTCCGTGGCCACACGTCCAAGGGGACAGAGCTGGATGTCCCCGTCGTGCACTGGAAGGGGTTTCACTCTGCACAGAGCCAGCTCTGGGTTTTGGGCACGCTCCTGCACAGGGAGTGTCCCAGCCACCGGTCCCAGTGCCCTGGGTGGGTGCCTGGGCACCGCGGGGGGCTCTGTCCCCCTGTGCCCTCATGGTCCCTGGTGCCTGCAGCTCAGCTGATGCTGCAAGCGCTCGCCTCACCTCTGTTGCAGCCCAAAGCGGGACTCGGGAAGGGGCCGGCGGCTGCGGAGAGGAACCGGAGCCAATTCGTGCCCCCGGCCCCTGGGCTGGAGCAGAGGCACCGGTCAGCCTCAGCGCTCACCCCCTCTCGCTTGTGTTGGCAGGTGGCCGCCATGGAGGAGATGGTGATCTGGGAGCAGCACACCGTGACACTCAGCAAGGTGAGTGTGGCCTTGGGATGGCCGCGGGACGGTGGCACGGGGTCAGGGTCTGATCCCCTCCCTGCTCATCCCTGCTAGGACCCTCAACGGGGCTTCGGTTTTGCCGTTTCGGGAGGCCGGGACCGTCCCAACAAGGTGACCGGGGACACCGCGGTGATTGTTTCCGATGTGGTGGCTGGGGGACCAGCGTTCGGCCAGCTCCAGTGAGTTCACAGGGACGTGGGGACACAGGGCGTCCTCACTGGAGGACTGGAGGATGGGGTCCCCCTGGGGCAAAGCTGCCCTTGCTGCCCTGCCAACCCCAACCCGGGCTGAGGGTTGCAGCTGGGGCAGAGCCGTGGCTGTGTTCCCTTCGCAGGAGGAAGGATCAGATTGTGATGGTCAACGGCCTCTCCATGGACAACGCCTCGTCCTCCTTCGCCATCCAGACGCTTAAGACCTGCGGCAAGATCGCCAACATTGTGAGTGTGCCCCGCGGTGGGACCGCTCCGTGCCTGTCCCCAGCTCGCTGTGGCTGTGTCTGGGGTGGGTGGTGGTGCTGGGCAAAGCCCTGCTCCTCTTGCAGCCGCTGCAGCACTGTGCTCTGCTCCCCCGGGGTGCCCAGGGCTCCTGTTCTGGGCTGGGACATTGCTGTAGGAGCATGGGGCAGCGACAGCCTCATTCACCATCCCTTCCTTCTCTGTTTCTGCCTGCAGACGCTGAAGAGACAGAAGAAAATTCACGTTCCCGTGAGCAAGAGTGGCCCTGGGTCCCCCGCGGTGCAGCGGCGCTACGACTCGGATGAGGACGACGGGTTGCGTGGTGGGGATCTGGCCCTGCGCAGCACCCGGCGGCACCGCTCCCGCGATGACCTGGACCACAGCCGGGGCTATGACGGGGACTCGTCCAGCGAGAGGAGCTCTGGTCACCACCGGGACGAGCGCCGCCAGCACAAGTCGGTGTCCCGCAGCCGGAGACGAAGCCAGGACAGCGGCCACTGGAGGCAGAGCCCCGACAGCGGCTCGGATCGCAGGGGCTACAGCCGGCGCCGCTCCGCCAACGGCTTCGGCCATGAAGGGGACACCAATGGGCTGGAGCTGGTGTCGGGGTTCAAGCGGCTGCCACACCAGGATGTGCTGATGAAGCCCATCACGTCAGTCCTGGTGAAGAAGAAGGAGAGTGAAGGTAGGGCCTTCCTGACCCCTCTGTCCCTGGGTCATCACCTGAGCAGTGGCCACGTGCTCTGGGGGCACTGAGCCCGCCTGGCCTGCCCCCAAAGGGTGGCAGAGCTCAGCTCTGGGGCTTGCAGATGCCCAGTGGGAGCTGGGGTGGGCTTGTGGGGATGGTGGCAGGAGGAGCCCCCGGCGGGTCCTGCTTCTGCCCGGCTCCAGCGCTGTCACGGGCTCTCTGTGGTGCAGAGTACGGCCTGAAGCTGGGAAGTCAGCTCTTCATCAAGCACATCGTGGAGAGCGGGCTGGCGGCGAAGGGCAGCTCCTTGCAGGAGGGAGACCTGATCCTGAAGGTGCGGGGTCCCAAGGGGAGCACGGCGCTCGCGGAGGGACTTGTTTCCCCTGGGTTGGGTGTCTTGTCCCTGAGCAGTGTCTCTGCGGGGGACAAGGTGAGGGCATGCTGCTCTTGGCCAGCTGCGAAGGACAGCTCCTGGGCTGGAAGCAGCTCCGTCTGGTGCCCGCATCCTGCCCCAGTTGTTCCCTAGGGCCAGGTCCCCAGGATGCTGAGGTGGTTTGGTTAAAGCAGTGGTGTTCAGCTGGGGATGGCAGCTCATCCTGCTGCCACAGTGGGGTCACCAGCCTCCTCCTGTCCCTGTGGCGCTGGTCCTGTGCTGCATGTGGGTGTCAGGTGCTCAGGGCGTGCCAGGTGAAACGGTGCTTAAGGAATTTGGGGAGGATAGAACAGAGGGATGGAGGTGCTTTGTTTGCACACACAGGCCAGGCAAACCAGTGGCCACTGGGAACCAGAGCCAAAGTGACTCTGGAGCAAACAAAAGCTGGGGCTGGGGCCAGCAGGGATGGGAAGGGACCTGGGGATACAGTGGTGGGAGTGTCCCCGTAACAAGCGGGGTTTTCCTGGGAACAGCTTGCCCAGGAGCGAGTGCACTGAGGCCTTCTTGCTCTGCCCCTCCAGATCAACGGGGTGGCCAGCGAGGACATGTCCCTGGCCGACACGCAGCAGCTCATTGAGCGGACAGAGGGGACCCTGACCCTGCTCGTCCTCCGGGACCACCGGCAGTTCCTGGTCAACATCCCTGACATGGAAGACATCCAGAGTGACAGCTCCCGGATGGACGGTAAGGGGACAGGGTGACAGCACCAGGGTCCCAACGCTCAGCGTGAGGACCGGATGGTCACCAGTGTGTCTCCCCTTCGGTTGCTGCAGATATCTCTGACATTGAGTCTGACCTGTCCCATCCGCCATCCCCCCAGACCTCCCCACGACTTCCAGCTGCTGCCAGGATGAATTCACCACCGTAAGCCCTGCCTTGCCCCTGTCCCTGCATCCCCATGAGCCCCTCTTTCCCCCACTGACCACCAGACCCCCCATTCTCTCTGCCCATCTGGAGTGGCTTTTTCTCCTCCATCCTGGAGCCAGCTCACCATTTTGGTCCCCAGCTTGCCCCGCTGTCCCTGCTGCCTGCTCAGCACTGCAGGCTCTGCCTACTTGTGCTGATCCAGCACCCACCTCCGTGGCCACCCTAAATCCTGCCTGACTCTGTTCCAGAGAGAGGAGACGAGCGAGTAAGAATGCCGCAACCAACACGAACACACACGATGTTCTGGGCCATGGTGGGTGAGCTTGGATCAGGCTGGGGGGAGCCGAGGGCACTGAGCGGGCTCTGGGCTGTCCAAGCACAGCCACTGCCACCTCCTGGACGTGTCCTCCTTCCCTGCAGATGTGCTGGAAGCTGTGGAGGGGGACGGCCACCACAGCCCCCGCACCAGCCCCGCTGCCCAAGCTGCCTGCAAGAACGGGTGCGTCTGCAGGGGCTGGTGGGGAAGGGCTGGGCAGATGGGAGCTGCGCGAGGGCAGGGTTGGGGTCTCGGAATCAGCGACCACCGGCGTGTCCCTGCCTCACTGCCGGGCTCACTGCAGCCTCCCCCGTGGCAGGTACAGCCCCGACACCAGGATCGTGCAGTTCGTGAAGGCCAAGAGCGTGGGGCTGCGGCTGGCTGGCGGGAACGACGTGGGCATCTTCGTGTCGGGCGTGCAGGAGGGGAGCCCGGCCGACTGCCAGGGCATCCAGGAAGGGGACCAGATCCTGCAGGTACCCAGTCCTGTCCCCAGCACTGTGCTGGCACCCCGCAGGGTGCAGGCGCCACCCAGAGGGGCTGTCCCCAGGGTCACCCGGGGCTTGTGGCAGGCACTTGGGTGGCAGGGACCCTCTCCCACCCTGCCCTGGGCACTGCAGTCCCCAAGACCCTGCTGGAACCCCATCCCTCTGTCCTACCGGTGGGTCATGTCTGAGCGTTTTTCCACGGCAGGCGAACGACACCAGTTTCCAGAACCTGACCCGTGAGGAGGCCGTGCAGTATCTCTTGAAGCTGCCGCCGGGTGAGGACATCACGCTGCGGATCCAGAGCAAGCAGGACAGTGAGTGACAGCTGGTGTCATCCCGGGCTTCTCTCTCTCCATCCTCTGTCTTCTCTGAGCAAGCATCAGAGCCGCTCGATGCCCCACAGCTCTTTCTGCCCCACAGGGTGGTCCTTTTTCCCCACACCCTTCTCCTCCTTCTGAGAGGTGATGGGAGGGGACCGGGCCATCCTGGTGTGCAGTTTGTGCCATGGCATCCAGGAGCACGGGGCTGTCTGGCACCATGGCTCAGCCCAGAGGGGCCAGCGTGTGCTGGGGGGTCGGGTCCCGCTGTCCCCAGCATGCCCAAGAGCACCACACGCAGATAAGGTGCCTCCACTGCCCTCTTTGGCATCAAGGGCTGCTGTGGAGGATCCCGGCCAGCCCAGCTTGTACCTAAATCCCTCCAGCACCTTCCTGTACCCCTAATTCCTCCTCAACCTCCTCTTCCCTGATGGTCCTTTTCACCCGGGCTCCAGTTTTCAGAAAGATGATCTCGTCCAACGTGGGTGACTCGTTCTACATCCGGACACATTTTGACTATGAGAAGGACACGCCGTCAGGGCTCAGCTTTACCCGTGGGGACATCTTCCACGTGCTGGACACCATATACCGGGGCAAGCTGGGGAACTGGCTGGCCGTGCGCGTGGGCAGGGACCTGCAGGAGCAGGACAAGGGCATCATCCCCAACCAGAGCAGGTAGGCACAGAGCCAGAAACGGGCCTAGGGTGAGCAGGGGGCAGGGGATGAGGGGGATGTGGATGGTGGCCCCAAGTAAGAGGCAGGGCAAGGGTGGATGGAGTGGTGGTGGGAAGCACTAGCTGGTGAAAAACCTTCTTGGTGCCCAGGGCAGGTTGGCTTGGTTGATGCTCTGCTTGTCTGAGGTCCTGGAGGGAAGGGGCCTCCACAGCCCCATGCAGCCAGGCTACCGAGTAAATCCAGTCAGAATTCTGAGCCCTTTCCCCTCCCAGGGCCGAGCAGATCGCCAGCCTGGAGTCAGTGCTGAAAGCCTCATCCGGCACCAACCCCTCAGGGGCACGGGCCGAGTTCTGGAAGCTACGAGGCCTGCGGGGAGCCAAGAAGATGCTGCGGAAGAGCCGGGAGGATCTGTCTGCCCTCACGAAGCAGGGCCACTACCCCCCGTACGAGAAGGTGGTTCTGAAGGAAGGTGGGCACAGCACTGAGTCAGCCAGACCCCGCCAGGGGTCATCAGACCTGGGGCTTCCCGTGCTCCCAGTCTCCCTGAGCCGCTCTGTGTTCACCCCACAGCCAGCTTCAAGCGGCCGGTGGTGATCCTGGGCCCCATCGCGGACATCGCCATGCAGAAGCTGAGCACGGAGCTGCCGGCGCTGTTTGAGATTGCCCGTGAGTGCCCTCCACACCGGGGTGAATTGTGCTCAGCAGCTGGGCCCTTGGTGCTGGCGGCTGTGGGAGCTCTTTACTGATGGTTCAGATCCTGCCTCGTTGCCCCCTCGTGACACCCCAACTCCCTCCTGGACTCAAGCACCCTCTCCCCACGCAGCGTGGGGCAAGCTGGCTGCAGACATCCCCCTTGGAGGGTCAGAGCCCCATGGCCAGACCCCATCTGGGACTGCAGGGGATGTCACAGCTGCCCCAGCTGCTCTCACGCCCGTCTCCTTGTCCTGCAGCAAGCGTGCCCCGAGACGGGACATCATCCAAGGTCATCAAGTTGGATTCGGTGCGGCAAATTGCAGAAAAGGTGAGAGCCTGGGGGATCTTCCCCACATCCCAGGGGCCGGGTGGGCCAGGGCCAGGCAGGGGGAGCCCTCAGGGAGCCCCCTGCCTCCAGCACTGCCCTCAGTGGGCTGAGTGCTGGTGCCCTGCCCCAGGACAAGCACGCCCTGCTGGACATCACCCCCTTGGCTGTGGAGCGCCTCAACTACGTGCAGTACTACCCCGTGGTGGTGTTTTGTGAGCCCGAGAGCCGGCAGGGCATCAAGGCCATGCGCCAGTGGCTGGCGCCCGAATCCAGGAAGAGCTCCCGGCGCCTCTACGCCCAGGCCACCAAGATGAAGAAGTACTGCAGCCACCTCTTCACTGCCACCATCAGCCTCAGCGGCAGCGGCAACGCCTGGTACGAGCAGATCAAGGACATCATCAGGACGCAGCAGAGCCAGCCTGTTTGGACGGCAGCAGAGCAGGTACGGGGCAGGGGGTCCCTCGGGGCAAGACTCAGCCTTGCAGGGGGGCAGGCAGGTGGGTAACGGTGCCAGGGCCCTGTGGGGCTGCACGTCCATCCTCTCCATGCCCAGGGTCCCAGGTCTCCTTCATCCCCTCCCCACAGGTGGACGTGGCTCTGGAGGACAGCCTGGACCTGCTGAACCCACCAAGCAGGGCGGCCTCGGGCTACCTGACCTGTGACAGCCACGCCAACAGCGACTACGACGACACGGATGGCGAGGCGGGTGCCTACACCGACGGCGAGGCAGAGGATGCCTACGACCAGCCCGCCCTGGCCCGCTCCTCGGAGCCGGCGCAGACGTACCCCAGCCATGGGCTGAGCGAGCAGGTGGGCGCCCCAAACCTGCAGCAGGGGCTGGTGGGGCAGGGGGGGCCAGAACCCACCCGTGGGGCTGAATTCCTATCTTACTGTGGTACTGGCGGGAGAAGGGCTGTCGCCTCCAGCTCTGCAGGGTCTTTGGTGCCTTGGAATGTTTTCCTGTGGGGAAACAGCCCAGCCCCGTGCTGGGCACAAATCATGCCTGGCCACCTCTGATGCCTGTCTCTTTTTACACAGGTGACAGAGCAGCACCCGCAGGGACAGTGGACGCAGCACAGCAGCATCAGGTACCCCATGCCCCAGGGGGGGGATCGGTGCCAGCTCTGCGCAGCCTGGTCCTGCACGGCGGTGACCGTCTCTGCTGACCAAGTCACAGAGGCATCACCGCAGCTCCTTGTCCCCCAGGGAGTACGAGCACGAGGCTGTGAGGAAGAGATTCACACGAGCCAGAGATGACTCGGACCAGGACGAAGGCTACGAGTGGGGCCCTGCTACGGACGTGTAGTGGAGCAGGCTCAGCGCCTGCCCGGGACCCCCCCACGCTGCCGGGCCAGCCTCTGCCCTGCTGGGCAGCCAGGGCCCCTTGGGCCACCCCTGCCACAGCCCCAGGCCACCGGGGCCGGGTGGCAGCCCCAGCAGTGCCACGCAGCATCCCGCAGCTGGGCCAGGTTGCGCCTGCGCCCATCACCAGCCACCACCACCAAGTGCCTCCTTCCCCCTTTCATCTGCAGCTGAAATAAAGGGGACGTTTTGAGTACGACGGGCTGTTTCTGCGTGTACTGCGTGGCAGCCTGCAGGGGAGGTGTACAGCAGGGCAGCCTTGCTGGCATCTGCACACCTCTGTGGTCAGAGCCCCCTGATCCCTGTCCCCAGCGGGTGCAGGACCAGCCTGGGGGCAGCGGGCTCACGGCTGCATCCCCCAGCCCGAGCTTCCTCCACTGCAGCCCAGCCACTGCTCCTGAAACACAGCCTCCAACGTGCCCCCAAACTTTTATTTTTACATCAACCACGCACACAGGCAAAGTCACGTCAGGCTGCCTCAGCCGAAGGATCCCAGCTATCCCCTTGTGAAGGACACGGCCCCACGGAGCACTCAGCTGCAGGCTGGCCCTCGGGGCTCATGTCCCCACGCTCCCTGGGACGTGGCAGTGCCGTGTTCCCTTTTGCTGCGCTGAGGAGCAGCCCCGAGGCTGGGACCCAGCTGTGCATGCAGAGCAGATAAAGGCAGCACTGGAGAGGCAGAGGTAGTTTCCCAGCTTGGTGCAACAGAGAGGTTGTTTGTGCCCCACCAGGCCCCTGGCAAAGCCCGGGAGGGGCAGTGGGTGCTGAGGGTGCTGCTGCCCTTAAGGCTGAGCCTGGGAGCTGCCGGCTCTCCCTTGGGTGCTGGCGTGAGCCCACACCCTGGTGTGCAGGGGCAGCGCTGCTCAGGGCCCCAAGCTGTGCTCAAACTCCATCCCCACCTAGGGAAAGGCACCAGCGGCAAGTGTAAGAGCACGATCTGCAGTGACTGGAGGGGGTGGCCCCTTCACAGCGGGTCCCTTCTCCCCTGCCAGCACCGAGCCAAGGCGAGGGACCCTGAGGAGCAGGGGGATGGTGCCGTGCAGGCACTGTGAGGCAGGGAGGGGTGAGCAGAGGCAGAGAGGGAGTCACGGGCCTGAGCTGGGCACCACAGGCCCTAACACTGCTCGAGCTGGGCATCGGCCCCCCGTCTCCCACTGAGTCCTGAGTAAAACCAAAGAGGTGCAGGATTAGGCCCTGCGGGGGGCCAGAGGGTTCTGATGAGAGCCCTGGGGCAGGAGGCAGAGCCTGTCCCACCCTGGAGGCCCCGGGCTCGCTCCTGCCTGGCCCCAGGCACACGCAGCAACAGCCGGGCACGGCCACTGCTCAGAGGAACACGGGCTGCTCCTGCCCCGTCAGCAAGCGGTACGTGGAGGCCGGCATGGTCTTGATGTGGACCTAGGCAGAGACACGTGGATCAGCTGGGAGATGCCAGCCCCAGGCGGGAGGCTGCTGGGGCAGAGCCCCGAGCCCAGCCCACAGCGTCTGCAGGGAGCAGAGGGGCAGTCACAGCCCCCCCCCCCAGCCACAAGGACCTCGGTGGTCCCCCAGCTGGGGTCTGCCTTACCTCGCTGACGGCCTGCGTGAGGATCTGGATGATCTTCTCGTGCGGCGTGGCCACCACGCTCTGCCCGTTGATCTCGATGATGCGGTGCCCCACACGGATGCCGCCTTTCTCTGCGATGCCCCCGCGCATCAGGCTGCAGATCTGGGGAGCAGGGAGTGCTGCTGAGATCAGAGCCGTGCTTGTACCCCGGGGAATGCACCACAACCACCCCAAATCCCCTCCTCCAGCAACAGCTCTGGGCTTGGGGCTGTCTCCTCCAGCCTGAGGGCCTGCAAACGAGCACAGGGACGGCTCCTGGCACTGCTGTGGCAGGATTCGTGCTGAGCAGCATGGCAAGAATGCTCCACAGGCTTTAGGCCCCCTGGCCTGCACAGAGCTCCTCTCCCCACATCCACACGTTGAACCTCATGCTCCTGTCCCTGGCTGCAGCTCCTGCATGCTGGTGGGGTAACCATGTCTCAGTACGAGCAGGAGCATGAGCTGGTGGGAAATGCAACCACGTCTCTGCTGCCCACCCACCCCATCCTCTCCTGCTGATCCTGGAAACGCTCCTCTCTGCCTTCCCGGGGCGTTTCAAACACAGCCACCGTGCAGCTCAGAGCAGGGAGTGGCCAGGGCACCGGGGACGGTGACAAATGTCACAAAGGACACGTCAAGGTAGTCAGGAAGAAAGCACCACCCCCAAAGCAAACAGCTAAGGAGCTCCAAGGAGACAAACCCAAACAGCAGCGCCGCAGGAGAGCTACAAGGAGCCTTTCACCTCGGCACTGCAGACACCCTTGAAACCTCAGCCCCAGCAGAGGCAGGGAGCATCGGTGCCGCGTGCTCGTCCACGCAGACACAGCCAGAGCCACGCGTCCCCCTGCCAGATGGGCAGCACAAGCCCTCGGCTGACCCTGGCCTGGCTCAGCTGCTGTCCCTGCCAGCACTCACCACGCCGTTCTCAACGCAGAAGCCCAGCTGGTACTTGGAGTCGGGGCGCCGGATGACAGCCGTGGTGACGGGGGGACAGTGCACTATGTTCAGTGTCACCTCCGTCTGGTGCTTCAGCTCCTGGAAGATGGGATGGGGACGTGTCAGACTTCAGAAAGCCATTTGGAGGGGCTGAGAGGGGCGACGCGGCCACGTTGCTCATGGGGTGCTGAGGATTAGCACCCTGTTTGCAATGGGGAAACTGAGGCACGCACAAGAATACTGCCGTGCTCAAATCCTGGGAGAGGAACTTACAAACCAGCCCAAGACATCCCACTCTGTCCCTGAGACCACGCTGCTTCCAGCTCAGGAGGCTGAAGGCGCAACAGGATTCCCCCAGGGTATTTGGCCACCTCCCCACCTCCCTGGGCAGGGCCCTGCCCACACCCTGCTGCAGGTTCAGCCCCAGCTTTGTCACCGCCTCGTCACATCTCCACCTGCCAAACGTGCTCCTACCACCCATCCATCCCCTCCCCGGGAGCATTTGGGGGGAACACCCCAATATCAGACACCGTGGACGCGTTCAGGCCGGTCCCCGGCTCTGCCCTGGCAGCGGGAGCACCCCGGGCTCACCCGGATGATGCTCTGGCAGGTGGTGAGGGGCAGCCCCACCAGGCTCGTCCCGTTGACGGACATGAGGCGGTCCCCGATGCTCAGCTCGCCCGAGCGCTCCGCAGGGCCCCCGTGCATGAGGTTGGCGACCACCACCGTGGGCAGGATGGAGCCCCAGCCCGACTCCACGATGGCGATGCCCAGGATCTCCCCCTTCTGCTTCCGGATGCAGACCTGTGGGGGTGGACACGGGGAGGTGGTGGTCACGAGAAGAGGGGTGCTGGGTCACGGGGCACGTGTCACAGCCCCAGCACGGGGGTCCTGGGCTCCAAGCGAGCTGCGAGGGGGCCCCGTTCTGTAGGGAGCACCTCAGCTGCTCAGGGAGCCACGGTGAGGTGCCACAGAGAGATGCCAGCAGGCACCGTGCTGATACCCCAACTCTGTCTTCACCCCTCCAAAGCAGCTCTTACGTCCTTGCAGTTCTCCTGCCGGGAGAAGTGGGTCAGCTCTGCATTGTACTGCTCCTGGTCCTCAAGGGCACGGCTGTACTGGCGAGGGCTCAGCTCACTCGGGTCGATGCTGTTGGCCTCCAGGAAGCGCTGGTAAGCCACACCAAATGCCTGCCCGATGGCCTGAGCGATGATCTGGGCCTGGGGATAGAGAGGGATCGTTCGTGCCCACAGCTTGGGGCCATGGCCTCATGCCAAACTGGGCCCAGCAGCTGCCAGCACCATTCTGCCCAGTGCAGCCGAGGTTTGGGAGCTGCAGAGCATCCTGGCTCCTGCCCCGCACCTTTTTGTGGTGCCAATCCCATTCTTTTCTCACCGGGACCCTCTACATGGGGGGGGTGCCCAGGCTCCCTCCTCCTCTCTCTGACTGCATCAGAAGCCCCCGGTGCAGACACCAAGCACCCGGTCACTACGGCAGGATGGGGACCAGGACCCCAACACCACCCTGCCCTCCCGGGGGTCTCGCTTCCACTCACATCGGCCGAGTGGAAGACGTGGCAGATCATCTTGTAGAGCCGCTTCTCCTCCGCCGCCTCCGCTCGCCGAGGCAGCTTGCGGCGTGCCATGAGCACCACAAGGGAGCCGATGTCGGCAATGTAGGAGATGGTCTGCAGGGAGTGATCCATCATGGCCTCCTGGCAAGGGGGACACAGCAGAGACCTTCAGCCCTCCCCTCTGGGCAGCCCACGGGCCCGCCAGGCACCGCTCCACGTCAGAAGGATTTGGGTGAGGTCTGGTTCAGCCCCCACACTGCTGAAACGTGGCTCAAGAGCCTGGGAGAAACCCATGTATTTGCTAAAAGCTACAAACAGCTCCTTCAACCGAGGACTCGTTTGTGTCTCCAGGTGTAGTCACGGGACCACACAGCCCTTCGGCCTCTTACTGTAAGGCAGAAAATAATCCTACAGCAAAGAGCTGCAGAGACTTTAACACCAGCTCCCCTGGAGCTCAGTTTGCTCCCGCGAGGCGTAGTTTGCATGAGAAGCCTCGTGCAGCCAGGCAGCCAGCCGAGGGATGCACGGCACGCGTGTGTGGGATGGCTGTGGAGTGACACGTCTCCTCCCAGCTGCACGGCCTCGCCCGTGGGCCATCCCTGTGCATGACCCCACCGGCATGGGCAGGCAGAGGAGATCCCAAGGAGGATGGGAAGGTCTCAGCAGCCCCGGGGCCACGTGGGCATTCCCGTTTCTTCTCACCTGTGTGTCAGCCGTGAGCACCTTGATCCTCTGCGTGGAGACAAACAGATCCACCTCCGTCATGGGTTGGGACTCCCCCTCCGGTGCCTGCAAAGTGCCCCAGTGAGGTCCCTGCCCCACAGCTGGGATTCCCCCTGTTCACAGCCCCGGCCTGAGCATTGCCCTGCACCCACAAGAGGCCAGGCTGTGTCCCCACACACCTTGATCCTGTCCACAGCCTCCTGCGCCTGCGCCATGCGGACGCTGGTGGGGGGGTTCCTCTCGGAGACCAGCTGCGTGGAGCCCAGGTACTTTGCCCCAAAAATCACACCGTCCAGCAGATCCTCTGGGTCGCAGGGGCCTGGAACTGAGATATTGCGAGGGATAAAGCAGGGGCTGGTTCCCTCCTGACTCTGAAGGCTGGGGGCTGCCAGCTGCCCCTGTATGTTTGCTGTGCTCCTACACATGGCGAAGTGGCTCAAGTGCCTGGGAGATGGGCTCCTGGCACCACAGGGGGACCAACGCTGACCCCAGGCCTGCCTCCTCCTTCACTGGGCACCACCCCAGATCCTTGAAGCACCCCATTGACACAGCAGAAGGTGAGCTGTGAGCAAACCAGCCACCCAAAGTCTGCAGCCATATGCTCCAAAACGTGGCAACAGCGCCTCTGCCCAAGGGGCCCCTTCTCCTGGGCACAGAGCCGAGCGCTTCTTCCCCAGCTGGGACCCGCAGCCACCCCTGTGTTCACATCAGTGCAGGAGGTGATGCCTCAGGACTCCTGGTTCAAGCAGATCTCCTACTCACCATCTTTGAAGGCTGGACAGGAGGAAGGGGATTCCTTGTTCTGCAAAGCAACAAGAGAGGGGGGTGAGACCCTGACTGGGAGCCTGGGGAGCACCAGGAGAGCATGGGCACAGGGTCCTGGGGCTGAGGGACCTGTTCAGACCCACCGGCTTCCTCCCCAGGGCATGCACGCCTCAGGCAGGTATGAACGTCCTGCACATTCAGCAGGAGCCAGAGCTGACACTGAGGGATTGTCCAGGCACCCCAGCAACGTAAGGCTCCGCAAGCCCCAAAGAAAAGCCCTCCCTTGCTCCCCTCTGCCACCTCCCAAAATCCCACGAGGAGGCAGAGCCTGGGGGCACATCCCGGCTTGCTGCCACCCCGTGGGCCATGCACTCACAGTCACGCTGCCTTGGGGCAGCTGCTCTTTCTCCGGGGCCGCAGCAGGAGACAGGGCCGCCCAGGCCGGCTCTGGCGAACTGTCCCGGTTGCCCTCGCAGGTGGGGTCAACCTCGCCGAGCCCCTCTCCATAAAACCATCCACCTGCAGGTCCCCCCTGCGAGCCGCCCGGCCCTCCGGGCTCCACCACCGCCGCCACCGGTTCCTCGGGAGCCTGCAGCATCTCCAGGCTGGTCCCGGCCAGCACGTCGGAGCGGGCCAGGGGCGTCTCGGCGCCAGCTTCGGGCAACCCCCCCTCGTAGCTCAGGAGGCTGAGCAGATCCTCCCGGTCGGCCTCGGCGAAGAGCAGCCCGTGGCAGGGCCGGGAGCAGGCCGAGTGCTGGGAGCAGCAGGGCCGCGTCGCCAGGCCCCTGCCCGTGGCCACGTGCAGCGGGCACGGCCGGCACCCGCCCCGACACCCCGCGGAGCCCCGTGGGTGCCGCTCGCCCACCGCCGGGGCCGTGCCGGGGCTCGAGGCCAACGGCGGGTCCGGGGCGTCGCGGAGGCTGGGGTCGAGGGTCTCGAGCTGTGCCAGCAGCCCCTGCATCTCCGCCGCCTCCGCGTCCTCGGGGGCTTCGTCCAGCTCCATGTCCCCGCTGCTGGGGGCGCGGGGCGGCCCCGCTCCCCGAGGGGCTCCCCCCACGCCGGGCTCCTCCGCCTCCTCTCCCCGGTCACGTCCCGAGGCCTCGCCGGTGCCGGTGCCGGTGCCCGGGGCTGCTTCACCCCCTCGCCGACCCCCGGCGGTGCCGGTGCCGGTACCGGGGGGCTCCACGCCGGGCCCCGGGGCTGCGGGCTGCCCCCCCGGCCCTTCCTCCGTGTCCATGGCCGGCGGCTCGGGGGCCGAGGGCTCAGCCTGGAAGTCCATGCTGCTCTCCATGGCGGCTGGGGGGGGGGACGGGGGCCGGGGAGCGGGGCACGGAGGGGCCCTGGGGTGGCGCTGCCCCGGGCCCGGAGCGGAACGGAGCGGGCCCGGCCGGGGCGGAGCGGGACGAGGCCGCCGCCATTTCCGGGCCCGCCCCCCCCCGCCATGGCCGCGCGGCTGCTGCTGAGGGCGGCCAGCGCCGTGCGGCACGGCCCGGCCCGGGGGTACGCCAAGAAACCGGGTGAGGGCCCCGCACCGCGCCCCGGCCCCAACCCCAACCCCAACCCCAACCCCAACCCCAACCCCAACCCCGTCCTCCTCCTATCCCGGCCCGGTCCCGGTGTCTGTGCCCGGTCCCAGTGCCCCAGCCCCGTGTCCCAGCTCTGCCCCATGCCGGCGTCCCAGCCCTGTCCTGGTGTCCTGGCCCCATCTCCCAGCCCTGTTCCAGTGTCCTTGCCCCGTGTCCCAGTCTTGTCCCATTCCAATGTCCCATCCTCCTCCCATCCTGTCCCGGTGTCCCAGTCCCACATCCCAGCCCCATCCCAGTGTCACAGCCCCATATCCCAGCCCTGTTCCAGTGTCCTGGCCCCATGTCCCATCCTCATCCCGTCCTGACCCCATCTCCTAGCCCTGTCCTGGTGTCCTGGCCGTGTCCCAGTCCTGTCCTGTCCCACTGTCCCATCCTCCTCCCATCCCGTCCCAGTGTCCCGTCCCCATGTCCCAGCCCTGTTCCGGTGTCCTTGCCCTAAGTCCCATCCTCATCCCATCCTGATGCTATCTCCCAGCCCTATTCCAATGTCCTGGCACCATATCCCAGCCCTGTTCCAGTGTCCTGGCCCCGTGTCCCATCCTTGTCCCATCCTAGCTTTGTGTCCCGGCCCCATGTCCCATTCCCATCCCGTCCTGACCCCGTCTCCCAGCCTTGTTCCAGTGTCCTGGCCCCATGTCCCAGCCCTGTCCCAATGTCCCAGCCCCATATCCCATCCCCATCCCCATGTCCCGGCCCCACATCCCATCCCCATGTCCCGGCCCCACATCCCATCCCCATCCCAATGTCCCAGTCCCATGTCCTATCCTCATCCCAGTCCTGGCCCCCAGTCCTCCATCCCCTCACCCCGTGGCCTCCTCCTCTTGCTCTTGCCCCAGCCCCACTCCTCAGCCCCATGCCCGTGTCCCCCTGCCTGACCGTGCCCCTGTCCCCACAGGCGGAAAGGTGAAGGGTAAGAGCGTGCCGAAGGAGGAGCTGAAGGGGCCAGAGGTGTGCACAGACCCCGTCAAGCTGGCCACCTATGCTGTGGGCGTCAACTACCACAAGGACAGCCCCGACGTGGCCCTGAAGCCCGACTCCGAGTACCCCGACTGGTAAGTGGGGCCTCCCTGAGATGCCTGGCCCCAAAAGCCCATCCCGAGGACACCATTGGGATGGGAACTGCTCTCCTCCTTGGAGCTGGGGGCTCGGGGACTTGCCCTGGTAGCGGTGGATGTGGTGGGTGAGGGATCCGTGCCCTGATCGCACGCTACTGCCCCTCCATCCTCCTTTCTCCTCCTGGTTGCAAACTCACATCCTCTGCGTTCGCCCCCAGGCTTTTCCAGATCCACCTGGGCCCCCCC
Source organism: Aythya fuligula (assembly GCF_009819795.1). Classification (NCBI taxonomy): domain Eukaryota; kingdom Metazoa; phylum Chordata; class Aves; order Anseriformes; family Anatidae; genus Aythya; species Aythya fuligula. The sequence continues at coordinate 4,293,790 of NC_045584.1, read as the reverse complement.
AAGAAGCTGGAGGAGATGGACCCCGACTCCATCGAGTACTGGAGGCGCCTGCGGAAGTACAACACGTGGCAGCGCAACCGGCTGAAGAAGGGCAAGAAGCTGTAGGTGCTGCAGACCTCGCGGCACCGCAGCTGCCCCGGGTGCCGCACGGACGGCACTGGGACCAGCTCCCGTTGTTGGTCTCTTATTCTTGCTGTGAACTGGGAATAAATCTCTGGCGAGGCTGATGCCTCTTACTGAAGCTGTGGCAAACCCACGTCCTCTGCAAGCTCAGTGTGGGCCTCCCCTCCTGCCCAGGGTTGGTGGAGGATCGAGGCCCTGAATTCTTGGTGTTTTTGCTGAAGCAGAAGCTCTGTTTATTGTTCACAGAAGGAGCCCAAGCTGCCAAATCCTTCCCGCTCCCTCTGTCAGTCTGCGCTGCAGTGTTGGGGAATACAGGCAGTGCTGGGAGGGCGGTGGCGTGGGGTGGGAGCGACTCCACCGGTGTCACCGTGTCCCCCAGGAGGGAGGTGTCGGGGGGCAGCCAGCACCCCTGGGGACGAGAGGAGGGAGGTCAGGGTCTGGGGGTGCTGGTGGGTGCAGCGAGCAAGTTATGGGGACACCGCAGCCCCTTCTGCAGTGGGAGGGCTCACAGCACCATCCCCACCCTGTGTTCTCGCCTCCTCCTCTGTCTCAGCATCCCGAGGGAGCAGGGTGGGCTGGGGGGCGCAGCGGAGGGGGGCACATCCGTCCTGCTCAGCCGAGCCCCTTCCCCTTGGGGAAGTCGTAGCTTCCAGCCTGCCCTTCCAGCAGGGTCTGCAGCCACATCTTCCCCAAGCACCGGGGGCTTTGCTGCCCCCTCCCCACGCGTCCTCAGCCTGGCAGAGTCCAGCATCTCCCCGCAGCCCCAGTCCTGCCTGTTTGGTGCTGCAGGGACAGGACGGGCAGTGGGGCCGCTGCCACCCCGGTACGGGGCCGTGCCCAGCTCCCCGCAGCTGTGACGCCCACGCTGTGCAGCACAGGAAGCGGTGGAGGAAAGCAGAAGTGCCATGCCGTGGTGCTGGGGGGGGGGAGCTTTTGTTTTTAACCTTCATTTCCTCTGCGTGGGGCTTGGTGCGCGCTGAGCTCAGAGCTGACGGCTCCAGGCAGGCTCCTCCGGCAGGAGCTGCCCCGAGGCTGGGGCCAGGCCGTGCCAGAGGTGAGTGCCCTGCGCCTTCCAGGCCCTGTCCTCTCCGTGCCCACCCCGGTGCTTGTCCCCATGTCCCCCGTGGCCCCGTGCAGAGCCGGGCAGATCATGCACAAGGGGCAGGGTGGTTGGTGCTGCGCTCCCTTGGCTGCCAAAGCCCCGTGTCCCCGTGTGTGGTGCCCAATTCCTGCCCCCAGGGCTCGGATTCTGTGCTCCACTCCCCTTGTCGTCCCCCGGGGCTCCTCTTGGTGGCCCAGCAGGGTTCAGGCCACCTCCAGAGCAACCACCACGGGGTGACAGTGAGGGGGCTGCCCCCCACCCCTGAGGTGCAGACGCCATGCGCTGTCTGTGCGGGAAGGAGCGGGGTGCCCAGGCTGTGCCGTGCCTTGTCCCGGCCCTGCTCAGCCTGCCACGATGGGCCCATCCTCCGTGTCCCCTAAAGGGACAGGAAGGTGGCAGGGGACATCATCCCCCTTTTCCAGTTCCTTGGACCCCATCCTGCCAAGGTCCCAGGGGCTGCCCCACTGCGGCCCTGGCCCCTTGCCCAGCACCAGGGGTGGAGCAGGGTCCCCGTGCCACTGTCACAGCTCTCGTCCTCTGGGCTCAGAGGGGGATCTTGGGGCAATCTTGGCTGGTGGCCGGATCCTGCAGACCCCGGGATGGGGCTGGGAGGTGACACAACACCAGCGGGCTGGCACCAGTGCTCTCCATCCCCGTGCCAGTGTTGCTGCACTGGGCCACCAGCCAGCAGCTCCTGAGGGTGCCCAGTGGGGCACGGGCACTGTCACTTCATCACCCGCTCATGTCCCATCCTCTCCACACCCTCAGGGGACGGGATGGGGGACTGGAGCTTGCCCATCAGCTCGCTGGGCGAGGAGGTGGTGGCCCGGCTCTGCGAGCTCCTGGACAACGCCAGCCGGGGCTGGCGCAAGCTGGCCGAGGTGGCCGGGGCGGAGAAACGCTTCAAGTGCAGGTAGGAGCAGGATGGACCCTGCAGCGGGCACAGCTGGGCCTCCGTGTCCTGCTGGGTGACCAAACGCAGAGACGGGGCAGGAGATGGGGCAGGGCTGAGCGGGGGGCACCCCCTGCCCCGCTGTGTCCCCGTTTTCCCATGTTGAGCCCCGGCCGTCCCGGGGGAGGCCGTGGTGCTGAGCCCTGCGGGCGCTCCGCAGCGAGGAGGAGCTGGAGGTGTGCTCGCTGAAGGTGCTGGAGCCCCGCGGCAGCCCCACGCAGTGCCTCCTGCAGCTCCTGGCCGAGCGCGACTGCAGCCTCAAGTACCTGCTGGGCTGCCTGGACAGGATGGGGCACACGCAGGCCTGCCAGGTCCTCAGCAGTGCCGGTAGGGACGGCATGGGGGGCATGGGGAGGGTCACCAGGGGAAGGGGGCTCAGCAGGGAGGTGAGGGGCAACTCTTCCTTGGGATGGGATGGGATGGGATGGGATGGGATGGGATGGGATGGGATGGGATGGGATGGGATGGGATGGGATGGGATGGGGTAGGGAAGGATGGATGGGACCTTGTGTGATGAGGTGGGGCAGGAGGGGCTGGGAGGGGACAGGCTGTGATGGGATGAGGTGTGATGGGTTGGGACGGCATGGGGTGGGCTGTAGTGGAGCAGAGGGGATGGTATGGGGTGCCACAGGGTATGGTGGGACAGGAATGGTGCAGAACGCCAAGTGACAGGACAGGCTGGGGTGGCGTTGAATGGGACGAGGCAGGATGAGATGGTCGGGGTGGGACGGAGCAGGCTGCAGGGGGACGGGGCACAACGGGACAGGACAGGACAGGGCCGGGTGTGACGGGGTGGTGCGGGATGGGGCTCTCAGCCAGCCCGGGCTCTTCTCCCTCTCCCGCAGTCCATGACATGATCCGCATCACGGTGCAGCCGGAGTCACAGGTGGTGGCGGAGGGTGCACGGGTGTCCCTCACCTGCTGGGCCACCGGCCCGCCGGGGCTCACCTACCAGTGGTTCTGCGGGAAGCAGGAGGTGAGTCCCACATCGCCACGTCAAGCTGGTGGCCCAGGTCCCCTCCCTGGCCTAGCCCCCACCCTGAACCCCTGTCCAAGCCCCCCACCTCATCCTGTAGGTGCCTGGAGCCACGGCCCCAGAGCTGGTGATCGACATGGCCGCCCCGCCGGGCCCACCCCGGTGGTTCATCTGCCGCGTGAACTGCGGGGCCGCCTTCGCCTTCTCCAGGTGGGCCCACATCCAGGTGGAGAGGAGCAGCAGCCCCAGCTCAGGTGGGCCCCCAGCTCCCTGTGCTGGCACCCACGAGGCGTCACTCGCCTGCGGGACCAGGGGGGCTCGCACAGGGCGTCACTTGGAGCCCGGGGGGCCCCTGGCAGACCTGCTGCCTGTCCCCTCCCCAGCCAGCGGTTACTGCCCCACCATGGCGGGGCTGCAGATCCTGCGGCAGCCGCAGCCGTGCTGCCTGGCTGAGGGGGACACGCTGCTGCTGGAGTGCAGAGCCATCGGCAACCCGCCGCCGCAGTACCAGTGGTTCAGGAACCGGCGTCCCGTGGAGGGTGCACGGGCACCGCAGCTCCAGGTACCGTGGGGCCCCTTGCCTGGTGCAGCACGGCACGGCATGGCATGGAGCAGTGCTGCATGGCACGGCACAGCATGGTGGCACGGTGCAGTGCACAATGGTGCAGCACAGCACAGAGTAGCACAGCACGGCACAAAGCAGCACTGTGTGGCACGGTGCAGTGCAGCATGGCATGGCATGGCATGGCACGGCATGGCATGGTGCACTGCAGCCCGGCACAGCATGGCACACTGTGGTGCAGTGCAGAATGGCACGGCACAGCGTGGTGCAGCACTGCATGGCACGGTGCAGTGCTGAGAGGAGCAGCACAATGCAGCACGGCACAGCGTGGTGCGGTGCAGCTTGGCATGGTGCAGAGCAGCACAGCGTGGTGCAGTGCAGTGCAGAATGGCACGGCACAGCGTGGTGCAGCACAGCACGGCGTGGTGCAGCATGGCACAGCGTGGCGTGGTCGCCCTAGCTCCTCTCTCCATCCCGGCGCCAGGTGCAGCTGGTGACGACGGCCGAGCGAGGCAGCTACTCCTGCCGCGTGTTCAACCTCTTCCATGAGGTGTGGAGCCAGGAGGTGGACGTGGAGATCGGTGAGTGGAGGGGGGCAACCTCCATGTCCCCTGCCCCCACCCCGTGTCTTTGTCCTGGCTCTTCTCACCCCCACAACGCCCTCCCATGGGCTCTCTGCTTCCTCACATTTTGGGGGGCTTCAGCACTGCGCTGTCTGGGTGCTACAAAATGGGGTTCCCTCCAGCCCCATAGCCCCCGTGTGCCCCTGCTCCCTCTCTCCTGACACCCCCCCCCCCCCCTTTGTGCTGCCCCAGGCCCACGGCTCTTCGCCTCTGGAGGCTCCTGGCAGGATGGGGACAGAGGTAGGTACAGGTGGCGTGGCTCTGTCCCTGCTGCTCTGCTCAGGGCACCGCACTCAGGGCCATGCCACCACGCTTCTCTCTTTCCAGCCCCCCCAGAGCCCGGCAGTCCTGACCAGCTGTACGGTAAGAGCCCATCCATGAGGGGTTGGGGACCCTGTGGGGCTGTGGCCATCCCCATTGTCACCCCCAAGGCCTGCTTTGCTTGGCCAGGCTCGATCATGGGTGCACCACCCTGGGGAGAGAGGCAGGGGCTGGTGTGCATGGTGACACCGGGAGCATCGGGAGGGGTGGCAGGGACAGCAGGAGCATCCTGAGCGTGCCCCTCTCCTGTCCCGGCAGCCACGGACAAGGTGGCCCTGCTGATCGGCAACATGCACTACCTGCACCACAAGCACCTGAGGGCGCCCATGGTGGACGTGCACGCGCTGAGCTCCCTCCTGCGCCAGCTTGACTTCAAGGTGGTCTCGCTGCTGGACCTGGGCAAGGACGAGATGCAGATGGCTGTCAACGAGTTCCTCCTGCTCCTCGACAAGGGCGTCTACGGTGGGGCAGCTTCGGGGGGCACTGGGGAGGGGCTTGCACTAGTGGGGTTTGGGGGCGGCGGGGTGAGAAGCCTGGGGTGAGGACTGGGGAGGGCCCAGAGGCTTGGGGATGTGCATGGAGGGACGTGACCCGCTGCTGTCCCCTCCCGCCAGGTTTGCTTTACTACGCCGGGCATGGCTACGAAAATTTTGGCAACAGCTTCATGGTGCCCATCGACGCCCCCAGTTCCTACACCTCCGCCCACTGCCTGTGCGTGCAGCGGGTGCTACGGTGCATGCAGCAGCGGCACACCGGCCTCAACATCTTCCTGCTCGACATGTGCCGCAAGAGGTGACCGAGCCCCCCCGGCACAGAGCGGGTCCTGGCACCGGGTGCCTGTCACCCATGGGTGCTGGATCCTAGGGGAGCAGAGCGAGGTGTCCCCCGTGCCCCAGCTGTGGCGTTGTGTGGATGCCCCGGGTGTCACTGCTCCAGTTTAACCCCACTGTGGTCAGGGTCTGGGGTGCCTCGGGTGGATTTGGGGGGCTGCACCCCCCAAGGGTTCTCACGGCACCCAGCCCTGCCCAACTGCTCTCTTACAGGAACCTCAACGACGACACCATCCCGCAGGTCGGGGCGCTGCAGGTGACGGCCAACATCGTCTTCGGCTACGCCACGTGGGTCCCCTTCCCACCGCCCTGGTGCTGCCCCCGTCTTCCTCGCTCCAGGGCCAGCGGGACACATCCTGCCTGGGCCTGGAGCGGGGCTGGGGCTCAGCCCCATTTGTACCACATCTTGCTTCAGGCTGCCGGCTCCCCCTGGTCGATGCTGGAGGTGCTGGGAGTCACAGCCCCCAGTCCCCTACGGGGATGGGGGATGCTCGCAGCCCTGCTCAGCTCTGGGCAGTGCCCGAGGGGGTCAAAGCACTGAGGCTCCTCAGGGATTTGGGCTGAGGATGCTTTAAGCATCCAGGATCTGGCCACAGCGCTGTGGCTGAGCTTCCCCAGGGCTCAGTGGGGGCTGGTTTTTGGAGCAGCCCCCCATGAATGGAGGGGTCCCATGGATGAAGCCCATCCCTGCCCCATCCCCGCAGGTGCGCAGATGCCGAAGCCTATGAGCTGAGCCAGGGCGAGCTCTCCAATGGCGTCTTCGTCAGCTTCCTCAAGCGCTGGCTGCTGGATGACGAGAAGATCACAGTGCTGCTGGACAAGGTGGCCGAGGGTGAGTGGCGAGCAGCGGGGACCCTGGGGACGGGAGCGTCCCCCACCGACCCCCCTGTCCCTCTCGTCCCCCCGCAGACATGGGCACCCTGGAGATCACGCGGGGCCGCCAGGCGCTGGAGCTCCGCAGCAACCTCTCGGAGAGGAGAGCACTGACAGACCCCATCCGCGCCCCGGGCCGGGACGAGACCTCCGCCAGGAACCTGCAGTGGGCCAAGGCCCACGGTGAGCACCGCGGCCACTGCACCCAGTGCTGGCACCTGTGGGGACATGGAGGGGACGGCCCCGAGATGTGGGGCGAGGTGGCAGGCAGCAAATTCAGTGCCCAGCGGGTTTCTCTGGTGCAGCACCACCAGCCCTGAGCTTTGCACCAGGGCTGCCCCGAGGGTCACCGCTGTGGTGGTGACCGAGGAGGTGCCAGCCCTGTGCTCGCTGTCCCGGCAGTGCTCCCGGAGAGCCGCCACCTGCACTTCAGCTGCGGCATCACCGTCCAGCTGGGCTTCGCTGCCGAGTTCTCCAACATCATGATCATCTACACCCGCATCCTGGCTGCCCCCAGGGACATCACCGAGTGCGTGGCCAAGCTCACCGACATCCCCGAGGTGGGGCAGGGCGCTGACGCCCTCGGCAGGGTGGTGACGGGGGGGGGTCCCAGTGGGCTGTGGGTTTTTCAAGGTCGCACATCGCCCACGGCAGGAGCTGGACGTGGACCTCAAGTGCACCAACAGGGAGAGCCCCGAGGAGGTGGGCAGCCCCTTGTCACCCTCCTGGAGCCCCGGCTGCCCCTCCTGCTGCCTCTACAGCCGCCTCTGCGGCCTGCAGAAACTGCGGGTAAGGCTCACGCTGCGTGTTAAGGGGTAGGGGGGGGGATGACGCCACCTCTCCCAATGCTGCGGGTGGGTGCCCACGCTGCCGTGCCCCGCAGCAGGAGCTGGCCTTCACCGTGTGCCTGCAGTACCGCTACCGCGGCATGGACGACTTCGTGGAGGAGCGGCGGGCAGTGAGCGTGGGCAAGCCGCTCATCGCCAAGCTCAACCTGCGCCTCGGCCCTGCCGCCGCCTCGCAGCCCCCCTCGCAGAGCTCCCTTAGCCCCCTCTCCAGCTCGCCCCCGGGGAGCTGGGGGGTGGCGGGGGGCTGCTGGGGAAACACCCCCGAGGAGAACCTGAGCCCCAAGGGGCCAGGCTCACACAGCCTGTAGATGGGCATGCGGCCCCCGCTCTACACCTCATGCCCCGTCTGGCCTGGAGGGGACAGAGGGGATGGGGACGGAGCTGGGTGCTGAGGGGCTGAGCCCTGTCCTGCCCTGCACCAGGGATGTGGGGCTCACTGCTTGGCACCTTGGGGGGGGGCAGCACAGTGCAGGGCACTGCCCCCTGCCCCGGACAGGGACAGCCCCACGGATGGCACATCGCCACCCCACAGCTGTACAGGGAATGCCAGCCCCAGCCCCATGGCACTGCCAGCCCCACATCGAGGACACGGCCCCATATAGAGGACACGGCCCCAAATCCCCAGCTGTACCACTGCCACCCCCAGAGACAGGACGCTGTCCCTGGCATGGCAGTGCCACCCCTGTCCCCCCCAGGGCTCCCCGTGGCCGTGCCCACTTGGCGTGGCGGTGGCATTGCCCCTTGCTCCATGGGGCGAGGAGGGGATGGAGGCAGGGGGCTCAGTGAGGCGTCGCACTGGGGCAGGGTTGGGCTCGTTCAGGCCTAGGAGAAATAGAGAGAAATAAGCAGATTAGGGGGCAAATCCTGAGGGGAGGATTAGGGGGGAGCAAAGGGCTCCTGCTTGGCTGGGAGGCAGCTCTGGGGCCATGGGAGACCCACCTGGCCCCCCAGTGCTCCCAGTGGGACACTGAGTGCCAGCACTGGCCAGGCCTTGAAAGATTTCAGGGTATGGATGAAATCTGGGGGGGGGGGGAAATTGCCATCTGCTTTTTTTTTTTTTTTTTTTTTTTTTCCATAATGTACGAGATGGGGGCACAGGGTGTACGCGTGCTTTGCTCGGCCCCATGTGCCAGCATCTGCAAATGTCTCCTTTGGGTCTCAAATGGGGGAAAACACCAATAAAACAGTGAAAGCAAGATGGCTCAGCACTTCTCATGGCTCTTCGTGTTCAGGAGGCTTTCTTGGCCAGAAACATTGCCCGTTTCTGCACTAATGAGAGCGATGAGGCTCACCACGGTGACACCCAGCACCGCCGGGCACCATGCCTGGCCCCGCACAGCATCGCCACCAGCCACGTGCAAATTAGCTCATTTACATAATTTGTATAACGCCCTGCGCCTCGACAGCACAGAGGAGACGCGTCCTCACCCAGGCACACCGAGGCCGGCCTCGCCCCGATGCACCCACGCTTTCGGGTGGCGGTGGGGGCCCCCCTGACCCAATTAGTCTCGGATTGGGGAGGGGGCAGCCCCCTTCTGAGCCCCCTCCCCGCGCCAGCCAGCTTTTGTTGGTGCTCGTAGGGCCGAGGGGAGCCCGGCTGTCCCGGCGGGGCCGGCGCCAGCCTCTGCCATTATGTCATGCGAAAACCGCAGCCCCCATTCAGCGCGACCCGTCCCCCAGATCAAACCCCATTACTTCCGCGGCCGTTGCTTCATTATCTCCCGGGCCCAGTATGCCTCTGCCTGCGGCCGGTTAATCTAAGCCCGGTCCCATTAGCTGGGCTGGGGAAGCCGGGGGAGCATCGATTATGCGTTTAATGGGTTGTTAAAGGTTTAATTATCACTAACGAAGCAGACGAGCAGCAGCAGCCGGGGGACGGGGACAAGGAGCCGGGTCCCCTCGGGGTCAGCGCCTTGCCTGGCCCAGTGTCACCGCCGCTGCTCTCACCTGACCCCAGTGCCACCAGGGCTGTGGGGATGTCAGCGCTGTCCCTGGGGCTCCCGAGGGGCTGGGACCCTCCGGGGCCAGGCTGGGGGCTGGGGGTGCTGGTGCTGAGCGGGGTCTGCTCCCTTCTGGGCCTTGGAGACAAGGTGGGGACACAGTGTGGTGGTAGTTGTTGGTTCTGTAGCAAGAAATATTTCTGGGGAAACGTCCCCTCTCGGTCTTGCTTTCCCAGGAGCGTCCCCTCTGCCTCCATGGGTGACAGCACGTCTGTTTGCCTGGACCAGCCCCTGCCTGTCCCAGCCATGAGCCTCCTAAAGCCATCCTGAGCTGCCCGGTGACGGTGACACCGGCCACATGCCCTCCCCAGTGCCACTGCGAGGCCCAGCTGGGGACACGGCACATGGCCACGCTGCAGTCCCTGCTCCCACCTGGCACTGTGGCCCCCCCAGGGACCCCACAGGGACAGTGCAGCCCCACTGCCCCCCTCCCGGCGGGCCCCACTGGGGGCCGTGGGGCCGCCCCCTCCCCGGCAATTATGGCAGCTTTGTGCCTCCACCGCCGGCCCCGCTGGAGAGCAATTAGGGCGGCGCAGCGTGGAGTGACGGCGGAGCAGATTCCCCCTGACAAGCAGCCGGGACGCGGAGCCAGGCGGCGGGGCCGGATCCGGTCAGCCGGTGGGGACCGAGCCCTGCGTGCGCTGGCTGGGTGCAGGACGGAGGATTTTCCCTGCAGATGCCGAGTGTGGGCGAGGGAAAAGCCGATTTCCCTGGAAAGCTCCTTCCTGCATCCCGGCTGGAGGCAGTGCCCGACTGGAGCGCGACGCACCCGTTCAGCTCATCTCTTTACTGGCCATACACCCGTCTCTCGGCGCGCAACCAGCGTTGTGCCCCGACGCAGCTAACCCCCCCCCACCCCCCCCCGACATTCCCTACGAAACTAGAGCCTTTCTGTTCATTTGTGTTCAAATCTGCAGCATAAAAAAAAAAAAAAACAACCAACAAACAAACCCAACATTAACGATAAAGGGCAGGGCTGCGGAGCCCCGGGATGGGGTCTTCTGTGCACGGCTGCACGAGGGAGGCTGAGCGGGACGTGGGTGGCTGCTGGGGTGCTCCCCACGTTGGGGGGGGTCCCGCCAGCACCCTGCCTCGCTGCCCTGTGCCCACGGTTGCTGGCGCAGGGGGGGTGCAGCCACAGCCCAGCATCTCTGCCCCGTCCCTGCCCCGCACTGGCTTTGGTCCTGCTGAGCACCCCGCCGTCACCCCCGGTGTCACACGGCCTGGGGACGGGAGCCTTGGGGAGGGGGGGTGGGCAGTGGAGGGGCCGGGGAGGCGGGGGGAGCGTTCATCAAATGGGCTGCCAGGTTTTGTCAATGGTCTGAATGTGCTCCTTGGCTTTCATGCGGAGCGAGGCGATGCTGGAGCTCCTCTGGTCGACGTCCTCCAGCGGGTACTTGTCCACAAAGGGGGGGCCGCACTGGTAGGGCGCGGGGGCCATGGGCTGCATGCCTTGCGCCATCCCCGGGGGGGTGTTGAGGAAGGAGTGCCCGCCGTAGGGGGGCTGCAGGGCCTGGGGGGCCCCCATGAAGCCGGGGATGCTGTGCACCGGGGTGGCGCTGGAGATGGGCGACGTCAGCCACGGGTCGAGCGGGAGGGAGTTGCTCATGGGCCCCACGTTGGCTGTCATGGGCGGCCGGTTGAAGGACAGCATGGGGGTGTCGTGGAGCTTCATGGAGCTGGCCTCCATCTTCTCCTGACGCCTCCACTTGGCTCGCCGGTTCTGGAACCAGACCTGCCAGGGGACAGTGAGAGTGACCCCGGGGTGCATGCCCCATGCCCGGCCTGGCCCTTGCAGCGTGCCCCACGGGGAGTGCCCCACGTGCTGTGTCCCTTGTAGGGTGCCCAAAATGCTGTGGCCACGTGTGGGATGCCCCATGTGGCATGTCCCATACAAGGTGCCCCATGTGGCATGTCTCATATAGCGTACCCATGTGGCATGCCTTATTTAAGGTGCCCCGTGTCCCACGTCCCATGTCAGGTGCCCCATGTGGCACACCCCATGCAAGGTTCCCCCCATGCTGTGTCCCGTGTAGGGTGCCCCGTGTGCTCCGTCCCGTGCGAGGTGCCCCCCGTGCTGTGCCCCGTGCGGGGTGCCCCATGCAGGGTGCCCCGTTGTGCTGTATCCCACGCGGGGTGCCCCATGCAGGGTGCCCCACACAGGGTGCTCCAGGTGGGACGCCCCCCCGTGCCGTGTCCCATGCGGGGTGTCCCCAGCAGGGTGCCCTCGTGCTGTGTCCCCCGTGGCTCCAGCAGTCCCTGTCACACCACGCACCTCTGCTAAACCTCTCCTGCAAACCCCAGGAACCGAACCCATCTCTGGCGTGGGACGGGAGCGGTGGCCCCGTGCAGCCCCTGCTCTTGCTGTGCCGTGGGGGTGCTCCCATTGGCCCTGCAGCACTGCACAGTGCCGGTACAACGCTGTGTGGTGTTCAAAAGCCACTCGGTAAAAGCTTTTAGAAGCTGAATTGCACTAAAACCCATCCGGACCTGGGAGGAGCTTCTGCTTAGAGCACTGGTCCCCACTTCCCAAGTCCCGAGCAGCATGGGACACAGCCCATCCTGCCTCATAGTGCAAAGAGGCAGCAGGTGTCAGCCCCTGGGCTGAGAAGGGGACAGCTCCTACTGGGATCTACTGGTGCAAAATGGTCGCTGCTCAGGCAGCTCAGCACAGGCGTCCCCGTGGTGTGGAGCTCCAAGGAAAAGGCCACATTGTCTTGGATTTGCTCGATGTGCAAAAAGGAATGGAGTCGAGGCCTGGAAAACTCAGTTCACGTGTCAGTGGATTGCTCTTCTGGCCATCTCACAGTTTTTCTGTCACTTCTGATCGTTTTGGTTTCCTCTGCCCTTTCTCGGGCTTTCAGGCCCGGAGGCAGGAGGCAGGGCACCCTCACTGCCCGCGCTCGCAGCAGGGGCTGCTCCAGGCTGAGCCCCCCTCCAGGGCAGGGTTTTGTGCTGCAGCCTGGGAAGCCAGAACTTCCCATGCCCCATGCTCTGAAAAGCCTAAAACCCCCAAATCAATGAGAATTTTGAGCTTTCCCTGGCTCTGAGGAGCTGCAAGTGGTCACAAGCTGCTGAGGGTTTTCTCCTTGCCCATGGGACCAGCTGAACCCACACAAGCATCCCTCACCTCCCTGTGCAGTGGGGGAAAATCTCCAAAACCCATCTCCCCGGCCCCAAACTGAGCGTGGGGACACACTATTTGAACTGGGGAGCCCCTGGGGAGCAGGACGCAGCCAAAACCCCCAGCCCCAAGACCTGACACTTGGAGCAACGCAGGACAAGTGGCACGGCCCCGTGCGCCCACCCCACGGCTGTGCCACGGCCCCTGTCTTGAGCAACGGGGAAACTGAGGCACGGAGCTGGGCACCGAGCAAAGCCCTCCAGCACCCAGGGGACACGTCGGGGCCAGCAGGTGCTTTCCCTACCTGCACGCGGACCTCCGGCAGATTGACCTTCATGGCCAGCTCCTCGCGGCTGTAGACGTCGGGGTAGTGGGATTTCTCGAAGGCGCGCTCCAGCTCGTGCAGCTGGTAGGTGGTGAAGGTGGTGCGGTTCCGCCGGTGCTTCTTCTTGGGCTGCTCCTCCTCGGTGGCAGCCGGAGGGGTCCCCTCACCGTCCCCCGGCTTCCGCAGCTCGCCCAGGTCCCCTTCGCACTTATTCAGGAACATCTCGGCGCCTGCGAGGGGACGGAGGGGTTGGGGAGGGTGGGGACATCGCAACCCCCCTTCCATGCATCCCGGCTGGGACAGAGGGACAAGCGGATGGACAGGAGGATGGGCCAGCCCCGTGATACCTGCGTGGGGATTTTATGGAGCCACCAGCTCTGAAAACCAATGCAACCCCCTCCCTGCCTGGCCTGGAGGTGACCAGAGCTGGCCAGGTCCCCCTGCCAGCCCCACTCCTCTGCTCCGTGCCTCGAGACCAGCCCCACATCACTGCAGGAACCCGTTCTAGACCCCAAACAGTGCAAGAGCAGCCCAGCACCGTCCCCCAGCTAATAGCCTTTTTTCTGCATGTTTATAAGCGTTTTCAACCCTTACAATATCGCATCTTTAAGCTTTTTATCCAGCTTCTGAAATCTTCCTGTGGTATTCACCAGGGATTAAGGGCCCCTTTCCACCGTGGGGATGTGGTCAGACATGGGAATCAGGCAAAAAGCCATAATCCTGGGGTGTTTCTGTGAGAGGAAGGTATTCAGCCCTGCATCACCCCAAAAATTCAGCAAACACCCAAGCAGGCACAAGGAGGGAGGGGGAAAATCAATTAATTGACTAAGGGAATAACTGGGGATCCCGGGTGGGCAGCTGGTGGAAGGAGCTGGGGGCTGCTGGCACTATGCACACGCAGGGGGTCTGCGTGCACCGTGCATGGATTGTGTGTGTGTGTGTGTGTGTGTGTGTGTGTGTGTGCAGCCTGCAGCGAGGCTGCAGCGTGCAGTGCATCGGCAGCACGCACTGCAGGCAGGTGTAGATGCTGGGGGTGTGTGTGCAGGGTGTGTGTGCATGTGTGTGTGGGGGTTGTGCTGCACACACACTGCATGCAGAGTGCACCGCATGTGCCCAGTGTGCAGTGTCCACGTGCCACGGGTGCAGCGTGCAAAGGCTGCACGTGCAGTGCACAGCTCACAGGGTGTGCAAGGAGCGCAGTGCATGCACGTGTGGGCACAGCATGAACCAGTGCACAGTGTGTGCATGCAGCGTATGCAGTGTCTGTGCACAGTGCTTGCAGTGCCTTTGTGCTCAGTGCACACAGTGCATGCAGTGAGCACATGTGCAGAGCATGCAGCACGTGTTGTGCAGTGCATACTGTGCACACAGGTGTGCAGCAAGTGCAGTGTCAGTGTGTGCAGCATGTGTCCAACGTGTGCCATGCATGCCCAGGGTCTGTGTGTGCTGCCCAGTGCACACCATGCTCAGAGCACACACCGTGCACGTGTAGCGTTCGCACTGCACAATGTGGGCAGTGCCCCTCTATGCAGTGTGTGTAACACGTGCAGCGTGCTCACAGGGGCTGCGTGCACTGCCCAAGGCATTTGCAGCATGCTCAGAGCATGCAGTGTGTGTGTGCAATGTGTGCACTGTGTGCAGCACCTGTGTCCACAGCACATATAAGGCATGCAGTGCATGCACAGGGGCTGTGTGTGCAGTGTTTGCAGTGCATGGCATTGCCAGTGTGTTGCATGTGCAGTGCATGCAGTAAATGCACAGGGTCTGCATGCAGCACATGCCACATGGGGTGAGACCCCATGGCCCCACGCAGAGTGCCCCATCACCCCGAGGTCTCTGGCTGGGTCTGGGTCTGGCCACACTGCCCCAGGCAGCACTGCCTTCGTGGGACCCAGGCCACTGAGTGCTGCAGCTCTGGGGTGCTCTGCTGGGTGCTGGGATGAGCGGGGCCCCAATGTCACCATACAAGGGTTGTGGAGTGTCCTGGGGCTGGGGACACAGGGAGGGGACAGGACCCCCGCCGCCATCCCGCTCATGCTCACCCGCTTCTCATTTGCGCAGCTCCGCACCTGCAAGGAGAGGGGAGAGGGGTGAGCACCTGCAGCCCCCCCAGGACCCCACAGAGAGGTGCAGGGTTAGGGTGAGCTGGGCAATGGGGGCTGGGGACAACTGAGATGGGGCCGCGGGGGACACAGCGATGAGCTGCATGGTGGCAGCGAAGGGCCGAGGCTGGAGGCAGCCCCAAACACCCTCTAACCCCACCCAAAAGCAAAGGAGGCCACGGAGGAAAACAAAACAAAACAAAACAAAAAAACAGGAAGAAGAGGAAAACAAATCCTTGGAGTGGGAGTGGGAATCAAGGGCGATAAGAGAAGAACGGAAAAAACAACAGAGCCAAACAAAAGCAGAAGTGACAAACATGGGAATTACAGAAAATCACAACCATCTGAGGGGGATGGCAGCACTGCAGCCTGTGGGTGCCCCGTGGCTGCCCCCGCCCCGCCTCATCCTTGTTGGCATCACACCACGGCCCCCCAGCACCGCTCCCCGGCTGTGTCACCCTGACGGGTGCCCGATGTCCCTGCTGAAAGAGCAGGCGGCTCCCCCCCCGGCCCTGTCCATGCGCCCCCATGGCCAAGCCAGAAGACCCTGGTTTTGCTGCTGGCCCCAAAACCCAGCAGCTAAAGGGGACCCCGCAGCCCCCGTCCCCCAGGTGCACACCCAGCTGGGCGGCAGGGCGGCTCGCCCAGGATTTTGGGGACCACAGGGCTTCCCGCAGCCGTGGTCCCGGCGGCAGCAGTCTGGGGGTTTTCAGCTGTAAAAAATTGCACTGGGCAGTGCCAAGGCGGTGTTTCTCTGCTTTCTGCCTGCACCCGCCATGGCCTCAAGCCGGAGCGGAGCTGTCTGCTCCTCATCACAGACACCAGAACAGCAAACAGCAACAGCGACAAGCCCCGAACCGGGCAGTAATGACCCCAAACTGGGCAAAACCCAGCTCTCCCACTGCCAGAAAGACTCGGCGAGATGAATAAAGCACCAAACCCCTCTGTTCAGGCGGTGCTGGGGGCCGTGGGTGCTGCAGCCTGCCTGAGGCCGCCCCGCTTTGCCCCGGCTCCCGTTCCCCTTCTGAGCCCCTTTGGGTGCCGGTGGGCACCGGGGTCGGGGCCGGACCCTGAGGGCAGTCAGCACAGCGTGGGCCGGCAGCGCGGAGCCCACCAGGAGCGGTGGCACTCGGTGCCCTGACACCGAAGAGCAACCAGGGGTGCAAGGAGACGGTTTTGGGGCACCCAGCGCCCACCCCCACACCCCCGGGGCAGGGCCCAGGATCCGGCCCTGGCCGCAGGCGCACCCCAGGGCCGGCCCGTTCCTCTTTGGAGCATCTTCCCCCGGCGCTTTCTCCCGAATTCGAATAAAACGGTGTTACCTGCTGGGCCCAACTTGGCTTTTCCAGGAGTATTTAACTTTGTCAGCCCCTCCTGGGAACCAAACAAGCGGCTCAACCTCACCAATCTTGCAGCTTGGCAGCCAAAGTTGCCTCTAGTCTTCTTATTTGTCACAGAACCGCCGTGCTAAGGCTCGGGAGAATCTTTATTTAGTGTTGCAGATGTCACCAAGGCCCCGCAGATTGGAAATGAGTCCAAAGGATTAAGACGAGGTTATTAATTGGAGGCCTTCCCCTCTAAGAATGATTGACAGTTACTTTCTGGACAAGTAATTGCTCTAAATGTCCCCCCAGCGCCCGGCGGGCCGGGGGGGCCGCGGGCGCACAAAGCCCCGCGCTGCCTTCCCCGCTCGGATTGTCTCCCCACAAAGGCGTCCTGCTGGAGTTTTCCTTGTAATCCCCTCATTATGGGAGAGGAAAAAGAATTAGAAACACGGGGCGAGGAGAAGAAAGGCAGAGGATGGGGGGGGAGGAGGGAGAGAAACAATTTCCTTTGGCTCTGCCAGCACCGCAGCCCAGGGATGGGCCTGGGGGCTGCAGCCCGCGCCCGGCCCTGCTGTGGTGGGGACACTCCAGTGGCCGTGTCCCCCCAAGAGGGGACGGAGACACGGGGGAGGCCCTGGGGGCCGTGTGTGTGGCCCCCATGGGTTCCTTGAGATGCTGCATGCTTGGGTCCTGGGTGGGGACGGGCGATGGGGACCAGGCATGGGGACAGGTGTGACATCCAGCCATGGCACTGGGAGTGGGGAGAGATGTATGGGGACCAGCACCGGGGGGCGAGCACCATGGGCAGCCACGGGGAGTGGGCGTGGGGGACCAGGGGGAGGCCAGGTGTGGGGACCAGCTACGGGGACCACCATGAACATCAACACAGCCATGGGGACCAGCCATGGGGCCAGCTTTGGGCACCAGCAGTGGGACTGTCCATGAATGTCACACCAGCTATGGGACCATCCACGGGTGTCACATCAGCCATGGGGACCAGCTATGGGCACCAGCTATGGGACCATCCATGGATGGCACATCAGCCATGGGGACCAAGCACAGGGACAAGCCATAGACGTCGTGCAGTGCACAGGGACTGGCTGTGGGGACCAGGCACGGGGACAGGGCATGGGGACCCACTCTGGGGCTATCCGTAGGGTTGGCCATGGGCTGGGGGGGGGGGGGGAGGGCAGAAACACCATCTCTCAGTGTCCCCCTGTGTCCCCTGGGGATGCCAATCAGGCTGTGAGACCCCAGTTGAGGTTCCCCGTCAGGCTGTGAGCATTGTGACCAGGTCCCCTCCCTGCCACCCAGGTCCTCGGGGTGCTCAGTGCTGCCTGAGGTCAGCCCCTTCCCCGTGCTGCCCACCCGGCCTCTGCAGGGTTTTGCCCTTCTCGTCCTCCGCACACTTTTACTTTCTCCCAACAGCCTCTTCCTTCCAGCTGTGAGCACTGCAGCTCTCGGCCGCCGTCTCGGCTTCCTCCCACTCCCTTCCTCTCCTCGGCCCAGTTCCCCTTTCGGATGCCAAATGTAACCACAAGGTTTTCAGTCAGCCCTGGTGCTGGTCCCGCATGCCCCCCCTGTGCCAGCCCATGGAGCTGCCCCCGGTGGGACACTGCCACCACCATTGCGTCCAGGTTTGGACCCTAAAGCCATCTCTGTGCCACTTCCCTTCACCCTCCTGCCCTGTCTGACAGCATCTGGGGACAGCGTGACACTCTTGTTGGGGCAGCGTGCTACCAGCGTGGGGACAGCGTGCCACCACCACAGGGACAGGCTGACAGCACCACGGGGACAGCGTGGCACTGCACTGGGGACATGTGGCCCCCTGGGGACAGGGTGACACTGCCGCACCGGGTGGTGCCACGAGGACCCCTCTGCTGCCTGCTCCTGCGTGGGGGGTTCCAGCTCCAGGAGCGCCCCTGAGTGCTGCTGGAGGGTGGTGGGGACGTCCCCAGGTCAAGGGGACATGGGTGCAAAGGGGCCCCTCTAGCCCCTTGTGCCAGTGTGCCCTCGCGTGGGCCACCATGGTGGCAGCGAAAGGACCCCAGTCCCCTGCTTTGGTGGCCCACGGTGGCTTCCTGACACAGACATGGGGACATGACATGCGGAGCTGTCCCAGGAGCACCCCACCAGGGTGACCTGCATGTGCGGACCCGCATGGAGCTTCTCAGAGATACCCAACGCTCCGAAAGCCCCAAAGGGACCCAAAGTGCGCCAAGCCCCCTGAGCCCCCTGTGCCCGAAGGTGCCCCACCAGGACCACCCGTGGGCTGGTTGGAGGCGCGGGCACAGCCGCCCCAGCTGCCCGGATTTGGATTTACCCACCAGGGCCGTGTGCGCGGAGCCGGCCCCGCTAAACCGCCTTAAGGTGTTGGCTCACACGGGCGGGGGAGGCCAGCAGGCTGATTTGACAAATGATTATAATTGCCTTTTAGGAGCAGATAGCAAATTGATTTGCTTCCTCGTCCAAGGCCCGTAATCGCTTCATCACTTTAAAATATTAATGCTATACTTCTTTGCTAGTTTCCCAATTACCCTAATTGAAGGCAAATTGGTTAAGAAGGTGCAATGCAGAGTATCAGGGGGTTTAGTTCACTCAAATGACAGTTTTAAACCTCCCTAATCCTATTAGCGGGCAAAGCTGCTAACGCTTAGAGACGCTGCGTCAGCTTACCGGGGCGGTGGGGCCGGGGCGGGGGTCGGGGCCGGGGGCCGCCGGCCGCACGTGACCAGCTCTGCCGGGGATTTGTCACTTTTTTAGTTCATTAAGAGGCCTGGGGCGGGCGGGTGGGCGGCAGGGGTGACCCAAAAGGGTGCCGAGGCACAGGTGGCGGTGTGGGGACAGCGGGGGGGCAGGACGATTAGCTGGGGAGACCTGGCAGAGGGTCCTGACCTGGATCCCAGCCGGCACTGGGAGCCCTGTGCAGCCCCGCTGGGAGCACTGGGAGCTGGGCTGGGGATGGGGCCAGGCTGCCTGGAGACCTTGGTGCCGCCGTCCCAGAGGGAGCAGGGACATGGGGTGGGAACCTGAGCTGGCTGGGGGCTGCTGGGGAGACATGGCCCCGTCCCAATCAACACAAGTTGATTTTTATGCCTGAATGAGAGACGCTGCGAATCCTGCAGAGTAGCTGGATGGTGGGGACAACAGGGACAGGAGGGGTGGCGGGGACAGTAGTGACAACAGGATGGTGGGGACAGCAGGGACGGCAGTGCCACGGCCACGCCTGGATGCTCCAGCAGACACCAGCCCCTCGCACCAGGACCCGAGGGGCCGAGCACCACGCGCCCGGGGACCCCCCACGCCACCGGGGTAGCCGAGACCCGCGGCACTCGCAGCCACCGGGCTCCGCGCCGCGCCGCCCACCCCACCGGCACCGGATTCAGCCCCGCCACTGTGGGCAGCCTGCGGCAGCGCTGTCCCCGTGGGCATTTCCGGAGCAGATGGCCCCAGCGTGGGGAGGACGGAGGCAGCTCAGCGCGTCCTTTCTTTCATGCACACACAGCGTGACTCCTGGGCTGGCTCCGGCAGGGCGGTGGCGTTCGGGGCCAGTGCTGCTGGTGGTACATTTTGCAAGGGTTCAGCTAGCTTAGTCCTCGGGGACAGGCGATTCAGGCAGATTAGACCTCACTAAAATAGGCAGGTATTAGTGATCTCAGCAGCCTGCAGCCTTCCGGCGCGGGTGCCCGCGTGGCGGCGTTTAAGCCCGCGCTGCTGCTGAGCCCGGCAGTGGGGAGCCCCTGGGGTGGGCAGGAGGCAGCGGGGACCCTGTGCCCGGGGATGCCCTGGTGGGGACACCGGGTCCTGCTGGTTCCTGCTGGGGGCAGCTGTGCCTGGGGGCTGCTGCAGGAGCTGGGGACAGATCCTGCAGGTTGGGGTTGTGGTGACCAAGGGTAATGATGTGCTGGGCATGGGGCTGTGTCCGGCATGGGGACACAGCGGGCTGAAGGGGTGTCCCTGCCCTGCCCACCCTTGGGGTAGCCCTGGGGATGGTGGCACTGTGCAGGTGGGGGTCACACAGACAGCATTGTATGGCACAAGCATCAGACCGGTCCTGCAAAATACCACTTTTATTGATCCAAACAGTGTGGGCAACCCCAGGGCTGGTGAAAGATGTGGCAGGAGCATTGGGGACCACTGCCTGCCCTGGCTGGGGGGTGGCACCTGGGACACTGGAGCTTGGCCAGTGTGGCAGGAGGGGACCCAGGTGTCCCTGCCCAGTGCCCCAAAAAGCCCCATGGAATGATTTGGGGGAGGAAAACCCCAAATGCAGGCAGCACAGTGGGGCACATGGCACGCAGCACCGGGCACCCGCAATGCCCACATCCCGCCCGCTCCCTGGAGCTGAGCCCAATTCTGTCAGTGCCAGCGCTACATCAGGGAGCATTTCTCCTTCACCTCATCCACGGTGCCCAGCGCCCGGCCCCGCAGTGCCGGCAGATCGATCTCCCGCAGCTTGGTCAGGAAGGCGAAGGCCCCTTCCTCTTCCTCCTCCTCCTCCTCCTCCTCGCTGCGCACCATGGCGGCCAGCTCCTGCGGCAGCTCCACCGTGCCGCCCGCCACGTGCAGCTGGGCATCGTCCCGCTCGTCCTGCACACGGGTGGGAGAGGTTGTGGCCAAGGATGGACCGGGTGCCACCGGCCTCGGGGGGGGGACAGGGAGGAGCAGGGTCCCTTTGGGATACCCAGGAGTGGGGATGCTGGGGGACACCGGGGGTGCTGGGGCTGCCCAGTCCCACACTGGGACTCCTGGGCACACACGTGTGCGGGCGGACGGGCGGATGGACGGAGACAGCAGCTGTTTGCTGCCCTCTTCAGGAATCATCTCCCATCCCAGGGGACCAGGGTGGTGGGGGAGGACAGCAGCCACCCAGCCCAGGGCTATCGGGGAGGGTAGGGGGGCTCAGGGCACCCCGTGTGTGTCCCTACCTGGGCCAGGTGGTACTTGTCCCGCAGGTGCATGCGCACGGCCGCCCGTTCTGCCTTCTTGTGTGCGAAGGCCTTGTCCCGCTCGATCCTGCATGGTGGGTGCCACGCTGTCAGCCCTGCCCCAGCCAAACTCCCCCCATCACCCTGCACCCTGGCCCTGCGGCATCGCTGCACCCGTCCAAAGGCACAAAGGTCCACGTGAGGCAGACATTGAGGGCCACATCCTGCCCCTCCAGCCCGTTGGTGACACTTGTGGCAGGGACTTGCTGCCCCTGTGACCTCTCGCTTCCCTGATGCTGTCCCAATTGAGGCCCCTAAATCACCCAGATCTGGGGAGGGGGTCCGTGCTGTGCCCATTGACCCATGGTGCCATGGGTGCTGGGGTGAGGGTGGCACCAGGCACCTACCCCTGGTCACCTGCAGTGTGCCGAGCCCCTGTGCCAGCACCCATGGGGACTTCCTGCACCATTGGGACCTCTCGTACTGCAGGGATCGCTGAGCACCCACTCTGCTCCCATCCCCTGCCTCCCTGTCCCTATCCCATCCAGGCAGGGGACAACCCGTGGTGGGTGACACCCTGGTCCCAGCGCGTGGGGGACCCCACAGCCCCAGCAAAGCCTTACTTCTCCTCCAGCAGCTGCCGCTGGTACTCCTCAAACTCCTCGCGGGACATGCCATTGGGCAGAGTGGCCGCTTTGGTGTCCTTGGGGGGTGCCTGGGGCTCCTCCTCTCCCCCCCGCAGGTTCTTCAGGGCTGTTGTGAAGAAGGAGGCCATGGGTGGGAGGCTGCGGTGCCCTGTGCCCCGTGGTGCCCAGCCGGGTCCTGCCCGGGGCCGGTGTCTGCAAGGTCAGCAGGACCCAGGGGCGCTGCGGATCAGGGCTGGATTAAGGCATTAGGAGGGGAAGGCACAGCCACCGGGGTGGGAAGACCTTCTTGTGCCTCTCGCTGCACCCAAGGGTGCTGGGGACCCGTACCTCGCTGAGATACCCCATTGCACGGGCTCTGATGGAAGGTTCAGACCCTGCCTGGCACCATGGGCACCCGGAGCCACTCAGCTCAGCGGGGTGAGAGGTGCAAGAAGTCGGCGCAGAGGACACAGAAGAGGATTAGCCGAAAAACTCAATCAAGGGTTGAAGGACTGGGAGGGAAACGAGGAAGCAGGCGGGCGCACACATACGCGCAGCCCTGTGGCCCCGTTAATCCCTGCTCCACCAAGACATCAAGATTGCCTGCGAGCCAGCGCGGCTGGGGGCTTCCCACCACTGGAGGACGAGTCCAGCTCCCATAATCTATATGCAGCAATTCCCATACAGACTCTGATTAAAAGAATAATCCCCGGCTGCATGCAGAGCCCCGAGCAGAGCGGGGCCGGGCTGCACGTGGGGGTCTCCGAGGGCCGAAGCTCCTGCCCACCCTTCCCCGTGCTTTGGTGCACTCAGCCCCATGTAAGAGAGAGCACTAATTTGAGACTGGAGACTTAAAGATGCTGTTGAACTAATTTCTCTGGTTTAATAAAAAAAAAAAAAAAAAAAAAAAAACCAAAACACACACACACACAAAAAAAAAAAAAAAAAAAAAAAAAAATCCAGGCGGTTGAGCTGGCTGTGTTTGGTGCCTTCATTTTGTGCCGGCGTGGGGCTCTGCCGGGGTTGGGGTTTCATTTTCCAGCAGGCTGGGATGTCCCGTCCTGTCCCATCACCTGAGGGGGGGGTCAAAGGGACCCCAGAGGGGGCCATGGGCACAGCACCCCCGTGGGGCCGCACTCTGCAGCCTGGCAGGTTGGGGTCCCTGCCGCCGCTCCAGGTGGCCCCAAGTGTGGCTGGATGAAAGCCCCATACGGTGACGGTGGGAGGTTGTTGCATCCTCTTCGGCCACCCCAGGGGAGGAGGGCACCCTGCTACACCACTGTCCCATCTTCTCTGGAAGAAAGCAGCACGCAGGTTGCCTGGCCGCTCATTTCCATGCTGCTCCCTACCCCGATGGGTCTGGGGGGCGCCTGGCCACGGGTTCTGGGACCAGGACGCAGGTTAAACGTCCCTTAGGTGCTTCAGCTCCTTCTGCAGCTTCTCTGTGAGTTTCTTGAAGGACGGCCGCTTGCCTGGCTCCATCTCCCAGCAGCTCTTCATCAGCGCGTAGATGGCAGGCGGGCAGCCCTCGGGGGGGTCCATGCGGTACCCCTCCTCCAGCAGCTCTGTCACCTCCTTCAGGCTCTAGGGATGAAGGAGGGAGCTGGGACCCCAGTAGCCAGGGGGAGCTGGGATGTCCCCCTCCCATCTATCCCCTGGGGACACGACCCAGAGTGTCCCTTAGCACTCACCAGCTTGGGGTAGGGTGCTCGGCCGAAGGAGAACACTTCCCACAGGAGGATCCCGTAGCTCCACACATCCGACTTGGAGGAGAATTTCTGCCACGGCACGAGGGGGGGAGGCTGCAGCTGGGTGGGGGCTGTGCTGGGCTCCCCAGGGCTGTGCCCTCACCTCCTGCTGCACCCGGGGCTGTCCTCCCCTCATCGGGCTGTGACCTCCCGGCCTGGCCCTCCTTCACCACCAGGACTCCAGCTCCAACCCGGCTGTCCCAGCCCGCCACATCCCATAGGAGATGCCCTAAATCCTCCCCACGCCCCAGGATCAGGACAAAAGCCAAATTTTGGGAGACATGGGGCTGGTGGCACCAGGAGCTGCCGTGGGGCAGGGATAAATTGGTGGGAGACAGTGGGTGGGTATGGGAAGGGGGACCCAATGGGATGAGCTGCTTTAGGACACCCCACACCACCCCCAGACCCCTTCCCTCCATCACTCACATTGTGCTTCAGGGCCTCGGGAGCCGTCCACTTCACGGGCAGCAACGTGTTGTCCGTGCCCTTGGGATTGACCCGGGCTAAGCCGAAATCGCTCACTTTGGCCACGTGCTCCTCGGAGATGAGGATGTTGCGGGCAGCCAGGTCCCTGTGCACCAGCTTCTTGGACTCCAGGTAGTCCATGCCTTGGGCCACGTCCCTGTGGTGGCGAGGCAGTGTCACCGCGTGCCTCCCAGTGGGATGCAGAGTGCTGGTCCCAGCGGTGGGGAGGGCAGGGGGCACTTACAGAGAGAACTGGAGGAGCTGCTGGGGAGAGACTTGCGCGCGGCCCCGTGTGCGCAAGAAGTTCACCAGGTTGCCCTGACGGAGGAGGAGAAACACCTAAGAGCTGCCCGGTATCCACCCAGTGCAGCCCCAGACCAGGGATTTTGTCCAAAAAACTGAGCAGCGATGAGTCCCGCTGGCCGAGGACACGCTCTCACCTTGCTCATGAACTCCATGACGATGTAGAGGCCGTTGTGCAGGATGACGCCGAGCAAACGCACCAGGTTTTTGTGCCGGACCTTCCTGAAAGGAGGCGACCGTGGTCAAGGGGGTGCTTGTTTGTGCCTGGGTCGTGGGGCAGGGCCTGGCCATACCCCCGCAGTGTCCCCTCAGTCTCCCCCCAGGCACTCACGTCATGGCAGCAGTTTCAGCGAGGAAGGCCTGGGCGGTCACATCACACTTGATGTTCTTCACAGCCACCTTCTGCCCCATGTACTCGCCCTCCAGGACATCTGGGAGGGGACATGGGGCATGTGTCATGGGGCTGAGCCCTTGGCTGCATATCTCACCCCCCAGGCTGAGACCCCAAAAGCCCCAGGACAGTGCCCAGGAAGGACACTGGGGGATGTCCTTCAGGGATCTCTGTCTCCATCTTCTCACCTACCTCCAAACTCGCCTTGCCCGATGCGGTCTCCCAGCGTGAGGTGCTGCAGGTTCAGCAACCAGCCGGCTGAGAACAGGCGCAAGGACAGGTCAACAAGGCCACCAGAGGGGCCGTGCCACCTCCTTCCTCAAAACCCAGACCTGATCCTCTCCCACCATCCCCTACCTTTGGCCAGCTCCTCCTCGGCTGACTTCATCCCTGTCTTTGGTTTGGGCTTCACCAGCTTGGTGCAGATGGCTCCCTGCTCCTTTGTGTAGTGCTGCAGAAGGAGGGACAGACGGGGCTGGGGCAGGTGGTGGGTGCAGAGCCAGGAAATGGCTTTGGGGTGCTCCATGGGCCCCTGCCACCAAAGCTACCACCTCCATCTAGCCCAGAGGTGCCCACAGCCCCTCCTGCTCAGGCTGCGTGAAATCCTGCTTTTCCCCCAGCACTGCAGTTCCCAGCCTGCATCTCAGCCCTGGTCTCCATGGGGAGACACCATGACCAGGCGAGGATTTGGGATGCTACCGGCGAGCCGGGCAGCAGATGATGGGGCTGAACCCTGCGGGAGCTACGGCCCGGCCCTGGGGGGAGCAACATGTCCGAGTTGGGTTTGCAGAGGTGAAGCGGAAACAGCAGCACGGCCGTAGTGGTTACAGAGCGAGGCTGGGGCAGCTGGGCGGGGAAAGGGCTGGTCTGAAAGCAGAAGTTGTGTCTAAATGAGGAAAATATATGGCAGTACAAAACCCCAGAAATGAGGCATGGAACAGTTATGAGACAGGGCAGAGGCAGATCTTGAGGAAGAGCCTGCTGAAAGCATGAGCTGGTGATAAACTCAGTGACAGCAGGAAGCCTGGGAGTCCCACAGGGCGAGCGGGTGAAGGGAGAGCTCAGGGGAGAGAACTGCAGCAAAACGCCTCTGAGCCTCAGCACTGCTCAGGCCTCAGCCAGAGTGTGGGGGCAGAGGCTGCCAGGAGCTTTGTTTTCCAAAATGCCCCAAGCTCTGCTGCTGCACGAAGCACCAGAGGAGCAGGGACAGGGGACACACCACCCTGGGCAGGGCACGCTGTGGGCACAGCTGGTTTGTGGCCCCCAGGGCATCCCGGATCCATCCATTGCACCCCAAACTGAGCGGGGAACTGGGAGAACGTCCCGGGGTGGAGAGCTGCACTGAACAAAACCCAGCAAAGAACACAGGCAGCAGCAGTGAGCTCCCAAGTACCACGGGACGAGGTGACCACACTGTCACATGGATGGCAGCGCTGGCACGAGGTGGGTCAGGGATCACCCCACAGGTTCTCCATCACCATGTGCTGGGCTGGCTGGACCGGCCCTGGAGCCCCCCAGTGCAGCTCACTGACTGGGGGGGGACTCTCACCTCGATCATGTCGATGAGGTTGTAGAAGCGCTGCTGGCTGTCGATGCTCAGCATGTTCTCCTCGTGCACCACGCGGTAGTGGATCACCTCCTTGCCAAAGCTCACGCACAGCACGTAGTCGCCGGGGTGCCGGATGGACTCGCGCACCAGGAAGAGCCCGTCCTCGGCAGGCTGCAGCTCCTGCACCGCCTCCACCCCTGAGATCTTCCCGTGGAACCAGCTGGGGACAGGGGACGTGGGGACAGAGACCATGGGAACAGGGGACATGGGGACAGGACACCAGCAGCAAGACAGAAAGAGCAGAGACCCCACCAAGGCTGTGCCAAGCCCATTGCACAACCCCCCTCCCCATCAGGCCCATCCGTGCTGGGTGCGCACACCTCTGTGAAGCCAGCTGTTGCCCCAGCAAATCCCCCCACGGCCAGGGCTGAGGGCTGCTCTGTCCCCACGCACATCAGACCCCTCTCTGCCACCCCCGGGCCCCTCGCTGTACTCACGGCATGAGGCTGAGCTTGTGGTCGGCACGGATGGCACCGCGCTCCCGCAGCACACTACCCGCCAGCAGCCCCTCCTGCCCGCTCTCGTTGTGCCTGGCACGGTACCAGCCCTTGCCCTGGGGAGGAGAGGGTCTCAGGGCAGGGGGAGGCAGGGGGCACCTCAGGGAAGGTGGTGCCGGCTCTGGCAGCTCAGCCGATGGCCCTGGGGTCCCCTCCCCTCCGTCGCATGGCCACGGCTGGCCCCCACGCGCCCCTCGGGTTCACCTCCACGGCCTCGATGATGGTGACCACATCCCCCTTGCGGAAGGCCAGCTCGCCGGCCTTGGGCTTGTTATGGTCGTGCTTGGTGACGCACTGCGTCCCTGGGGGCCAGTGTTTCTGCAGGGGAGGAAGTGGCATCAGCAAGGGCAGCGAGAGCAGGGGCAGCGAGGCCTGTCCCCCTCCACCTCCCATGGACATCGGGGCCAGCCCTGGGGACCCCCTGCTCCCTGGTCAGAATGACTGCACTGGGGACATAGGACCTTGGTGCCCCAAGGTCCCCACAGTCAGGAGCTGTCCCCTGCAGCTGGCAGCCCCACTCACCCCAGACATGCTCGGCCGTCAGTGCATCAGGGACTCCCCGTCCTCTGCCGCTGTCACCTGTGGAGAGGAAACCAAGCAGGGCTGTGGAGGGATAGGGCCAAGCCCATAGCCTGCACCATCCCAGGCCACCGCCGCTGTCCCCACCTCCACCAAGGGCCTTTATGGCCCAGGGCAGCCCTGCACCATGGGAGTGGGCTGCAAAACCACAGCGTGTGCTCTGGGGACTCTCCTGCCCCAAACCCAGGTGGGAACAGGAGGCAGGTGTCCTGCTCCCTGCCCCTTCTCCCTGCCTCGCGAAGCAGAGAGGTGCTTCACCGCCCACCGGCACTGCGAGGCCATCAGAGCGACAGCAGGAAGATGCGGTTTTACCAGAAACTGGCAATTTCACCTCCTGTTTCTGCAGCTCCCACTCATCAGGGCCACGAGATCCGGGCCTGGGAGAGGCACAGGGGACCCACAGACATGGGATGTGGCAGTGCTGATGTGGGGGCTGCCTGCCTGAGGGGTGAGGCTGGTGGGCAAGGCTGGGATGAGGTGGGACTGTCACATCTGCTGGCCCCGGGATGATCACACAAGGTCCCCATGGTCCCCTGCCACCAATCTGTCCCCCTGGGAGCCCCTAGTGCCTGTGGGCACATTGGGCAGAGACCCTCAGTCGTGTCCAGTCCCCAGGGAAAGCCCCAGGCAGTGAAAGCAGAGCCTGGAGGCAGCACGGATGGCTGAAGGGGACAGAGCAGTGCCACAGGACAGACCATGGCACTGGTTTGTGACACCGAGCCTGCATCCTGGGTGGCATGACCCAGGCTGCCATGTGTCCCCAGACCATAGCACCATCCCTCAATCCATCAGGGTCCTCATAATAAAGCATAGCAAAGCGCCCTTTCTCCAGATCCATCATGCTGGTAGAAATTTCTCTCCATCGCTGTAAGGCAGATGTTTTCATTCCTTTTCTAAGAGAAGGTGGGATTCCTCAGCACACAAATGACTCACATGCTTCAGGCTCTACCAAGGATGCCACCTGATAAGACCACATCCCACGTAGGCAAAGCTGCTTCATGCCCACCTTGCTCCTTCCTACCCAAGAACCAGAAAGCACGGAACTGTCCCAGCAGCGCCACGCTTCTCTGCTTCCAAGACCTCAGAGGAGCCAGAGAGGCGTTGGCTTCCCGAGAAGAGAAATATCTGAGGAGGGGGAAAAGATTTTTGTGGTGCTCACTTGACATGAGAGCACGGGCAAGGTGGGTCTGGGACCAGCAGCACCTGCACCTCCTGAGCAAACCCAGAGCTGGCCCTGTGGGAACCTCCAGCCAGGGCAGGATGATGCCTCCCCGGCTCTGCCGGCCTGGGGGAGGCGTGGGGCTTGCTCAGCACCTTGCAGCAGCGATGTCACCCTCCGCTCTATTCCTCTTTCGGAGGGTGAGTCATGGTCACTCCTCTGCACCACCACTGGCAATCCCCAGCCTGATGCTGTGACGACAAGGATCTGAGGACTCGCTGTGCCCGTCCCCATCCCGAACAACAAAAGAAAGGGACAGCTGCAGCTGTGGCAAGCCTAATATTAGCAGGCAGCAGTTTTATCTGCCCCAGAAGCCATCTTTAGCTATCAGAGACCTCCCCTTGTCCTGCCCATCCATGCCACACATTATTATCCTGCTGGACTAAAGCCTTTGAGCAGAGGTGCAAAGAAGGTGGCTGCTCCCTGGAGGGCTTAGCCAAAGCCCGAGGTGCTGGGATGTAGCTGAGCTCAAGTGTAACACGTCCAGGGTGGGTGAGGACCTCCTGGGCAAGGAACTGAAGGACGGGCTCCGCTCCATACCCCTTGCCACAATGCAACCGGCACAGGGACGTGCCAGCAGGCATGACAGTGGCTCCGACAGTTGTCCTTCATTTTCTGCTGCTCCAGGACAGCCCCAGCTGGTGCAGCCCTGCCCATGGGTGCAGATGGTGCTTGAAGGGTGGGGTGCTCTGCTTGGGGCGCCCGAAGGCTCCACTTCTCCTCTCCCCCACTGGCACTGGGCAGCCTGCGAGGCTCGGGGTGCCCAACCCATGCCAGCCAGCACCTCCACCCAGCAACCTGGGGCACGCCGGTGAGTCACGATCCTCTGGTGCCACTCACACGCCTCATACTGGAGCAACTGTTTGTTCGTGGAGATGTCCAGCCCGTCAAGTTCCCACCACCAGAATGAGCATTCCCACAAGCACGGTGCATGGGCAGAAAGCCTAGGAGAATACATTTGCCCCCCTCTATTTTTTTTTTCTTGTTGTTGTTCTACACTTTTTTTAACCAGTTAACCTAAGCATTTGCAACAAAGATGAGAAACACAAAAGCCCAGTGGGGTTCCTGACCCCAAAACAGATTTCAAGCTTGTTTCCAGTGCTCAGAGTTACTCTAGCTGGAGGAAGAGCTGCCACAATGCGACAGCACAGAGGTGGAATGGGCGACATACACGCTGGCAGATTGCACCTCTGTACTGCAATGTGAACCGGACATATTGCACACACCCCTCTGAAACACGGGCCGGAGAGGTTCCATTTTACCAACACCTGGCTGCACTAAGGGTCACCAAGACAAGTGGTAGATGTAGATCACCTGTTGAAAAACGGGCGACACATGGCCATTTTCCCCACCGACTGCAGTCCTCGTAACACAACATCCATCCCTCCCCACCGGCAGAGCAGACACGGCAACGCATCACCTGCTCTCAGCAACTCCAGCAGTCCCTTGCACTTACCTCCCAGCCACGTCCATGCAGGGCCTTGGTGGCAGCGATGCCTTGGAGCTGCTCGCAGCTAAGTCTGGACTCAAATTCCCAAATTCCTGGAGAATAAACTCCCTTTCACACGGAGCAGCAAAGCTTTATTTTCAAGGGCATAGTCCCAGAAAGAGACACTGCGTTATTTCCTGATTTCTCTTCTGGTTAGGGCTGCAGAAGTAACATCCTGGAGGTCCTAGTGCCTGCCTCCTGCACAGTCAAACATTAATCAGAGCTGACTCATTATTTGACAATGCTTAAAACAACTTCTACCCTTTGATGGCACAAATCCACACCCTTGCTAGAAATGATCATCAGAACTTATACCCTGCAGCACTGCGTAGCTCTCACAGAAAATTAATGTTCCACTATGCAAATGAGAGACCTGCTGCTACCGCTGGAAGCTGCCACCAGTGCATCCACCCAAGCTGCAGGTGCTCGTGGTGCCAGCAGCTCTCTGGGGAGACTCAGGAGTGGACGTGGTGGGACCAGGGACCCTGGAGCCTAATTCTGTCTCAGTACCAATTTCCGTCAGATTTAGGGGAGGCTGCTCCAGGAGAATGACTGTGCCTTGTTGCTCTACTAGGGATAAAAATGCACAGACACATGGCAGGCTGGGAGGGGCAGTTGTACAACCCAGAAGGAGCTTTAAATGAACACCACTGTCAAAGGGCAGTGGCTTATCTACATCCTCCAGCATCCAGAACTAGGGGAGAGGAAGCAATTGCCTCTGTAGCTCATCAGAGAGACCAGTTTCATACTTATGTTCAACATTTCTAATTTTCAGGGCCAAATGGTGAGAAAGAAGAAAATGCAGTTTCAGGCAAACACATTCCATTCAAGTTTTTATTTTATTTTTATTTATTTATTAATAAAAATTATGCTTACGCCTTTTAAAATACTGGCAGTTCAAGGAAAAAGGCAGTGTAGAAGTAAGAAAACTATTTGTTTAAAGAATGACCCCAAGGAATTTCATTTCTTTGGGTACAATTCCCAGTACAGCTGAGAAGTCCTTCCAAATGAGCCAACAGTTTAAGCTCCTGGTTATATTTTTCCACCAACAAACTGCTTCCTCAAACCACTGGGACAGATGTGTTCATAGGATTCTTAGGGTGTGTTTCCCAAGAAACACTCCTTGCACTCCCAAGGAGTGTTTCCCAGGAAGCACTCCTTGCATTATTCTCTGGAGTTGTATGGATGGATCCTTAGATGCCAGGTCTGTTCAAGCTAGAGAGTAAACACGTGTGCATCCTCACCATCCCTGTGTCACACTGCTGCGTCTCAGTGTCAGATCTCCTGGGGTCTAAGCACTACTCTTGGCAACAAACAGAGGTGTTTTGTACTTCTGTTTTTTGTCACATCCAGTCATTGTTACAGACGTGACCACAGACCAAGAACTCAGCATCACACAGAGGGAACAATGTGATCAGACGTAATAAATGGGCCCTCCCTGTCCTGCTGTGTGGGCCACAAAGACTCCCACTGCTTCTGCTGGAGCTGGACTCATCTCCCATTTTCTTTCTCAGGTATCTACCAGCCATCAAGTGCCTCAGTCTTTAATAGTAATGCTCTAAACCACCTTTCTCCCTTCTCTGATGCAGCAGTTCAGTTATCTGTGCTGCACAGCCCTGTTTAGTCCCATACGGCTGAATCACTGGTGTTCCCAGGTACCTCTAACACAGCCGACAGCAAGCCAAAGCAGAAAGAGTGTGTTAAAACTTCCAGAGCTGCTGAGTTACCTTGCAACAGTATGGGAAAAAGTTCTTCTCACATGCTGGGCTGAGGCTTTAACCACTTCTCAGTCTTCCTCTTGGTATCCTTTCTGTGGGTGAGTCCCACACGCGATGTCCTGCACAACAAGCTGCTGAGTGATGTCGTTCCTGGCAGGACTGAAGGAGCAGCAATACAAAGGGCAAAAGTTATCCGAGGAAGCAGAGGAAGGACATGCAGCAAGATTTGTTAGGAACAGCAACACATTTTATACAGAAAAAGCAACTGCTTTCCCAGCACAGATTTGGACATTAGCAGACTGCAGCCTGTGGGCTCTTCTTTGCCTGTCCATCTATCCTCAGTCTGTGCTGAAAATACAGTTGAATTCACCAGAAATGTGACGTAGCCTGAGAAATCTGCCCTGCACTTGAAGCCTTTAAGAATGAAGTTGGAAAATGGCAGCACATGTGACAAAAACAGATAACTCTTCCCTACCTGGCCTCTGTGATAATTCAGGGGGATTCATTTTACCTCTCCTTGCAGTGTCTAAAGCCAAACATCCCAGTACCCTTTGTCTCCTTCCACAGCCAAAGGAAAATGGGTACCTCCAGAGTGCAAGTCGGCTGACCTGGTTTCCCGTGCTGACCTCGAGTAAGCCAAGTGTGTTGGGCTTACGTGGCAGGGGGCTGGTGAGGGGGGCTGCAGGGTAGCCTCTGTGAGCAGAGCTCAGCACCTGCCCAAGGTCAGATCAGAGCCAGCTCCTGCCAGCTCCAAAAGGGACCTGCTGCTGGACAGAGTCAAGGCACGAGCAATGCTGGTTGTGCCTCTGGGAGAGCAATTTGCAGAAAGGGGAAAAATGCTTAACAGCAGCTGGGAGAGAGGTGTGAGGAATGAGAGCGGAGTCCGCAGCCACCAAGGTCAGTGGAGGGGAGCAGGAGGTGCTCCAGGCAGGCAGCAGCAGTTCCCCAGCGGCCTGTGGAGAGGCCCCTGGTGGAGTAGGCTGTCCCCCTGCACCCATGGGTCCCACATGGAGCAGATCTCCACGCTGCAGCCTGTGGAGGAGCCCCCGGTGGAGCAGGTGGATGTGGCCTGGAGGAGGCTGTGGCCCATGGAGAGCCCCCGCAGGAGCAGGCCCCGGGCCGGAGCTGCAGCCCGTGAAGAGGAGCCCACGCAGGAGCAGGGGTCTGGGGGGAGCTGCTGCCCGTGGGGGACCTGTGCTGGAGCAGTTTGCTCCTGGGGGATGGACCCCGTGGGACGGAGCCGTGTGGGAGCAGTTCTTGAAGAGCTGCTGCCTGTGGGCAGCCCCCACAGGATCCATTCGGGAAGGACGGCATCCCATGGGAGGGACCCCATGTGGAGCAGGGGCAGGGAGTGACCATGAAGGAGAGGCAGAGATGAAGCATTATGGACTGACCACAGCCCCCATTCCCCTGTGCCACTTGGGGGGAGGATGTAGAAGTGTGTGGACGGGGGAAGTTGTCTTTAGTTTGCTTTTAATCCTTACTGCTCTAGTCAGTTAGCAACAAGCAATAAGTTACAATGATCTCCCTTATGCTGAGTCTGTTTTGCCCATGACAGTAATAGTTGAGTCCTTACCTCAGACCATAGGATTTTTTTCCATCACATTTTCTTCGCATCTTTTTGAGGAGAAGGAGTGAGAGTGCAGCATGATGGTGCTGAGCTGCTCCTCAGTGTTAAACCATCACCCCGATATTGAGGAAGGCTGCTTGCTCATAAGGGCAGCATAGAATGCTATCAGGGTCTTTGAGATTCAGCCTCCAGCATTTAGAGACAACACCACTGAGATCAAATGCCTCTTTTCATAGCTAAGATTTCTATTCAGCACAATGGTGCTGTTGGGTCAGCTGTACGGAGGATCATTTGGAAGGCTATTTCACCCTGGCTGTCAGCAGGAGCTTTGAATTATTCCTTACCCTGCTCCAAGCAGCTGCAGAGAACATGGGATCCAGGTGCTGCAATACACCCGAATACCCCTCACTGCATCACCAGGAGCCAGAATGACGCTTCCAAGAGGGATGCCCCTTCTTGCCCAGCAGCCCCAAGGAACAGCATGGACAGCAGAGATGTGGCCACTAAACTGTTACAGGTCAAAGACTTTTGCACAAATCTGTGTCCCAGTGAGAAAGCAGATTCAACGTGCTCAAGGGACAAGTGTAAGTTATGTTGCTACAGCTGCCGCCTCCGTCCGTTAACCCAAACCACGCTGTGGTGGCAGCTGTTTCACACAGCAGGCTTCAGTCCACGCTTATTGTGATTGTTGTGGGACACAACAAACAACACTTACAAAGATCACCCACAGCTGAGTTCTTGGTCTTTGCAGGAATCCATGCCACGCTGGATCAGGACTGTCGCATCAATTAAGCCTTGGCAATTTGGTATCATAGTGTGGCTTTCAACTCTGGCAGCACTTGTGGCAGTGTCTGATTGATGGTTTTACTTTCTACTTTCTGAGTGAAGGTTTTTGGAGTGGAAGCTTTTGGGATGGGCTGGACTGTGTGGAACTTCAGGTTGGTGATGGCAAAGTTGAGAGCCTCTGGGTAAGGATTAAAGGATGAACAAATAAAGGGGATGTCGTTGTGGGAGTCTATTACAGACCACTCGGCCAGGATGACAACGCTGATGAATTATTCTTTGCAGAACTAAGAGATGCCTCAAGATCAACTCCCCTTGTCCTTATGGGGGACTTCAACTTGCCAGACGTCAACTGGGATCACCACGAGCAAGTCCATGAGGTTCATAAAGCACCTAGATGATAACTTCTTGGTGCAGGTGCTAAGGAAGCCAACTAGGAAAGGTGCCCTCCTAGATCTGTTGCTGGAGAACAGAGAGGATCATGTGGGGGATGTGGCAATTGGCAGCCATAGTGACCATGAAGTGGTTGAGTTTAAAATTTTTGGTGACAGAAGTAAAACTGCCACCAAAACTTCATCCCTGGATATGGGGAAAGCAGACTTCAGGCTGCTCAGGGAACTAGTTAGCAAGGTCCCCCGAGAAACTGCTTTTGAAGGCACTGGACATACAAGTCCATGGGTCCAGATGGGATTCATGCCAGGGTGCTTAAAGAGCTGGCTGACATCACTGCGGGACCTCTCTCAATTATTTTGCAATGATCTTGGGAATCTGGAGAGGTCCCAGTAGACTGGAAGCTGGCAAATGTTGTGCCAATTTTCAGGAAAGGCAATGAAGAAGACTCTGGCAATTACAGGCCTGTCAGTCTCAGTGCCTGGTAAAATTATGGAGATTATCCTTGAAGTTATTGAAGCACACCTGGGGGACAATGCAGTCATTGGTCCCAGCCAGCGTGGGTTTATGAGGGGTAGGTCCTGTTTAACACATTTGATTTCCTTTTATAAGATCACCCATCTAGTTGATCAAGGGAAACCAGCTGATGTGATCTTTTTGGATTTCAGTAAAGCTTTTGACACAGCTTCCCATAGGATCCTACTGGACAAAATGTTCAGCATACAGCTAAACAAAAACATCATACGATGGGTGAGCAATTGGCTGACAGGCAGGGCTCAAAGGGTTGTGGTAAATGGGGCCACATCAGGCTGGCAGATGATCACCAGTGGGGTCCCCCAAGGCTTCATTTTAGGGCCAGTCATCTTCAGTGTTTTTATAAACTATTCGGATGTAGGACTAGAAGGTGTTTTGAGCAAATTTGCCAATGATACTAAACTTGGAGAAGTTGTTGACTCCATTAAGGGTGGAAAGGCCTTGCAGAGAGATCTGGACAGATTAGAGAGCTGGGCAATCACCAAGCACATGAAGTTTAACAAGAGCAAGTGCTGGGTCCTGCACCTGGAATGGGGCAACCCTGGCTATACATATAGACTGGGTGACAAGATGCTGGAGAGCAGGCTTGCAGAGAGGGATCTGGGGGTTGTGGTTGACAGCAAGTTGAATATGAGCCAGCAGGGTGATCTGGCAGCCAGGAGGACCAACCATACCCTGGGGTGCATCAAGCACGGCATCGCTAGTCGGTCACAGGAAGTGATTGTCCTGCTCTGCTCTGCGCTGGTGCGGCCTCACCTCAAGCACTGTGTGCAGTTCTGGGCACCACAGTACAAGAAAAACATTAAACTGCTGGAGAGCGTCCAGAGAAGGGTGACGAAGATGGTGAAGGACCTAGAGGGGAAGACGTATGAGGTGCGGCTGAGGGCACTGGGCCTGTTCAGCCCGGAGAAGAGGAGGCTGGGGGGGGACCTCATTGCGGTCTACAACTTCCTCACGAGGTGCAGTGGAGAGGCAGGTGACCTATTCTCTGTAATTGCCAGTGACAGGACCCATGGGAATGGTGTCAAGCTGAGGCAGGGGAGATTTAGGCTGGACAGCAGGAAGAGGTTCTTCACTGAGAGGGTGGTCACACACTGGAACAGGCTCCCTGTGGAAGCAGTCACTGCACCAAGCCTGTGGAGTTTAAGAAGCATCTGGGCTGTGCACTTAGTCACATGATCTAAAATTTTGGGTAGACCTGTGTGGTGCCAGGGGTTGGAGTCGATGGTCCTTATGAGTCCCTTTCAACTCAGGATATTCTACGATTCTATGTACTATTTCATCCTCTTTTGATTATACTTATATCTGACTAAGGTCAGATTGCTCTAGATGAAAGGCTAGAAATCACTCACATTTCAACACCTGAAACTCTTTCCGATTACCAGAAGTAGACAAGATAACCATACAGCAAAAGGAAGATAAGAACTTCAGCGTGAGGTCACAGCAACACTAACCGCACGGCAGGATGGCAACAGCTGCAGCACAGCCAGGTAGCTGCGAGCAGTTTCCATTTCAGAACACACTGCGCTGTACTAGTGAAATACAACAACGCCTCTAGTTTAAACATCTGTGGAAGTACTGAAAATGCATCCCTCTTCAAACATATGTTTTTAAATTGCTTATAACTGTTACCCCAGGATATTTAAATGGTGCCTGCTTTACACCCAAAACAAAGATACCTAAGAAACAGATTAATTTGACAATAAACAATCCAGATTTCTTTTTCCAAGAAGTCTTAAAAAGCAGAGGTCCAAAATTCTCTAAAAATCTGAAAGAATGTGAAAATCAATTTGAAAGCAAAGTTTAAGTGATGAATGCGTGTGAAGCTGAAATCTGTGACAATCCAGTGGCTAACTGGCAACACCACATCGAAAAACAAAGGTGTGTAGCTCTGTTTTTCACCATTGTGCCCTGTTTCCAGTTAATGTTATGACAACATTAAAGCCATGTTATAGGCTGTCATCTGCACTTTTGCTTGGCTAGCTTTGCCAAAACCACCAAAAAGGCCCTACACAAGTTACTTATCACTGTGCGATCGATCCCACACCCACCCCACTGCTCCCAGATAGTAGGCCCTAAAGTGTAAGATCCTCTCTTCAAAAGGGGTGGGGGAACATGCGTAACAAATTGGGAGTTTCAGACACTTCAGACCAGGCTAGAAACTGCCTCCAGTTTGAGGCTTGAAATCTACAGTAATAAAGCAAATGCACAAAGAACCCACAACAGCCTTGTACTTCCTTTTGTATGCCACACTGCATACTGGGTCTGGCTGGGATGTTAACGTTCCCTGCAGCAGCCCATGCAGGGCTGTGCTCTGCACCTGTAGCTACAACAGCAGTGGTCTCACACTAGTGTTGGGTCTGCTGCTGAGCAGTGCTGGCACAGCATTAGGACCCTCTCCAACCCTCCCGGAGTCAGCAGGCCGGGGGTGGGCAAAAGGTGAGAAAGGAACATCCCCCAGGGCAGCTGACCTAACCCAGCCAAAAGGATATTCCACACCCTATGATGTCACACTCAGCAATAAAAGGTGGAAAAAGGAAGAAGAGGGGAGGGTGGGCTCTCGTTGTGAAAACGTCAGTCCTCCCAAACACCGACTATGTGCATTGAGGCCCTGCTTCGAGGACGTGGTCAAGCATCACTCATTTGTGGAAAGTAGAGAATAATTTCTTTCCTCTGCACTTCCACACAGCCTTTATTTGTTGTGTGGTGTTTGTTTGTTTGTTTTTTATCCTTCCCTTTAGTTAAATTGTTTAATTAATAATAATTTTTCCTTAATAATTATTTTTCCCTTTAATTATATTATCCTTATCTCAACCCACAAGTTGTTCTTTCCTTTACTTCTTCCCCTCCTCTTTTGAGGGTAGGGTGAGAAAGTGGTTGTGGTGGAGTTCAGCTGCCTAGCAAGGTAAAACCACCATACACTGATAAAGATGAATACCCCCGTACCCCTCCCCCTTATTTATTTATTTTAAAGTATGTGCCTGTTTACCTATTTTGCTATGGGAAGTTTCTGGTGTGAGGGAGGGGGAGGAGAAGGAGACATAACAGAAGGCAAGGAACTGTTGCTATAGGCAACTTCACTATTATAGCATAGTGCAATTTCTGTAGTGATTGTAGTACAATTTAAAATTATCTACAGTATATGATTTCAACAAAAAGTTATCAAAATTATCCAATATGACACTAAAACAGGACCTCTTTATATAGAAAAATTGGAACTACATGAGCACTTCTATATATGCAGTAGCATTATTAGGCAGCTTCTTCCTCTTTTTGCTCCTTCTTTGCACTTCCGTCACCCTCTGTTGCTTTTGACGTCTGTTCTTTTATTGCACGCAATAAATGTACTTATGGGAGATAGCAAGAAGTTCATTCCAAGTACTTTTCACTACCCCCCCCCCCCCCCCTTTTTTTTTTTCCTGCAAGGCAGCATTTTTAAAACATGTTAGGAGAAGAAAGAGATAAAATGGTAACAACCCAAATGGAATAAAGACAGTTGTATGAAGAAAATACACAGAAATATGCAGTTCTCCACACACACACTGGAAGCTAGAATTTTAAGTTATTTAGAAGATCATCATCATCCACGGCAATTAGGCTTATATTGTAAAAAGCTACTCAACACTCACCTGAAGCTAAGGTAGCCAGCTACTTTGAAAACAAGAAATTAAAAATTTGGTGTCGGAGCTGAAGTTGCTGAAGTTCTATTGAGAATATAACAAGCTTTTGACAAAAATGTTACAGCCAGAAATTGATGTTTCAAATGAGGTTTCCTTTTGTTTGTTTGCTTTAGGGGGTGGGGGTAGGTTAAAACAATGAGTTTAATTGTAAGCTGTAGTTTTCTACAGAAACAGTTTCCTTTATGCCATGAGGAGAAAAGTAAGTTTAATTGCCTCCAACCTCTTGAGTTTCTTCATTTTGTAGAAGTAGTTAGGAATGAAGTAGGAAATGCTGTAACAGACCACAGCAAACAAGTAACAGAGCTAAGGAATAGGTAGGACAGAGAGATGCAAGCTCAGTGACTGTACTGGTAAAACAGTTCCACATACTATCCAGTAATGCAAATTTTTTATTCACACTTCTGTAACAAGCCACGGAAGTTTCAGGCAAGGCTCACTACAGGAACTAAACTAGTCTAGTACTCAAATCTCTTCCACTACATTTAACATGAATAACTGTAGGATCTTAATGTTTGCTTATTCCATCTTGGTCAAGAAAATAAATGCTTCACTGCAAAGAAACAGCACGATCACGGAAATTTTAAATGTTAATGAAGAAGTAATTATATGTAAATGATCCACCTATCTACCAAACCAAGAATAACTGAGTAGACAGAATGGAAGAGGGCTTGAGTTACACACTGCACAATCCCACGTGTTACATTAAGTTCTATGGTTTTCTACACACGGAACACAAATTGTGACAGAGGACAGAATGGCAGATAGGAACACTTAAAACAAGTAACTTATTTAAAGACAACTGGACCCTCATTTGAAGTACTCGTTCACAAATATATTCATAAATAAAATGCAGATCACATCTCTCAGTACTTTGAAAAAGTTATTTGCAGTTGTGGTCTCCAGTATACCACTGCCAGGTACCTTGGCTCAGGTGTCCTCCTCAACTGTTATTAACTGCTCTTCTTTTCTACTGGTGCACAGGCAGTGCACATCATCTTACTGCCAACTGGTCATATTCTTCAAAGCATCCAACTTATCTGTTTAAGGGACATGCTGCAGCCCAGGTTCATCTGATAGTGTAAGATACGAGGAAAAAAAGACATCACAAAAGTAAACATATTGCACTCAGGTTTTTAACAGCAAAGCTGAAGGAACAAAGAAGTTTTAAAACAGTTTAATTACTTCTGGCATTTTGCTTTACCCTTAGGTAAGACAATGTGACAAACTGATGAAGCTTTAGCTACTCTGGAATGAGCACAGTTACAGCATTGGAGACTTCCCTTAAAAAGCTTTTCTATAAATAACGATGCAAGTATTCAGAAAATCAGGATGAGCTTTGTAAAAGCCAAGTGCAAACGCCTGGGGGCCTGAAATGCATCTCTGACAAATTCAGGTGTTTGTCTTTCCTTATGAATCAGAAAGTGAAGACAGGTCTCTCCTTCCTGAAGAAAGCGTTGCTATCAGTATTATTTTAATAGAGCAACTCAGCAGTGCAGCAGACACAAACTGTGGCACTTAGCAACACTGCTGTAAGAAAACAAACAAGAGGAGGCAGAACTGAGGAACAACGTTCATGACACAAGTTGCTTTGCCAAGGGTTCCCGTGAGTCTTCTGGGTACTGATGTGATGACACCATGTGATTACACGGATTAGTGGTAGACTCGGCCGTGCTCAGTTAACAGTTGGAATTGATGATGTTAGAGGTCTTTTCCAAGCTAAATGATTCTATACCCACCATCCAACGGCATTCCTGACGCACCACCTTCAAGAAGATGCTGCATGGCATTGCCAGGATCTAACAGGCTCAGTGCCCTGTTTAAAGCTTTTTTTTTTTTTTCTTTTTGTAAAAAGTCCCACTGCCTATGGAGAGGATAAGTGCGATCCATTAGAGGGAATAAAAACAAGCAAAAATAGCCTTTAACCAAACCTTACTGCTTCTCTAGACACACTCCCTTTCTCAGGACAGCAGTGATTATTTCAGCACTTTGAAATTAGACCTGTAAAACCACCAGGAACATATCAACTTCTGTGATTATTTTTATTGTGCAAATAGCCCAGTAAGAAGTTATT
Source organism: Aythya fuligula (assembly GCF_009819795.1). NCBI lineage: Eukaryota > Metazoa > Chordata > Aves > Anseriformes > Anatidae > Aythya > Aythya fuligula. The sequence continues at coordinate 4,253,104 of NC_045584.1, read as the reverse complement.
TTGTTACTTTATCATCAAAACAGCCAAACAAAAACAAATATTATGAAATGCAGTAATGACAAATAGAGCTTCTTATGGATGAATTTAAAGTGAATGAAGAGCTCAGTTCAGGGCTTCTTTCTAAAAATGTTAAAAGATCTGAGATAACCGAATGTATGCAGAATTTTATGGCTGCCTGGTAATCTTAACTGCAGTAAATGCACAAGATGTTTTCCCTCATAAGCACAAAGAACAGCAGAATATATCACCTCTGTCATTTAGATTTGGGTTGAGGTGGTCGCCATGGATATTTCTGTTATTTACTGGCACTTTTCCATCATTTATATGTGAGACTGTTTCAGTTGTATGGGTCTACGCAAGAATAGATCTTTTTCCCCACCTCCTATGCCATTTTTTATTTTTGTGGTAGGATTCTAACACTACTGTCTGAATACTATTAATTAAATGCTGAATGCTATTAATAAAAGCTTTACAGAAGTTATTCTAGGCATTGCCAATTTTCAAACTTCCAGTGTAGCACGAGCATGGCTTAGCCATTCCAAACAAGAGAAAACTTGAGCTTAATGAATGAAACCACCATAACTGATACTGGAGGTTCAGTTTTACTGGAAAAAAAATAAATATATATTTGTTACATGCTTAGTAGCCTTTTTGGCCACCCACAAGACTACAGACATTGTATTATAACCAGTTACCCGAAGTGGTGGTTCCCATATCTCTGTGCTATAGCAAAGCCACTGTGTTAACACAGTTTGAGAAGTACCTGTATAACTCAATGCAGAAGTGGAAAATTCTGATTTAACATTATTTCTGTTAGCTAGTCACATGGACTAGCTATACTTCTCTATAACACTCTATTCTTTACACTTTCTACACAGGAAGGCTCTCTCATCTTGAGATCTAACTAACTAGCCAAAGTTAGAGCAGATACACCCCACTGTGCGAAGGGGGGCACCTCACCTAATTTTACTTATTTACATACCTTTCTCCTTTACAGTTGAAGAGGAAGACTTGCAATTCAGCAGGTCTGCTCTTGAAGTCAACCTTAGAAAGAAATTAACCACACCCCAGAAATGCTGACTTTTTTCCATAGACTATGAGTTCCTCAAACAGCCTGCTCACGTTTTGAATTTCTTACCATCCTTCTAAGCAAGATACTTTATCTAGGGCTACAAAAAATAAAAAAGCAAGGATAGATGTATAATAGATCTTGCATCCTACTGAAGTCTGTGATCTTTAGCTTGGATTTACTACTATTTCCAGTTTACTAGTGTGATTTACTAACTGGTTTTGTACTTCACTACAGCCCCTCAGATAATGAGCATTGCTGCTCCTTAATGTTACATCACATCTTTCTTTTAACTGCTGTTATGACATGACAGAGAAGGTTTATGTCTTCACACCATCCAGAAGAGCCCCTCAGGTAGGTACATGCTGGTAAAGGTCTTTGCAGAACTTCAATGACAATCACATTTAACTGCAGACCTTTAGCCTTTATGGGGAAAAGAGAAAAGTCACCAGTAAATATAAAAACAAACACAAACAAATAAGTTGTTTTGCAAGCACAAAGCCCACAGATGTTAATAATGACTTTGATCTTAAGCAACTATAATATTATATGAACAGCATTTCGTGGAATTTTTCTTCAATGAGAAAAAAGATGCAATACAGCACTGTTCCTTGGTGACAGAAAATACGAAGGGGATGAAACAACTGATCTACACAGTCACCCTGATTTGCACGGTGAAGTGATGGCTACTCAATTACGCTCAGTATCTGAGCAGCTGCAGAATAAGCAGAAATATTTATGGATTCAGGGATAGCAGAAGTACATACTGTCTCAATAGTCTGTTCAAGCCCTTTTGTTTTTGCTGAGACTGAATTAGTGTAGCAAGTACTTACAACTTCCTTAAGAAATTACCACCTGACTTGAAAACCTGCATTTGAAAGTTATTTTTTTTGGATTATCAAAGGAGAGTTCTTGTTAGCCATTTTCTGAGAAACAGAAAAACAGCTACACAATCTTCACAGCCTGAAAGATGAAAAAAAAGATCTTTTGGACTTCAAAGACAGCTTTAGGAAAACTTAAGAAAAATAGTAACAAAACAAACAAAAACAATGGCCCTGATTGTGTCCTAGAAATATTCTGGCCACAGTATAGTAGCTTCAGGCCAGATTGTGCAGGTACAAGGTACAACTACTGAGAGCTCAGTAAAAAAAAAAAAAAAAAAAAAAAAAAAACCCACACCACAGAATACTCAGTGACCAGAGTTACACTTTAACAAGCACGGTCAATTTGGCAGTATAAAGCCATATCTTCTTTTGTCCTGCTCTGGCATGTTTTCCTTCAACAGCGAGACAGATCAATGCTGCAGAATAAACACCATGCTTCAACTAAATGCACTGGCTTGGAAGGCATTCACACTGCAAACATTTAAGACAATGAATAGCAGCCTGCAAGTCTAAGTGTTTCTGCTAATTTGAAGTATCACTCAGATCAGGCTGAAAGACTTTTGCTACCTCTAGGAAAAACACAATTTTCTTTGCATCTTAATCTAATTTTTATGATCCAAAATAGTACAGGAAATAGCCTAAGCATACACTTAAAATTTTGTTTATGATATAACAGTTGCTACCAAACTAGCACCAAATTGATCTATGAGATCTGCAGTCATGGAGTACAGATGCTGTGAGCACTGTGATCACTGACAGTATCTCTCACTAAGTCAGCAACACAGCTTTTCAAAAGTCATTGGCTCTTGAACTACAGCATCAGAATCCCTATTTAACAGATTGTTAATAATTAAGATTGCTTTAAAACGTCCCACGGAGGAAGCTGTTAGGGTGAAAGTATTAGGCCACAAGTTTTAGGAGTATTTTAGGTTTGAGATGCAGTCACTGTGACAAGTATTTTCACATAAGCATCCAGATAACATCCATTTCTATCAACACAGCAACTTTTAATGTATAACAATTATCAAATTTATTTGTCATATTAATGCTTTTTGTCTACTCTGAACAATAATTTCCTTACTTCTGTTAGGAGTTAGGAGTAGTATTTTCTTGCACAGGAGCAGAGGTCACTGAAATGCTGACCTGCATTGTTGGCTCATTGCAAGAAGAGGTAACTATACTTGCTCCTTCAGCATCAGATGAAATTTCATATTTGTCCTCTGTTAGTAACTGGAAAGTAACCATTAAAAAAAAATCAGCCTGTTTCTCTCATGCTTATGCATCAAAACCCATCTTCAAAAAAACTACCTACAGCATGCTCTTGCTCTCCAGCATGTCATTCCTTTAATTGGAAAATTTTCTGTTCAAGAAGAGATTGCTTAATCCACATGAATGCAGTGGCACTTATTTTCCACTTTCTACTTCTGATGTATTGGCCTCTATGAGCCATGTCAAAAGGGCAGAGACCTTACTTTTCATTACATTTCTGTACACAGCCTGGCAAAACTTTATTTTAAAGAGGAAAGCATAACTCATTCTATGCTCTAGATGACCATTTTTCCTATTTTAGGATAATGAAAAACTGAACCAAACAAAACTGCTCCATAGGCAGCCTGAGATATCCTGTTAAGAGGAAAGTTCACATTTCTGGGCAGATAACAGGATAATAGGAACATCCCTGTGTCCTCAGAGGGGAAAAAACAAGATACTCTTGCAATTTACAACTTCAGAATTCAGGGCTCAGTTTCTACATTTCTTTGAAGATAAGCCATGGGAAAAACCCTTCCCGGCAGCCCTGAATCTACTTTGTATCAAATCACAAGCAACTCCAAGCCATCTGAAAAACAAAACAAAACTTATCTATTATTAATGTGCTCAAGTGAGACTGGGCTGTATTTCTGATGACAGGAGGACAATGAAACCTCCATATGGTGTCCCGAGTCTGCATTATTCATTTGAAGAATGTAATGACAATTGCCATCTAGGTAACGTGCTATGAAGACAACTACGAAGCTTACACTTTGTTTGTCCTTTTAAATGTTTCTACTCAATATAAAAGCATAGTTTTCAGTCACAGCTAATGCTGTTCTATGGACTATTTTCATAGGAATTGAAGAGACAAGTTTAATACTTCCCTGTGGAAATGGACAGATGTTGCAGCATTTTATTTACAAATCAGACATTTTAAGTCTGTATACCTAGCATCAGCAATACAGCGAAGTGTTTAAGAACTATGAATACAAATACAGTTTTTCCTGAAGTTGTACACAAAAGCACACCAGGAAAAATAAAAGACCTTAGCTACCTAATGTTATTTTTTTCCTTCCTTTTAGTGGTGTAGCACCACTCCTCATTCCCTTGGGTGTTCTACATATAGCCCGACACTGCAGCTTTTCCACCAGTCTCACTTTGCCATTACCTCATGGTAACTTTATAAAGAAGTTAACAAAAACGCATTACCTTTTGTCTTCATTTTCTTCCCCTTTCTCCAAATCTTGCAAAAGTGCACATTCCAAATGAGGAATGTATCTGGATTGACTACAGTTCTGTAGAGTGGGTGCTACAGCGGTTTGTCATATGACATGAGTCATCAGATGAGTGGACTTATCTTGTAGACTGAGGAAAAAAAAAGAAATGTAATGGTTATTTGGGTATCAAAGGTATCCTAGCAGGTGTGGTATCTGTGATAGTTCTATGTCATAAGGTTTGCATGAACACAACTGTGGTAAAGCAATTTCAGCAAGGAAGTTTGAGCAAGCAATGGAGATTTTTTTTGCATGTCTCATTACAGATTACCTAGGCTGCATGAAGAGGAAAAAGGAAGTGGAGTTCAGCAGTTACGTAATCACTAATTTCTACACAACTTTGTATCCTATATGTCTTAAAAATTGTTTGAAGTTAATGTCTTGAGTCATAGTACTACCATCAACATATAGATGGACAGACTTGCACAGTCTGGAAGGAAGGTTTTGCAATCAGTTTAAACTGGCAGTGTGCCATATATTCTGTAATCCAGCTTTCAACAAAGGCCCATGAAAGCTGGTGCCAGCAGCAAGTAGACAGACAGGCAGCACTGCTTCATTCAGCAGTACCTTATGACAGTTCAAGTTGCTTATGAAAATACAGCAAAAAAGTTCATAAAAATCGACAAATAAGACTTTTTGATATTATGACAGTTGTGTACTGCAACAAAAGCAGCCTTCAAATATAAACTCGGTCTATCTTATTGACTGCTTGTTGAGTATTCTCTTTTACAAAAAGCACTGATCTCTAGGGAAAGACACAGCATAGACACATGCAGCAAGAGCTTCATTTCTCTAAATGTCTTTCTCAAGAAATGAAGAAGAAAAAACTTCCCAGGCAGACTGAAACAAACTGAAAAGCCACTCAAGTTCCCTGAGAAAACCATACTGCTGTATATTGTACACCAGCTGTCTGAGCTGATTGTACTGCCCAGCTGTAGAATTGATGATGCCAAAGAAATCACACTTGGAGAAAGGGGTTTAAAACTGCTCTTTGATTATACTCTGTCCTGGGAGTGCTTGGCAGCAAGTTTCATGCATGCTGCAGTGCCAAGAGATGAAGGAGCAGGTGAATGCCTCAGGCAAGCCTGCTGATTAGAAGTCAGGGACTGCTTGGCTCCAATGCAGCCAAAGCCACCACTTCCCAAACCAGTTCCAGTAGGGAGCCAGAACACACAACTTTGCAGCACTTTCGATGCAGAGGTGGTGGCATTAGCAAGGATATTCTCAATGCTACAAGACCTATCTTGCCACTAACATCATATGCTGATTATAAAGGCCTAGGGCTTCCCGATCGGTATGACATGATCAACAGAAGATAAAAGAGAAGACAATTACTTTCTACAGGCTGTCCTGGTTTTGCTGGGGATAGAGTTAATTTTCTTCCTAGTAGCTGGTATGGTGCTGTGTTTTGGATTTAAGATGAGAATAATGCTGGTAATACGCTGATGTTTTAGAACCATTAAGGTTGGAAAAGACCTCCAAAATCACCTAGTCCAGCTGTCCACCTACTAAACCAGGTCCCTAAGCACCACATCCAACCTTTCCTTAAAGCTGTTGCATTTCAGCACTTACACAGAAGCAAAGACTTCTCAGCTTCTCATGCTGCCTTGCCAGTGAGAAGTCTAGGGGAGCACAAGAGTCTGGGAGGGGACACAGCCAGGACAGCTGACCCCAACTGGGCAAAGGGATATCCCATACCACGTGGCATTATGCTCAGCAATAAAATCACGGGGAGTTTACTGGGAGGCTGCCATTGCTTAGGAACTGGCTAGGCATTGCTCAGCTGGTGGTGAGCAACTGCGTTTTGTATCACTTGTTTTTTAGGAAAACAAAACCAAAACTTTATTACACTGTACTTGCCTCAATCCTTAAGTTCTTGCACTTTTACGTTTTTCAATTCCCTCCCTCATACCACTGTGGGAGTGTGAACAAGTGCCTGTGTGGTACTTAATTGATGGGTTAAATGATAACATAGGCCTTCAAGCAACTCCGGAGTATGAAGAACTATTACTTCTGTCCGAAACTTTAAAAAAACATCAGTGGTGCCAGTATTGCGCTGGAACACCTCTTTAAGAGGCTACTACATCTGAAATCCATTTGGGAAGACCGAACATAAATCTCATGGGTTGTACAGGGTCAAAAATAAGCATCACAACCCAGAAGTAAGTAAAACATGGGTATGTAGAAAGCCATTACCTCGTGTAGCACTAAGAACTAGGCTGTTACAATTAACTGAAACTGCAGAGGACACAACACGTACATTCTAAAATGCCACTCAAGATGGAGGACATGCTTTGCCCACACTGTAAAGATATAAGCCTTTTGTCTTGTGTCACAACAAAGACACCTAGTGTCAGAACGCATATGAAGACTCATACTCCAGAGGGCTATATGAAATAAGGATCTCATTAGTACAGGGAATATTGATTACTCATACCCTACCAAGCAGTCCAGCACTTCAAAATATATACAAGATGAAAAACTAACTAGTATTACATAAAATCAAGACAGAATAGACCTCTGTACTTTTTTCACTCTAAAGTCCTGGTGACAATTCTGTATAGATGGAGAAATACAAAGTTAAACTTTTCAGTAGCTAGGAAAACTGGTGTATTCTGTTCTTGAAAACTCTAAGTAGTACTAGTACAGATACATTTTTAAGAAAGACAGTCAATGGTCACCCACCAGGAAAGGTAACAGCATGTCAGGTCTGCCCATGGGAAGCTACTGCCCTTCCCATCGTAACTCTCTTCTCCACCTCTATCTGCAGTACAGGTCTTCTTTGAAGAACCTAATAGATGTACAAAAAAAAGTAAAAGTTACACAGTTCCGTTAAATACAGTTTGAAAAATGTAAAGCTAGTCCCAGTCTCAAAGGAGCTGTCCTCTGGTCAGCTAAACACCAGACTGTTTGCAAACAACATTTAATCGCTATTCATGCTCTGGTCAACAAGAAAGCAGAGGAAGATGTAGGAACACACCTAAACTATGCATGCTGATTTCCAGCCTGAAGTAGCTGTGTATTACCCAGGCAAGTGCCAAGCGTGGTAACAGAAGTGTCTATTGATCAGAGTACAGCACTGTGATTCATAAGTCAAACTTGATCGGAAAGTAAACACAAACTTTCCTCTTTTGATTGCTGTACACAAAATGACTCACATTGAAACTGGTGCCCTTAGTGATTTCTCAGGATAATCATTTGCTGTTCTGCCACTAGAACTCATCTTTGGACTCATCAGCCATCATCTTACCGGCACTTTTGGAAAACGTATGGAAAGCATTCGTTCCTTTGCTGCATTACAGCTCGTTGTGATTTAACCCAGCAGGTAACTAAGCACCACGCAGACATTCACTGATCTCCCATCCCCTTTGGGACGGGGGAGAGAATTTAAAAGAAAAATGCGAGAATTCATGGGCTGAGGTAAGGACAGTTTAATAAGAAAAAGAGAAAGGAAGACAAACAAACAAAAAAATACACAACCCAAGCGATGCAAAATGCAACTGCTCACCATCACTGACTGATGCCCTGCCAGACCCTGAGCAGCCACACCAGTCATCCCATCCAGCCATCCCATATTGTTCAGCATGACACCACGTGGTGTGGGATATCCTTTTGGCCAATTGGGGTCAGCTGTCCTGGCTATGTCTCCTCCTCTTGTGCCAGTGAGGAGGCTGGGGGAGCAGCACCATAAGCTGAAAAGTCTTCTGTGTAAGCTCTGCAATGCAACAAATGAAACAGTGTGTTACCAGCATTATCCTCATCTTAAATCCAAAACACAGCACCATACCAGCTACTAAATTAACTCCAGCCCAGCCAAAACCACAACACAGCTATAGATTCCCCTCTTCATTTAAGAAGCCCAGGTGATAACAGCTGGACAATACATTTAATTATGCTGTCTGTTCCCTCCACTGACTATGTAAGAACATCTCTCTCATACACGAAGACACAAGTAGCACGTGTTGAAGCACTGTGTGTTCAATTACAAAGAACTGAATAACAGCCACTATGGACAAGCCAACACATCACCTTCTTCATTTAGAAGGAATAGTCCTAGAGCAATAAAACTTAAAACAATGATAACAAAAATATGTATACTTCTCTCAAGGGATATGGCTTTGCAGCAGGCCTACGAAGGAGCCATTCACCTCCTCTTTTTCAGACATGACCAAAGCATTTTGTGCATTACTTCTAGTCTCTGGAAGAAGAAGGTAGAATATTTTCTTAAATTATTTTAAAAATATATAATAATTATAAATATTTTTTTAAAATGGAAATGGGCAACCATTTGGCAAATCTGAATTCAGGGACACTGAAAAGAAACAAATTTGTAACCAACTTAAAATCCACCCAGGTCAAGAATACCTACATTAGACAAAAAAAAAAAAAAAAGAGCTAAATAAGTGAAAGATAATTTCAACTTCAAACTAAAAAATAAAAAAGAACAAAAGCAATTCCAACAGAACCCCAGGAAAAGCCATTTTTGTATGGGTGACTTGCCTGATTCCTATGTGTCTGTGCTGCTTTCCCTCACTGTCTCTGTATCAGAATCTTTTGGTTTTGCTTTTTCATCATCTCCTCATATATTAGATCTGGAACCTTTTTTTCTAAAAGTAAATCATAAATCTCTTTAGAAAAGCCTCCAGAGCTATCATATAAATGGACTAACAATATGAAAAAAGACGTCTCCTACTGCAATAAAGAATAAAACTGATGTTCAAGCTTGAACTTTTGGATATAAGAAAAAGGAAGTTCTAGATGTGCTCTTAGTCCTTTAAATACAGCAGCTGCATATTCTCAGTTGGGTATGTAGGGTAAGCATGTCCAAAAGAGGCGTCAGACAGACCCCAGGCCCTGGTGGCACATAAGCTCTGTAAAGTATTTAACTAGATTGTTGCCTTCATTCAAGCTGAAGGAGACAAAACTTTCTAAACAGTGGTTGGACAAAAGATGGTGTGTTCCCCAGCTGCGTTCCATGCAAGAAATCCTTAAAAGCAAGGGAAAAGGAAAGATAGGAAGCTAGTTCTACCAAAACCTATTAGCCAGTTTTATCATGAGACAGCTGGAATATAACATACTTCAATGAACACACTAACTGATTGAGTCCATCTGTATTCTTGGGGTGTACAAGGAATTCATCCTGGTGAAATAAAAAGAGCTCAGAGTTGTTTTGAAGATCTCTAAGACATTTCATTTCAGTTTTTGAAACAAGACAATATTTGCCAGTTAAGCATTGACAAAATGCAGAAAATCCACTTGAGTCACCCACTAAATATTCATGGAATGCTAAAATTCTCTCATTCTCCTCATCAAATTAAATCAGATAGAAGTCTTGATAATATGATCTATCGAGTGCACAAAACACAGGATTCTTTTTTTTTTTTTTTTTTTTTGACAACAAGGGAAGGAATTGCTATCCGATAGTTTAGTTTACCCTACTCTTTTCTACATTTGATAAAACATTACATTTTACATTCAAAAAGTAATGCATTGGCTAGTGGTCTCCTTTGGTATTCTGGGCACTGCTAACCAGAATCACTTTGGCTCAGCATAACAAGACGACATCTCCATTCATACCTGGTATTGCAGTCTGTTCCTCTCCACTGCTTAACATGCATATCCTCAGTACTGAAGCCATCAAAACTGCACTCAGAGCTCACAATGAAGTCAAATATTTTTCCTTCATTATTTCCTGTATGAAAAAACATGTTGTTCAGGGTCTCTACCCAGGACAGTAAGAACTATTTTGCATTTAGGAGTTTTTCAGCGGAATGTATTTTTAAAAGATACATGTACTTATTCTCTATTAAAATTGTGCCAACCCACTGTGTAATTTACAGCAGCTACTTCAATAGCATTGTTACACTGCTATTTAAGACAAGAAAGGAGCACAATATCCCCTTAAGTTGCAAAGGGCTCTAGAAGGACTGAAAACCTCACATGGAAATTTAACTAGAGTATGGTCAGTTCACATGCAGTGACAAGACAGTACCTGTCACCGTAATGAAATTAAATAGCATGGAATAAATTCAACAAGCAATGGTCATGTGTTGCTGAGAAAGCAATGTTGAAAATACATTAAAATAGTATGTCTGAAATTAAAAACCTCACATAGCAATTTACCTTGAGAGAAAAGATGTTAACATCTTCTACATGGTCTTGTAAAACAGGTTGTGAATCCAGCAGCTCTCCAGGTACATCTTCAGAAACAACTGTAGCTCTGCTTCTGGTTTCATCATCTTCTGTTCCTTGTTCCCTGTATTTCAGCAGTGCATGAAGAAAATGGATTAGTAGTCCACTTTGTTACTATTTAGGAAGACATTCTTAACAGCATTTAAGTTAAAAATTCATCATGCTATTGGCAGTTACTTGTCCCCAACATAACCTCCCCCAATTTGTCACTGTAGCAATTATTATAGTATCTGACTGTAGAGGATTAAATTTATCACTGAGCTTTACACTCCTAATGCAACACAAAACCAACATTTATGCTAAAAGATTTGCATCTTTACTTAAATACAGACAACTCTGAATGACCGACCACATGAGCCACTCATAAGTATGTAATCTTGTCTTTCACTAGGCCAGGTGAAAAACTTGAAAACACTCAGATATTTTCATAGTCATAGCTTAGATGAGACAAAGAACTAACACCGAAGATGGCTGAAAACTTGAAGGAGGTTTTTAGAGGTATTGGCTTGAACAGTCATAAACAAGTTTTGATTCTGCTGTGTTTAGTTGTTCTTGTGTGTGTGTGTTTTTGTTTTTAAGTGATAGAGTTATTTCCCTGTTAACTGTAAAATCACTTCAATATAAGTTTAGAGAAAAAATAAAATAAATGTTTCTGTATCATTTTATTTTATTTACAACAGTAAAGCTTTCTCTGTGTACTTTGCAGTTTTAGAGGAGGGATGTTTGGCAAAGCTGAGCAACACACATGCTCAGATCACATTTGGCTATCCCAAGAGTTCATTCAGTGCAGCAAACTGACTTAAAGCACATCTGTATCACAATTTCCCTTTCAGAAATATTTCTTAAAGATCTTTTACTTGCTACACGCATGCTCTGTTGCATTCTTAACATCAAAACCTATCTTGCCTTCTGAAGGTTCCCCGGATATGTGCTACACATGCACCTGCTCCTGTGCAAGGGACATCACAGAGCTCACATTGAAGCTGTTTTTGAACCCTGCAGGGGCTCCTGTTTCCTTGGTTTCCTGTCTTCTGAACAGCTTCTTTCTTTCTGTGCTTTTGTCATTCTAAGCGCTCCCGGTAAGTCTGCAATCAAACAGGGCAACACTTTCATTTTGCTTTCAAAGGCAGTACTGTTTTTTCCTACAGATACACTAAATGTCTTCTGAAAACAAATGGAAAATTTCCAGAAAGTCAAATTTAAAAAAAGAATAAAAAAAAAAACTCACTTCAGAGTCCCATCCAAACCCACAATATATAAAATGCTCACAAGTGCTAACAGCTTGATGAATCGCCCTTTACTGACTCACACTGCAATAGGAACTCACATGCAACCTAATCATCTCAGGCTCCTTAAACAATCAGTCTGCTTGGATGTAAGACTTAAATACAACTAAACATATCTGTCTAGTTCAATTAAAATGATTAGCTTTTTGTTGACTGTGGAGCACATCTAACACAGCTGATTTAGATTCAGGTTACTATACTGTAGGCATGTGCACTTGGTTAGATGTGTGTCACCTCACCGAATACAGAGAGCTAAGGTCCCTTTTGGAAGGCACTGACTAAGAATCATAACTGCTGTGGACAAAAGTTCAAAGAAGTCAGGCAGTTACAGGCATATCACATGCTTGCTTCTGAAAATCTGTAGGAGTTTTGAGTGTGGTAACTTCTTGGTTGGTATGTATACTCTTTGTAAGACATTACAGTACTCCGCAAGAATTTGTTTCACTTCACTAAACAGAAGTAAAGTGAGAGACCACAGCTGTGCTCAGAAGTCCAGTGGTGACATCACCTTAAATAACCTTGGACATTGTGCTTCTGACTAATAAGCTAATGAATTAATAAAAACATGATCCTGGCCACCAGATTAGATCTTTAAAAAAATCCACAAAACTACTCAGCAAATTTTCTCACTTATTCAAAATTCAACTCATCCGAATTTAGAAAAAAAAAATAAAATAAAAAAAAACAGTTGGGCTTAACTGGATAAACCTTAACCTTGGAAAAACATCAACATTCTTCACATTAGCAAACAGTGAGATGGGACGGACACTTCATCCTGGTAAGGGTGGAGTAGGGAGGGAGGTGGTTTCCCAGCTTTTATTAAGGTTAAAATTTAGTGCTAACCACTGATCCACCATAAGATCCACACATTCTTTAATGGGAACAGCTAGCTCTGATTTCAGACATTAAATTAACATATTGGTAACTATCTGCAGGACAAAAAGCACCCTAGACCTATTCACAAGCTTTCATATAAATTAGTCAGGAAAAGATGTTTAGCATATCAATAAAACACACTTTCTTCCTAAAACAGTAAAAGGTTGTCTAAGAAACATCTTAAGAATACAAGTTGTTAGTTAGATACATTAGACAGGACTATTGGAAGTTGACTGTGCCGAGGTTCTGGGCTACCAGATACCTGTCTCAGTAAATAACCATACAAGTTGTTTGATTTCACAGATAAATGCTTAAACAAAAACAAACAGAAAAAAAAACAACCAACCAAGAAAACCACAATGATCCCATAGATTTCACCTTGAACTTCATGCTGTACCTACTTTCCTGGAGGCTTTTTCATGTTATCAACGTGATAATCTCATGTTCTGAATAACGTAAACTGAGGTTTGTGAAAACCAGGGGCAGTGCTTTGTATTCAGCTTCTGAATTCAGACTTTAATTCTAAGCCTTATCTTCCCATCTCAGAGAAGGAAAAGACCAAACAAAATCCAAATATGTATGACAAATCTGGACGAATTTTTAAGAGGCTCAAACTAACCTCTCTAGCTCTTCTGAGGATAAATGATGGCACACATCATGATTCTGATTGATAAAGGGTAAAAGGTGAAAGCTTCTGGAATACATCCTACATCCTTCTTTACCTTCATAAGCTCAAGATAATGTCTTTAGTTAATCATCTGCCAAATCACCAAAACATCAGATACATCGATGAGATTGCATTGCAATGAGAGCCACATAGACTTGTGCTTGTTTAGTTTCATCAGGTGGTCTCAGACCTGCTCTTCACTTACAGCAGGTGGGACTTTGCTCCCCCAGCCTCCATCTGCAGGTTCAGGGAAACAAGAGACTTAGGAAGCCTGACTGGCAGTGAAGACTGAGGCAAAGAAGTTGTTGAGTATCTCAGCCTTCTCCATGTCTGTCATTACCAGTTCACCCTCCTCATCCAGCAGAGGGGGTACATTCTCCTTGGCCTTTCTTTCCGAGCAATGTATCTAACGAATCCCTTCCTCTTACTCTTTGCATCCCTTGCCAAGCTCAGTTTCATCCACGTCATGACTTTCCTTATCCCACCCCTGCACATCCAGACTGCATCCCTGTATTCTTCCCAAACTATGTGTCCCTGCTTCCACTGCCTATGCCTGATCACTGAGTCCAACTCCTGGCTCATACAGGACCACCTAAAAATCAGACCATGTGTCTGAGAGAGTAGTCCAAATGCTTCCAGCGGGCTCGGTGCTGTGACCACTGCCCTGGGGAGCCTGCTCAGTGCCTGACCACCCTCTCAGTGCAGAACCTTTCCCTAACCCCCAGCCGGACCCTGCCCTGTCCCAGCTCCATGCTGTTCCTTCAGGTCCTGTTGCCATCCCCAGAGAGCAGAGCTCAGCGCCTGCCCCTCTGCTCCCCTCGTGAGGGAGCTGCAGGCTGCAAGGAGGCCTCCCCTCAGCCTCCTGTTCTTTGGGCTGAACAAACCAAGGGACCTCAGCTGCTCCTCATACGTCTTGCCCTGCAGACCCTTCACGCTCTTTGTAGCCCTCCTTTGGGCACTCTCTAGTAGTTTTATGTCCTTATATTGTGGCACCCAAACCTGCCACAAAAGTACTCAAGATGAGTCTGCACCAGTGCAGAGCAGAGCTTTTTCCTCCTAAACTGATTTTTATCATTATCATTTTGCAAATTCTCCAGGTTATGATTTTGTTCAATTTCATAGTTAAGTGAACAGAATAAGGAAAAGTTGTTTTGCTTTTTCTGCTTCCACTTTCCTAGTACTAAGCAGACCAGGAACAGCCACTGCCAAGTACAGTACTGTGGCCACAGCTCCTTTGGTGCTGAACCAGCTTACCACAGGCAAGCACATCCATTGAGGCACCATTTCAACACAGCAGGTGTTTCTTCCATGGCATAAAAATCAGGCTGCAGATTAGAGTAAAAAGGCTTGAGAACTGAACAAAGTTAACCAGCACCAGGAACAAACCTGGACAAGCTGAGAAAAGCTTCAGAAAAAGGGGAGCTGAGTACAAGATCGGGATAGAGAGGCTGCTCTACTGCATTTTGTATTTGAACATCATCCTCTTATTAAAATTTAAGGTAGCTGCTTCTATAGATGAGAGGGACCTACTTAGCAGTAAGTCTGCTGAAGTCCAGAAGTGAGAAGTGCTTCTTCAAGCAGCATGTAGTTAACCCACAAAATTTGCTGCCAGAGGAGGTCAGAAAGCTAAGTGTTGAATCAGATAATTCAGCCAATAGTAAGTTTGTGTTTCAACAAATACAACTAAATGCAATTACTTTCAACTGTCAAGTATTGCCGTTGAAGCCAAGAATAAACCCTCCCCTCACACCATGACCACCAAATGATTAAGCGAAAGTCTGTGTGACTTCAAGCTTGTCCTAAAGCTTCCAATATCATTGCTGGAAGCAAGGCACCTAATGTGATGCCTCATTAAGGCTGAATAACTTATATTTTAAAATGCTTGATGTAAGAATTCCTGCTGTATTTTTTCCTAGGGGCTAAATTTTAAACATTACTTCCTGTACAGTCACTGTAATTTATTTTATTATTTCATATTTCATCAATATTAAGGGAAAATGTTTGTCGGAAAAGAAAGTTTCAGAACACACTCTCTTCACCTCCAATTACCTGCAACATCTGTTTTCAAGTTCATAGATTTCTAGCAATCTTGACTTGAAAAATCTGAAAAGCTGAGTGAAACTTCATTAAAAATTAGTTATTTTTATCCATTTGTTCTCTGAAGCGTTCAGTAGATTTTTAAAACATGGGAAAATTGAATCAAAGATAAGCAACTAAAAAAACAGATGCTCTTCTCTCAGATAAATTTGACACACACCATACTTTGAGAAAAGTATGATGCATTTATCATCAAAATATTTACATTTTATCTGGAGAAGAAAGCTTTTATCAGCACTTAAATATCAGAAGAAAAAAAATAAGGATTAGCAAAATATAAGCCAGTTTTTAGCACTCCTTGCTTCCTCAACAAGATAATGTTACCCAACAATTTCAGATATGAATACACAGTTCAATATTTTAAGTTTCTAAATATATAAATATGTCCAGGAGGTTGAGGAATATGTTTTACAGGCTCACAAACTGTTTACCTATTCCACCCCCACAAAACAAAAAAGAAATCGATGATGGAGTCACCCATTGAAAAGGTGAAATACTGATTCTGTGATAGTTTCATTTTGATTTCTCACATGCAATGCTGTAAAAATATCACTTTATCTAGTATAGTTTCAAGGAATTCATGAAGAATGTTTATGATGATATGAACTGTAGATTATACTTTCTCAACAGATAAATAAATATTACTTATGCATTCAAGCTACTTCAACAGCTACAAGTAGTGGCCTCAGTTGTTTTTTGTTTGTTTGTTTTAACTCTTGTATTTGAAAACAAATTCTAAATCTACCTATACTACAAGAACTTTAAAAATAAAACATACATACAGAAGACACGACTGCTGGATTCCAGAAGCACTCACTTGGTGGGAGTATGAATCTCTGGCAGGATGTTGCAGCTGAACAGGCAGGTGCTGGCTGGTAGTACTGCTTGCTCTCACAGTTGCTTGCAGATGTTTGTTGTTTGTAACTGTAATTATAATGCATATGGAATTCCAACAGAGCAAAAAGATTAAGAAAACACTGTGGTAAAAAATAATTTATAAATAACTGATTTGACAGACGGCAGACAATTCACATATTTGATATCTTAATAGTAGATAATGAGGTTATTTATAGAAAAAAAACATTTAAGGGCATTTTGGTGGTATTGGCAGGGAATGATGTGGGAGCAGGAAGCAGGCTAATTGTGCTTTCTCTAGGAGAGCTCAGCTGGAGGTGCAGGGGAAACAGCAGGAATCACTGACAGTAACTCACTACAAGAAGGCAGTTTTAATTCTCTCCTTTGAGAGGTTTCATTCCAATTACAACACAGTGCTCAGTTTGAGTCACACCAAGATTAGGGTATGCTGCAAATTTCTAAAGCAAGATACAAGACCTCATTAAAAAAATACAAAATCCCATGCTCTTGCTAGTACGACAAATACACATTCAAGCTGTATATTCATGCAATGGGGAAGAAAAGAGTAAGATTTAATTATTTTGACACTCTATAAACATCTAGAAAACTGATAAATAAGAAACATCTCTTACCATTCAAAAGGAGCAGATGACATGCTAAAGTCTAGAAGCATTTATCTGAAATTCACCAGAAAGTCAAAGCTGATTCATTAATAGCAATATCCAGAAATACTTGTTAAGGACTGGGACACATTGTATAGGGGAAAAAATCATGTCCCTCAAGAAATAAGTCTTAGGTCAGTACAACGTGCAATAACTTTTTAGTCATCCATTTACCCTGACAGATGCCTGGGGTATGCAGGCTTCCCACCAGTGGCAGGTCAAAACAAAGTCCCTGGTACTGTGACTGTCTGTTGGCCACCATCCAGAGGACATGCAAGCTATCAAGTCTGTCTGCTCTCACTGGTCAGAGAGAAACAGGCACCTTCAAAAGATAACTCGTCACAGCTATTGCTTTCTGTTGCCTACAGAGGGAGTCCAGACCAGCTTACACAGAAGGCAGAGACAACTTCTGGAAAATGAATCCCATACAGAAAAGAAAATCACGCAACAGTGATAAAGCAACTGCATTAAATCTATCAGAAAGGTTACTATCTGGCAATAAGACCATTCAGGATTATATAGTGCATTATCCTGTCTCCAGTGGTGCCCACAAGCAAATGCCAAGGGAGAGGTAGTACAGAATACTCCCTTGCAACTCTTTCTGCTTCAATTATCAGCTTTGTGAACATCCCAAGCCTGACATAACTTGTCCTTTGGTTACTCTCAAAACACCTTTCAGATATTTGCCCAGTCTCCTTTTTTTTCCCCCCTTTATCTTTTTGCAGACACAACATCCTTGAGCAAGAACTTTCCCTGACCTAACATGCACTGCAAGAACCATCACCTCCTTTTGTTTGCTTTGAAGCTAACTCCTAACAGCTTCAATTGTAAACCTGAGCTTGCATAGCACTGGAAGAGACAGTGAACAGCCAGTTCCTATCCAGCTGCTTCTTGCCACTTCAGATCCAGTAAACATCTAGTATCCGCTTTAAACCATCTCTCCCAGGCTGAGGAGTCCCAGCCCACTCAGTCATTCTTGCTATGGAAGCTATGCCATGCTTTAGATCACCTCTGTCACTAGCCTCAGGCCCTTTCCAAGTCCTATCATATCCTTTCCAAGACAATAGGAACAGAGAATTGCATACAATCAGTATCCAAGCAAAGGGCAAAGCCACTGCCATTATTTGAAACAGGAGCATAAAGTTGTCTTCTGTTTGCTATTTTTGTTCTTACTCTTTAATATTTAATAAACTCCTGCTGAACACTATAAAACTCCAAATTTTTGCTCCTGAGTAGCCGTCACAGTCTATTACATTGTGGAAACGCAAGAACAATTTACAAAAGTAAAAACTGGGGGAAAACTAGCTATTCAGACACGTACTGGGGCTTCCTATAATTCCTCATTGTTCTGCCCTACCTAACTTAAATCCTTCCCAACTTTTTGGGGTGCCTGAGACCTGGCACTGCCAGCTGGGCGAAGGAAGGGATTGTCCTGCACCGCTCTGCCTGCTGCGGCCTCGCCTCAAGCGCCACACACAGGTTTGGGTGCCACAGTATAAGGACATAAAGCTATCAGAGAGCTTCTGAAGGAGGACTATGAAAATGGTGAAGGGTCTGGAGGGCACGATGTGTGAGGAATGGCTAAGTTCCTGTGGTTTGTTCAGCCCAGAGCAGGGCAGGCTGAGGGGAGGCCTCATGGCAGCCTGCAGCTCCCTCATGAGGGGAGCAGAGGGGCGGGCGCTGAGCTCTGCTCTGGGGACAGCGACAGGACCCGATAGGACAGCATGGAGCTGGGACAGGGCAGGGTCCGGCTGGGGGTTAGGGAAAGGTTCTGCACTGAGAGGGTGGTCAGGCACTGAGCAGGCTCCCCAGGACAGTGGTCACAGCACCGAGCCTGCTGGAGTTCAGGAAGCATTTGGACTATTCTCTCAGACACGTGGTCTGATTTTTAGGTGGTCCTGGGTGAAGCCAGTAGATGGTCTCAAGTATCCTTGTGGATTCCTTCCAACCCCGGATATTCAGTGCTTCTTTTTCAGTTCAGAAACTTAGTTTTCCTTTTATTCTACTTGTTATAACTCAGCTTTGCATTCCTCACAGCAAAAGCTGAACTAGATGATAAATAAGTATATCAAATGCTAACGATAGAATGGGTCAACATAGACCATGGTCTGTGTTGATGCTCAGCCTAGGAAGTTTGCTATACTCTCAAAGCTTCAGAAGTTGACCTTTCTTCTTCAAGATGCCCAGTCTACTACTCCATCAGAGCAACCAACCTGCATACCGTGCAGATAAGTCTTTTTCAGGCGGAAAATAGAACCACTGACATATCTACATAGATTAAAAGGTGTTGATGAATCTATTCTTCCTTGATGCCAAAGCACTATACCTATAAAAATAAATCACCAAAAAGCTCCTGTGAGCTCCATTGTCTGCTGAAGTGTGTTCAGTATATAGATTAAAAAAATAAATCAAAGCAACTCCCTGGTTAAGCAAACTCTCAACCAGCCTACTAGTTCAAAGCCACCAGTCTGAACAAAAGATGTTTTTTTTCTCAGAAAGCATTAGAGATATATGTCTATAATAAATCACATGAGATGTAAAGACAATGACTCACTTCATTATCTTTAAAGCATGAGAACGGAATACTCTAGTGAGACAAAAGTCCCTACAAAATGCTGATATCAGCTGCACTTTGCTCTCTCGTAGTAGTCTCAGCAAGGTAGGAACAATAAAGAGATTATGACAAACTACTGCAGAAACAGTAATGCAGAGATTATATGATTTTAGACTGAATTTCTACATTATACATGCTCACTTTATAGTTATAAAAAAAGCTCCCTTTAAGAAGCAGGTCTGCAAATTCAGCCTATGTCTCAAAATTAAATGTGGTACAGAATCAAGGAACAAATACTCCAGCAAAACAAATTCTGAGTGCCAAAAAGACAAAAGTAACCTATTGGGATGTAGTAATAATTTCTGCTGACAAATCATAGCGGTTAAAGTTAAATACATTCTAAAACTGACACTTTACTATGAGTAAGAAAAAAAGTTGTAAGATCTTAATATGTTGATACTGTGCCAAACAGAAAATTCTTATTTTAATTCACCTGGAGCACTCACTGCCTACAGGCCACCTCAAAAATAAGAGGCCACATCCCTTTTTTCCTGATGCAGCCTGAATCTTCATTGCGAATAGGTATGTTTTATCTGCTCTATCTGGCCGTCTAATAGCCACTGATGAATCACAGAATTTTCTAGGTTGGAAGAGACCTCAAGGTCATCGAGTCCAACCTCCAACCTAACGCTAACAGCCCTCCACTAAACCATATCCCTAAGCTTTACATCTAAGCGTCTTTTGAAGACCTCCAGGGATGGTGACTCCACCACTTCCCTGGGCAGCCTGTTCCAATGCCTCACAACCCTTTCAGTGAAGAAGTTCTTCCTAACATCTAACCTAAAACTCCCCTGGCTCAACTTAAGCCCATTCCCCCTCGTCCTGTCACCAGGCACGTGGGAGAACAGGCCAACCCCCACCTCGCTACAGCCTCCCTTGAGGTACCTAAAAAGAGCGATAAGGTCACCCCTGAGCCTCCTCTTCTCCAGGCTGAACAAGCCCAGCTCCCTCAGCCGCTCCTCGTAGGACTTGTTCTCCAGGCCCCTCACCAGCTTTGTCGCCCTTCTCTGCAACCGCTCAAGCACCTCGATGTCCTTCTTGTAGCGAGGGGCCCAAAACTGAACACAGTACTCGAGGTGCGGCCTCACCAGAGCTGAGTACAGGGGGACGATCACCTCCCTAGCCCTGCTGGTTACGCTGTTCCTGATACAAGCCAGGATGCCGTTGGCCTTCTTGGCCACCTGAGCACACTGCTGGCTCATATTCAGCCGACTATCCACCATCACTCCCAGGTCCTTCTCTGCCTGGCAGCTTTCCAACCATTCCTCTCCCAGCCTGTAGCTCTGCTTGGGGTTATTGCGCCCCAGGTGCAGGACCCGGCACTTGGCCTTGTTAAACTTCATGCAGTTGACCTCAGCCCATCGGTGCAGCCTATCCAGATCCTCCTGCAGAGCTTTCCTACCCTCAAGCAGATCGACACACGCACCTAACTTGGTGTCATCTGCGAACTTACTGAGGGTGCACTCGATGCCCTCGTCCAGATCATCGATGAAGATATTAAAGAGGACTACAACCAACTCCTCCTAAAAGGATCAAAAATCCTGGCTTGAATCCAGGAAATAAATGTAGGTGATGGAAGCTCAGAAACACATCCATAATCTGGTATGCACACACACCGTACAGTCACTGACTGAAATCCAGTGCTGATGGCAAGACTTGAGAATTACTTGCATGAGCATAGACCCAAAGCTCAGCTTTATTAGTCCTGATGCACTGCCTAGTACTTCCAGTTACCTGAGGAGGAATATTCAGAGGTAAAATTAAAGTTCCATTAAACTGCTGCATGGCAGAGGATGCTCAAGAACTGGGTTTTCTTTTCATTACCCTGTTACCTGAAATCAATATTTAAGTGCTGAAATGAAGTGCATGGGCATGAAGAAAACTGAAGGTAGTGATGACCAAGACTCTTCAATTAGAGACTAGACACACGGAGAATAAAGAATCTTAAACATTACTGTCTCCACTGTGCATTTTCGATAAACAAATACTGTGAATACAGGTTGCCAACTAAAAACTCCCAGATACTAAATCATGGCCCCTTCCTGAAAGCTTGGTGTTTTGACAGTCTGGGGAATGATTTTCTATTAAGCACATCCTCAGCCATAGTCCTGCCCTGACTGTGCCTGATAGAGTCCAGGGGCAAAGGCTGCAAGCGGCCTGTCAGCCTGTGCTATGAGTATGAGAGATGCCAATGCAGGACTTTGCTGCGCACCATAGCTCACTCCACTGGTTGCATGTGATTAAAGTGTGGCTGGCTGAGCACTGTAAAACAACAACAAAACCCCCAAAGTTTTATTTAGCAGACCCAGCTTCCATGCACAGAATCTACTGATACCACATTTTAATACCGCCCTGCAGGTCAGTCTGCTTATGAAGACTGAGTAATGCTGCACTTCAGGTCTGTGTTATAAAATTAAGGCCATGACTGATTAGAAGCCAAGCGAAGATATAGTCATGTGAAAAATGTGAATATGCCAATCAGTAAACAAACAGCTGTTGACTTCATAGTAACTAAGGATTAATGTCACTCAAAACTGCCAAAGGGCTTCTGCCCGGCATGACAAGCCCAACATTATTTTATTAGTTAACAAATCAATGCGGAATTTCTGTAGGTATTTCAATCACAATAAAAGCTGCTCCTTTCCTTTGTCTGTGTGGTCAAAGCAGCAGTAGCTCAGGCCCCATGAGTTACCATAGCTGATGCTGTTCTCTCATGAAAAAAAAGAAAAAGCCGGACCTACATCATGGCCTTTATTTCAGTTTATTATCAGATTGAGCTCTTGAAACAAGCTACAGCACTGAAGTGGAGGCACCTTCTAGACTACAGGTGAACACTTAAAAGTTTAAAAAAATTTAGTAATGCATAGGTGAACATGTCGTAACTTTTATCAAACATAAATTATTTAGTCACAGACTTTGCTATACATTGTTTTCGGTCATACCTGAGTGCTTGTACATGATGGCAGATATGCCTGAACCGAAACCGCATATGAATTTTCCTCAGTTCAGTTTTGACTCCAGTACTTTTCATTATCTTTAAGATGTTCCTGGGAAAATTCTTTGAAAGATAGGGCTTGGGTTGTTACTATGCCTACAATACATGTCATACTCGAAAACGAATAAACAACTGTCAGACACACAACTGGATAACCACACATCTGTCCGTCAGTTAACTGATCAAAGTGCCAGCAATCTCCACAGACAGATCTTGCACGTCACTCTATAACGTATTAAGTGAAAGGATTATCTAAAGCACTTATCTCCTTTTGCATTTTCAAGATATGTTCACGGATAAAAGCCGATCAAGACTACAGGTTGCTTTGCCAAGTATTTGTCACAGACTGGTGCGCTTAGTTCAACAATTACCTTGTTCTTCTTAGCTAGGATTCTGATCTAATTTGTTGCTTAAGCTTCCTCCAAACTTGGTCCCTGTAGCAACTCATGTTACTACCACACCAAATCCAACCAGGCTTTGATGTTTTGAACTTTCACTTACAAGAACAGGTACAAGCAAGCCTTCCTCCATAAAACCCTGTCTCTTTACAGTCTCTCCGAGAATTTGAAATATATCCTTGAAGTACAAAGACACTCAAAGTCTGATAACACAGTAATTCTGTAGCGCTTTATTGCTTCCATGGTGGTGATAAGAGACAGTGCCATAAATGTTCAAGCCAACCAATTACTTCAGAAAACCTGGGAGATGCCTTAGCCATTATGGTGTTCATATCACCACATTTTCCATATTAAGACCATCAGGAATACATGCTCTGGAAATTATAAACTTCTGTCAGTGAAGGGAAACATTCATGTCAAACATTAAAAGCACAGCATGCTATGTTATTATTGTTGGTGCTAGTCCAAATAGTTTTAGTTTGGCAGCACTATCAACGGGCTTTCCATTGCTGATGTATGCAAACCAAACCTATGGTTTCAGTAAGGCAGTTATATCACTGTACACATCTGAACAGGTCAGTACATCTATCCCTATGCGTTTGTTTTTGTGGCAACAAATACTTAATCTCAGGGATAAGAAGCTATTCTCAAATAACCATTCTTAAAGTACCTATCGAGCTCTTCATAACTCCCTACTACAAGTTCACACACAGCCACTTGAGCAGTATGCTTTGCTAAACGCTTCAAAATACACAGAAAATTGGTGACTTTGGGGAAATAAAAACAACGTAAACAGAATGTTTACTGTGCATTTATTATTTCTTATAATCATCATGAAGTTTAAAGGACTGGAAGATAAGAAACGTAGTTAATATTGTCTTAATGACAAATGTAAAGTCTTCACACCAGCTGAGACTACAGAATGTGGTTGGTAAGCTCAGCCTAACTTTCTGGGCTAAGCAAGGCTACAGGATGCAATGAGGTCAGGCATGGGCCACGGCTAGTAAGCAACATGCAGTGGTGATATATTCTATTACAAAAACACTTCATCCTTTACTCCTGTACACCAGAAATTGAGCACATGAAAGCATGCTACTGTGAAAGCAAGTTACTGTGATTTAAGAAGGGATCTGAAGTGCCAATATTTAAACACATAAACAGATTTGTCAAAAAGTATTCCATGTACTTCCCAGACACAAGCTTCTCTGTTTAGTCTGATATATGCAGTATGATTAACAATAAAAACTGTTATGCTTTTAGATTTGAATTGCAATAGAAAATTAACAGATCACTACACAAACAGAAGTATGCTACAGATAAGCACTGCATCAGCTTAAGTAATTTCAATATTCACAACCAGTATGAAACTATACACAACCACAAGCTTCATAAATAATGAGCAAAGAATAAAGACAATTACTGGCAACCAGAAAGCTTCCATTTAGCTTCCCTCCACTTTATTTCACTGTAGAAGGATCTTATTGTCTACTAAACTTTACAGGACAAGAGTTCAAAAGCTAGGCTAATAAATAGCGTGACTACTGTTCAACAAATGGGGGGGGGGGCTTACAAAGGCTAATTTTCATATATGCATGAATAAAGTGGCAGAGAAAAATCAGCTTCATTAAGATTTTATAACAGCATTTATTTTAAGTTATATTGTAACTTAAAATGAGACATCACAATTAACCACAAGGAAGGTAACTGCTATGGGAGCGAAACACTGGATACAACTTCATCCTTCTGCAAGCAACCAGCAGAAGGAGCTTCTGAAAAGGATGAAGCACTATGAACAACTGATATTACTAGGCCAGATCCCTGGGGAGGAAATTACCCTCAAGAGCAAAGCTGAAAGCAGAGAGCTCATCAGAGCCCCAGCATACCAGAAACAGTGAGCACAGAGAAATGCCACAAACAAAACCCAAAAGGTATTCCTGGGAAGGATGCTGACAGCAGAGCAGCACAGGAGCCCTCAAGCGTGCCTGATGAGATCACCGTGTTGGACCACAAACCAAAAGGAGAGTAAAGCAGGGCATTAGGTAACCCACACCTTGGGGCAACGCCAGGGCATTTGCTGGAAGGGGGAGCAAGGAGAGAGCACAAGGCTGGTGGCTGAGACCTGAGGAAAGAAAGCAACAGGAAAGAGCAAAGGCGGCAGCGTGAACAGCAGGCAGAAATCAGAAAGCAACGCGAGACCCCAGAGGAAGGGAAGGAACACGAAAAATGAAGACACCAGGAGGAGCGCAGCAGGACACCTTTCACCTCGACACCACTTCACGAGGGAAGGGCAGAACCCCAGGGCAGCTGGAGCGCTCCTACAGGGGGACAAAGCCCTGCGGGGGGACAAAGCCCTGCAAAGCCCCGAGGCCAGAGCAGGAGCAGCAGCAGGAGGAGGAGCAGAAACCCAGCCCCCTGCGGGCCGCCCAGCCCCGGGCCGCGCCGCCGCCATTTTACCCACCCCGAGGGCCGGGCCGGGGGCGCCGCGGCCGGGCGGGGCCGGCCCCGGAGGCGGAGAGGGGCGGGCGGCAGCAGCGGGGCGGCGGGGCCGGGGCCGTGCCCGCAGCCCGTTACCTGGCGGCCGCCGCCGAGCCCCGCCAGGCCCCGCGGCGCTGCCGGCCGCCATTTTAGGCGAGGAGCCGGGGCTGCGGCGCTGGTGGCTGCTCGGAGCGAGCCCCGAGTGAGGCGGGGGTCACAGGCGGCGGATCCAGCCTGTGGCTGTGGCCATAGCGTACTGGAAGCAAACCCTCTTGCAGTCAGGGAGAAGATAAGCCAGTTTTGTGAAAATCGTGGTGATTTTTTTTTTTTTTTTCACAGCACTGAAAACAACATTAAAAAGGGGAGTTAAAGAGCTGCCTAAAGAGTCTGTAGAGGCTGACTGAGAAGGCTGTCAGAGCCTTTCACTGGTAACGGCTGGTCTGGAGCTACCTTCCAGGTCACAGAATCACAGAATGGTTTTGGGCCTCTTGTCCCCCAGTCTGTACAAATCCCAGGATATAGAATCCGTCACTTGCTCTTAAATTTTATACTGTTGCTGATTGGCCAGCCCTCTGGTTTATCAAGATCTTTCTGCAAGGCCTTTCTACCGTTGCAGTCAACAGTGCCGCCTAATTTCATATCACAGAACCATGGAGTGGTTTGGGTTGGAAGGGACCTCGAAGCCCACGCTGTCCCACCCCTGCCATGGGCATGACCCCCCCAGCAGCCCAGGCTGCCCCCAGCCCCATCCAGCCTGGCCTTGGGTGCTGCCAGGGATGGGGCACCCACAGCTCCTCGGGGCAGCCTCAGCCAGGGCCTCACTGCCCTCGGGGAAGAATTTCTTCCTAACAGCTCATCTGAACCTACCCTCTTTTAGTTTAAGTCCATTACCCCTTCTCCTGTCACCACATCCCCTGACAAAAGAGTCCTCCCCAGCTTTCCTGCAGCCCCTTTAGGTACTGGCAGGCTGCTGTAAGTTCTCCCTGAAGCCTTCTCTTCTCCAGGCTGAACACCCCCAGGTCTCCCAGCCTGTCATAGCAGAGCTGCTCCAGCTCCTGAGCATCCCTGTGGCCTCCTCTGGACTCGCTCTAATACATCCACAGCCTTGTGCTGGGGCTCCAGAGCTGGACACAGTGCTCCAGATGGGCTCTCATGAGCACAAGGTCACAATGTCATGAAGTCCTTACAATGCTGGCAGCTGAAAGAGTGTGCCAGGACAGCTGCTGCTTCTCAGACATCTTCCGTGTATGGCTGCTGATCACTGGTTTTAAATTAGGAGAGCATACTTGAGTTCAGTTGGCCTGCTGCTCCCACCTGTTAAGCATTCTTACCTTCCATAATACATTCACATTGTCAGATGGCTCTGCAACTATCTTTCTCCTTCCATAAACTGAAGTTTCTAGCAGGTTATAATATGGCCAGTTATAATAATCATTTGTCCTTTTGGCAGCCAATTCAATAACTCACTTTGCACTGATCATTTTCCTGCCATATTTAAGAAACGTATTGACAAATGGCTTCCAGTATTACCATTTGCATTGAACTTTTTTCAAGTTTCATACATCAACAAGCAGCATGACTCAACATACCTGTGAAGAGCCTGCTGTCACTTATGTTGTATCATCATAAGATGATTTCACCAGGACACCTAGCTTCACATTTCTAAAATTCTAAATTAACATGAAGCCTTCTGCTTCTGACTGATGTGTTTTCACATGAGTTGAAACACTGCAATGGAAATTAATATATTTCAGTAAAATGAGATAATTCCTTTAAAACTGGCTTACAGTTTAGTGGGATAACACCTTCTAATTGTCATCACAGTTTTAATAACAAAATGTTTATATTGATAAATCAAATGATGAGATTGAAATGTGCTGTTGTGAAATAGAGGCATCAAAGCTCTGTGCAGCAACGTCTTGTGTCCATGGCCCTATTTTTTAGAGATCTGAGATCCATCTTAGGCCCAAGAATGAGTTTGCTTAATTAAAACCTGTGTGATAGAAGAAAAAATATATAATTTGCAGTAACTGAAAGCTGCCGTTGATGTGAATGACAAAATTGAGATATTGTGGCTGGCATACATAGCAGCATGAGCAAATAACAGATGTACAAACATCTTTAATGTTTTATGGGGCCTTGAAGGATATTTCCAGACCTGTCAGGCTTGGAGTTTACATGTGAGGATTCCCCATCTGGCACTGAAAGCTACGAAAAAGAAAAAAAAAAAAAAGAAAATGGCAATGTCTCTAACATCATTTAGTCACTAACCTCCTTGATGGACTCTTGATGCTGAGTGTTACCTTCTGTTTGATACTGTGCTGTTCAGGTCATACTGTATGGAAGATGAGGAGCCTATATATAGAGGCCAATATAACAAGACCACTTGAAAGTGAAATCCAATCTGAAATGGATTTCTGGGCAGATAAAACAGATACCATCAGTACAACACTGTTGGGAATTTACTATAAGGGGCCTTGCAGAGGCCAAGTGAAGGTAGGTGGAGAAAAGATATTTGCCTTTTTATTATGTAAATTTCCATGTGTCCCAGTGTAATTATTACTTTTCTACTCAGGCTTTGCTGCTATATTGCAAGTTTCTGTCCTCCAGGTGGATATTATTGCTCTTACACTGGAAAAGGCTCATTAACATGTTTTTTAGTTATACTACTCAACTAAATAAAGCTCAAATTATGAGTTGTCTATGAATGGCAAATAACATCACCTATTTTAATGTAGCAATGTTCTGATGTTACTTTTTGAAATTTTTTTTGGCCAAAGCCAAGTATCTTGACATGTATACAGGATTTACTAAGTCTTGCAAGCTTACAAGTATGTCACACACAAAATATACTGCTTTGTACTACGGATCTTATTGCACAATGCTGTGTTACTGACAAAAGACATTTGTTTCCTGCAGAATGGTCAAATTTTACACTTACAGACTCCAGCACAGCAGAAAAGGGTAGATAGAAAGGGATGCCCTTTCCTATCAAAAATACACTGGCAGTGGATGGATGGAAAATATGTGACAAGTGGGGCCCCTAAGGCCACTGCAGGACTTAGAGCATGGGAAAGAGCTGACCATCGTAGCTCCTGCTGCAGATCATCACTAGCATTTCACTTGCACAGGAACAGCTCACATCCGAGCTGCTCACAAACGCTCCTTTGTGCTCCTGCTCAGCGAGGCTCTCCCATGTGTCTGCGCTACAGCTGGCTCCCCACGTCCGTGCGGCGGAAGCCTTCAGCTGACCACAAGCACCACAGCGCCTGGGGCTGTCCTGCTGGAGCTTCTACTCAAGCCCTTGCGCTTCCCCGTGGACATGAGCAGTGCGGATGGCCTCGTCCCCAGACCACAGCGGGGACAAGCCCCCCTCGCTGCTCCTAGGCCCATTTCAGCTCCTAGGCCCATTTTCTGCCCCTGGCTCCCCGCTCTGCCTCCGAAGGCCCCAGCCCAGCAGGCCGCGGCCCAGCTCCGCTCCCGGCCCTTTCCGGAGCCATCCCCGCGGGGCCCCGCCGCCTTCCCGCGGCCCCACCGCCCGGCCGCTCCCCTCAGGCTCCAATCGGAGCGGGCCGAGCCCCCTGCCCACCGCCCAAGGAGGCTTCCTGGAACCCCCCAACCCCGGAACCGCGTTCGAAGGGGAACCCCCGGGTGCCCACCGGCCCGCACCCCCCGCCACAGCCGGCCGGGCCCCAGGCCCCGCTCCCCGCCGCAGGCCGCGGCCGCCTCACGCGTAGCGCCCCCCCCCCCCCGCCATAGCCCGCCGCGAGCGGCCGCCCCCGGCCGAGCTCTTGACGGACGTCCCAACGAGCCAATGAGAGGCGGGGCACGTGCGCCAGGCAGCCAACGGGGCTCGGCGGGCGGGACTTGGCGGCTCGCAGGGGGGCGTGGCCGGCGGCGCTGCGAGCGGCTCTCGTTGTGCGCGCTGCGGAGCCGTTACCCCGCCGCTGCACGGCCCTGCCGAGCCCCGCAGGTGAGGCCGGGCTCGGCCGCGGGGCAGCGGCCGCGGGGTTCCCGGGGGAGGGTTCGGCGGAGAGAGCGGAGCGGGCAGGGCCCGGTCGGGAGAGGGCGCGGGGCGGCGGGGAGGAGAAGGCCGCGGCGGCGAGGCCTGGGCCTGCAGGGGGAGAGCTGAGGCCTGCGGGAGGCAGGGAGGGGCCCGGCCGCGGGGGGGCGCGGGGCTGCGGCCGGCGGGGGAGGAGCGGGAGGGCCGCGGGGCCGCCGCGGGGGGAGCCGGCCCCGGGGCTGCGGCTGGGCTGGGCTGAGCCCCCCCCCCCCCCCCACAACCTCCCCTCAGGGGGTTCCGTCTCCCACCTCGGCCGCGAGCGGCGCGGCCCCGCCGAGCGGGGGGGAGTGGGGGGGGTTCCCGGGGGGCGGCTCTCGGCGCCGAGCCGCTGGGGGAGGCCGCGGGGAGCTCTCGGGGCCGGAAGAAGTCGGGGCCGGAGCAGCGGCCCGCTATTGTTAGCGCCGGGGGAGGCTGCCCCGCGCTGCGGCGCTGGGAAGAGGCAGGAGCGCGGCGGGGGAGGAACGGGCGGAGGGGAGGCCTCGGAGAAAGGGGGAAGGGGCGGCCCCGGGGGAGCGGTTCGTGGGGCAGGGGGTGCTGGGGGACGCGGTACGAAGCGCTGGGGAGCGGGGGGGCACTGCCGGGAGCCAGGCAGGGGCCTTGGGCCGAGGCGTGCTGAGGAAGGAAGCGGAGCTGGTGGCACAGAGCGCGGCTGCTTGGCTCCTGTAGCCCGCGCGATGGGGCAGCTGTGGAACAACAAAGGTGGGAAGAAGTGGGGAAGGTGGAGATTCGTCGCGATTACAAATTGTGGTTGGTTTTCTTGGCATAACCGGTTACTTCTCAGGGTCTCTGCGTTTCTGTTCCTTTTTCCTGGTATGCCATGAAAGTGGATATTGACTGCTCGTATTGCTCTGCTCTTACCTTTTCGAGTTCAAGGACTGTTCCCGTGTACTCATGTTTTTAAGCACTTGCCTTTCCAGGTCTTTGTGAACAGTTCACAGGCTCATGTATCTCTCTGTAAAACTGGGGCCCTGCATCTGTTCCAAAGACTTTATCAAGCTCATGTGATCGATGTGCTTCCTTAGATTCCCAGTATCTCCGGGTGTACATCTGTTTTGCATGATAAAGTCTAGGTTCCTGAGCTTGAGTCTGCAGCATGATCCATTGCTCTGTGACCGGCCTAGTTTCTGTTCTGAAGCAGTATAACTGTATTTATTTGTACAATGATGTGGATGAGTCTGTGGTTTGATGATCCGTAGTGTTCGATGCTCCTGACGTACAGAACTCTGACCTGCCCCAGCAGCAGGCTCAGCACTTGGTTCGGTTGGAATAAGAGCAGGAAGTCTTAAGCTGATACTGGGGTTAAATATATTGCTTAGTGAGTTTACGGCCTTAACTTATTCAGCCCTGGCGTGAGTGGTTCTGCAGCACCAGATAAAGGTGGTTATATGTGGCTTTGCTATGTGAGCTGTCTTAGGCAGTGCCAGGTTTGTGGGAGCAGTGCTAGTACTGAGCAGGCTAAAGGGAAGTGCAAATGTTGTGTGGGGCATCTTTCTGAGCTTTAATCACTTCTGTTGACTGCAGCCAGTGTTCGGTGCTGACATTAGCTTACCATGAAATGGGATCGGAGCCCTTAATTCAAGTACTTTTTATCTTTGCTGGTTCGTGCATGTTCTGACACTTTTTCCCCCTGGAAAAACTCCTTGTCTTGACCCATCGGGGCATATCATTATGTTTTCCGAATCCATTTTTTTTATAAGCTGTTACGCCTGCCTGTTTTCTTTCCTGAAGCACTGGTCTCTGCCACGCTTCTTATTTGTTACGAGCACTCTGTGAACAGTAAAATGTTAAATTGTAAAACAACAACGACAAAAAAACAAACAAACAAAACAAAACAAAAAGCTAACAGTAAAACATTATTAGATGTTGCACAGAGTATGTGTATTGTGGATCAGCCACCTGTAAGGATGGCAGATTCAGTTGCAGAAAACTCAAGCCTGCTGTATTTACAGACTTGAGAAAGAGATGCTCAGAGGAGCTGCTCTTTTTGTGCTTCCAAGTACTTTCTCTAAAGCACGGAAGGCAGCTGTGGGAGATTCCCATCGATGTAAACGTTTAGGAAGAGTGATGTAGTCCCAGCATAGGAGAGGTGTTAAATTCTGCCTTCTGCTTAGAATGGGTAAGGGCACTTCTACTTTTTGATGTGCGGCTCTGTGATCTAGGCACCTGCAAGCTTCAAACTGCTGGCCTAAATGATCCATGTGATTATACAACATTGTTTTATGTAGGTGATGTGTGCAAAAATAGACTGTAAGCTTCTTTTGGTTGTTTTTTTGGGGCGTAGGGTGGAAATAAACTATGCTTAGAAGGCAGACATTCTTTGTGTATGTGATTTTTGCTTTTTTTGTTTGTTTTTCCGTGTTAGTAGCAGTGGCATAGTAAGTATAAATTACAATGTTCCTCTCGCCCACTGCTTCCATTGCTGCCTTGTAGGAGTGCAGCAGCGAGTTCTGGTGTCTCATCAAGCCTTCAGAGATGGATTTCCAGCTGCTTGTGTTGTGCTGGTGAGCCAGCAGGATGCCATCTCCTCCTCTTGGTACTTCATTTGCCATCCTATCCCATCAAAGTGAAAGTACCAGCTGCTAATCCAAGGATGGATCAGTGTGGGGGACAGCTGTTCTCAAAATGCGTCTGGAATCTGTAGTTTTTATGTCCTCCCCTCACCTACTGCAAATGTCCTGTGCATAGGGAAGGAGTTGTTCACGAATGTTTTCTCTCCAGCACAGTTTTTGTCTCTAGATGGTTTTTGGACAGTCAAACAACGTGGCAGCATCTGTAACAAGGAAGATGGCAGCATATTTTTATTTTTTCCTATGTTTGTAGTAAACAGGTAAGATCATCTCAGCTGGAAAAAGTTGTCCAGCTGAGTCTTCCCTGCTGAAGAACTGCGTTATGTTGACTGTCAGCATCTCTGTCCCAGTGACACAACAGCCGCGGAAGGTGTTGACGTGAAGCCCTGAGCAGAGCTCTGAGCCTGCTCTCTCTGACAAGGCTTACTGTTAACCTTGAAAGACGGGGAACTCTCAGATCGAGCTGCAGTTGTTTCATATCTGAGCTGCACAATTTCCAACTGGCCCTTGTTTGTACATATCAAGCAGAGATGATGTCGGGAGGCCCCAGTCCTCCCTTTCATGTTAAAGCAGCAGAGAGTGGTAATTATGGCCAGTCCTTATCTGATTTCTGACAGCATCCTAACTATGATTAATTTTACTCCTGTGAATTGAGTTAGTTCATCAGATTGGTGGCAAAATGAGGTCACTCCTCAGAAGAATGCAGCTTATTTTTTGTCCTCAAATGCGTACGTCTCTGGATGTCACTCAAAGCACTGCCAAAAACATTTAACAGTCAGTGTATGGACATGAATAAAAAAACTTAAAAGTTTTTTTTTAGGCAAATCTGATTGTCAAAGAATATGCAGAACTATTTTTTTAATATTTAAATTACGATAGTTGGAATTTGTTACCTAGTAATACACTTGTAATAATATAAGTGTATGTCCAAACTTGCAAAAAAGAGCTTAAAATATGTTGTACTAGAAACCATTGATAGAGCAAATGGAAATGAAATCTGTTGAAATGCAGTAATAGATTTTGGTAATAGCCACTTCAGCTTGTGTAGAGAGAATATTTTGTCAGAACTGAGAAAAATGTTGGAATTTTAAAAACAGTCAAGCTAAGAGGGGGGAGGAAGTGTCTTCATTCCAAGATCGTGAAGGGGGTGAGAAATCAGTAAAAGAGATCTATTAACAGTGAGGAGTCTGCAGGACTGGCAAGCCGACGCAGTTCAATTGCCAGATTAACAAAAAGAGCTTACATGTTAGTGTGAAAGGAACAAAAGGAAGATACCCCGACAAGTTCAATTTATGTGGCTTAACACTCAGAGTTTCAGTGTAAAAGAACCTTCCTGGATAGGTTAAAAGGCAAACTTTCTTTTTTAAAAAAAAAAAAAAGTGAGCTGTGCTAGCATATCTCAGTAGGCTGTGTGGGTTTTCTTCTGGGGAGAAGAGAAATGAAGTACAAATGCCGAGTAATTCAAACTGAAAACAAAATTTAAATTTGTCCTGTTTGCCAGTTTGAAGCATTAGCCATGAGGGAGAGGAATTCAGAGACAGCTACGCAGTGGGGAGCACCGTGGACAAGAAAGAGAAATAGGGTAACAGCACGGTTTGTGGGAAGGACGGACACCTCGCTTTCTGCTTTTGAGTTCCCATGTGCTCTCAAACGCTGTGCCTTGAGGTTCAGGAAAATGGCAGTTCCAAGGAAGTGCAGGACTCGTGCTCAGGAAATGCGGTAGCTGCCAGTCGGCCGGAGCACTGCAGGCAAGATGTGACGTCCACGTTCCTCCTTCCTGGCCGTGGGCTTGTTTGGGTAACGGCATTGGGCATCTCTCAAATGTGGGTGCTCTACTCCATATCTAAATGAATTTATTTGTAAGAAAATTCATCACCCGTCTTTGCAAGTATATTAAAATAATCTGATAAAAGACTTAAGAGAGATTTTGGAGCGTGACCTGTATTGTACACGCACGTACTGGGGTAATCTTTTGTGTTTAGTTACCAGGTTAAATTGAAGCTTTTTCCCCACGTTTTCTTCTTGAATTGAAGAGAGAAGCTTGGGCCTTGGCTTTTGGTGTTGAGTCAAGGCTGAAGTCCTCAGCTGTTTGGAGTAATAGCGTGTGAACACCAGGCAGGTGGAACGGCGCTGGCCTGGCGCTGCGCTGCCACTGACGCGCTCAGGTGTCCGTGTGGGGTGCAGTGTGGAGAGCTCTTGGGGATAGGAGAGGAATTTGTGTAGAGAGTAGAAAAGGGTTTCTTGGAGATTGCGGGTAAAGAATCTTTGGTATTCATAAAACCAAAGGATCTAGATCAAGAAATGGGGAGAGGTATTCTGGCTGTGGAGCATTGAAAACTTTTTTTTTTTTTTTTTTTTCTGGAGGCATGTAGGCCTGGTGGAGTTTTTCTATTGGATTTGTTTGGCACTTTCATTGACATAGTAGTGTCCTTTTTGTTCTATTTCGGGTGCGATCTCCAAGGAAGACAGTTCAGTGGCTTCAAAATTGAGTGGTAGAGCAGTGTCTAGCCAGATAGCTGAGTTTGTTATCTGCATCTGAGTCACCCATGGCTTACAGGGGGGAGGTAAGGCAACGAATACCATCCATGAGCTGAAGAAACATGGGGAAGTCTCTTTGTATAGCCCTAAAGTTCTTCTGGAAGCACCCGTTCAAGATCCTTGAAGTCAATCAGTATATTTAAGAATAAACCCTTGAGACTGAAGTCTGAGCTCTCAAGACAGCCGACCATCAGACCTCTGCCAGCACCGTTCGTCTTGGTGCAGGCACCAGTGTTAACCCCAGCAAGGGCCTGACTTCTCTGCTGCACTGTACCTGCTGGGCTGAGGTGTTGGGTCAGGGACCTGTGTCAGCACCCTTGGATCTGAGTGTCTTTCAGGTGTGTTTTGGGAACTGCTGTGCCTGATGGGATCCATTCCCAGTTACCTAGGGAAGGTGCCACGAACCCTGTGCCCCGGTACTGTACTGCGTTTGCCTGGCTCCCTTTGGCCAAGTGTCAGATCCTGGTGTAGCCTTCGTGCTTCTGATATCAGAGACGAGTATGTTCAAAGAGCTCTGACCTTGGGTTCAGCACCGCTGCTGTTAGCTCTCACCTGTGCACCTGCAGTGCTGCACAGCCTTCGCTTTCTGGAGAGCTACGTTGTGGGAGTGAGAATTGCTCGGTTGCTGGAGTGATAAGGCTTGCTGCCTGGATTTAATGAAAGTGCCAGCTGCTGGCGTGAAGGAGCACAGAACTCATTGCTCAGGGGAGAATTTTAGGTCTTCCGATGTTCTGCAGTACCTAATAACATTCACGTTATCATCTGTAATCTGTAGAGGTGTCTGCATTCAGGTTTGTGAGCCCAGTGATCGTTGAACGCCTTTGCAGACCCATAGACAAGGGGAAGGTACAGCGAGCCTCTCAACTGTGCATCTTCAGGATCAGGCATCTTGAGAATATTCCTACGTAGGCCTTCCTTGTAGGACTGCCTTCTTAGCAAACATCTTGCAGTGAAAGACTTAATAGCTCTGAATCACAGGATTTGCGATGCAGACACCGAGTTCCATTTGGAAAAAGCTGCTCTTGGTCTGTTGCCAGAGCTATTTGTGTCACTTTTCTTTTAAACCTTCTGGGATCTTCTGCACCTTTGAGAAGGTGATCGTCAGGGTCATTGCAATGTTTCCAGGAAAAAAAAAAAAAAGAATATGCTGGAGAGCTTTTCAGTCTGGTCATGAGAAGGCAGACCTGGCTGTGGATGAATGAGCAGTCTTTGAAGCAGATAATGAAGTGCTGGGCTATGTGAATTTGAGCACATCCAAAATTAAAGGAAGATTAAGACATGGTGCATATGGCTCCTGTTGCAACCTTGACCTCCTAAATTTGAGGGAAAACAAGCATTTATAAGGCTGCGTTATTTTACACAGATTTTAATTAAATAAATAAATTTAGGAACTCCATTACGGTGGAACTTAGTCTTACAGTTTCCTTTTGGGGGGGGGCATGGAACTGAAGGTGTTTTTAGGGAAGGCTGCTGGGTGCCTTGGCAGTCTCACCACAGGTAGCCTTCCCAAGGGGAACTGGTAAGCCTGAAGATCCTTCCTGAGGTAAGCCTTCTTTCCTTCCCCGTCCCACAGCTGAGAGCGTAAGCGCGTTCACGCTTCTGGCTTGTGTCAACAAGGACTGACAACCATCAGGTAATGGTTACAGGCTGAGGTTGGGCTCTGGGCCTGGTTCTAATCTTACATCTCTGTTGACATTACTTGATTGTTCTTGCTTTGAATAAGGAACGTTGGGAGGTTGCCTGTGTTTCTTTTCTCAATGTGAGAAGAAACAAAGAAAAATTTCTTCTTCAGTGGGAGCGGAATTAAAAACTTGATTTCTGACGTAGCATTTCTCACTTCCTCCACACCGACCATTTTATATGGCTTTTTGGGAATTCTTTTCAGTATGCAAAGGTAAATAATTCTTCAGGGGCTGTTTGTATTCACACTGACATGAGATCTGTTCACCGCCAGCGCAGGGAGCAATTTCCAGCTGGCTTCCAGGATGGCCAGGAGGTATTTGGTGAGAGGTTAGGAAGGAAGGAGCATCTCATCAGCCCTCTGCTCCTTCTCCTCCTCTCTACTATGCCGTTATCACTTCTGCATGTTTTGTTCTTGGTATCCCACAAAAACATTTGCCAGGCCTTTATGCAAGGGCTTCCCGGAAGTTTTTTTTTCTGATGTCTAAGGAGCAGCAGATGGAAGGCTTCCTTCCCAGGCCTTACTGCTTCTGAATCGACAATGCTCTGGGTACGCCGTGTTTATCACAGGGCACATAGCTGCTAAGGATTGCAGGCAGTGGTAAAATGATTTAAAGTTGATAGCCAGTTGCCAAACTCCTGTGAGTTTTGCTTAGTGCCAGAGCCTGGTAGCTTGCCACCGTGGTGTGCTGGGGAGTTCCCTCTGCTCGGTATCTGACTGGGGTGCCTCCTGCTGTAGGCAGCAGGTACCTGGGAGGAAAAGGAAGGTAGATTTAAGTTGCTGTGTATTTTAATGATTTCCAAATGCAGCAACTTCGTAAACTTGTCGGGAGGAGAATCTTGGCAGCAGGAAGGATTTGTTGTATCTCGGGCAGATTTGGTGGGGTGTGAAGGAAACGCTGAACCTTCATACTCAAAGCTAGAAAAATCTCATCTCTGCTTCTTTACTTATTAAATACTCTTACCTGTAGTGTTTCGCTTTCATATTCAACCTGTTGGTGTGTTGTGTGCCTAGGGCTTGAATTTCGGGCAGGACGAAGGCAAACAAAGTTGCCTCCCATTACAACAATTTTGAAAGCACTGAAGTCATGTGGTTTTATAGCTCCTGTGTTGGGCGAAGAAGGGTCAGGTGTTGGAGTGTCATTTAGCAGAATAGGAAACTGGTTTTGGGGCTTGTGCTCAGGCAGTTCTGGCAGAGCAGGAAGGGAACCTGTATGTAATGATATAATTTCACAGTACAGCTGAGACAACCGGACGGCTAGAAATCATCGGAAGGGGGGAGGCTCTTCCCCTGCCTTTAGCTTTACAGCTCTCCTCCTGCTCTCCTATCCTCTGGCATTAGCTCTGCTGTTTATCTTGTGAGGAAAGCAGATTAAAATTGCTGACACAGAAGAAATGCTTCCCTCCTGGTGCAGTTTTCCACAGCTTTAGTGATAGGGCTGGGTCGTGCTGTGGGCAGAGGGGCTGCCCTTGCTCACACAGCCCTGGGGGCAGAAGGCTGATCAGCGGGGTGGGCGGTGAGTTTCCGAGCTGCCGGCTGTCAGGTTGCTTCAAACTGTACTGCGAAAAAGCAGGGACTCAATTTCAGTGTATATTGTGTTAAATCTCAAATTAACATAACTTTAATAGCCGTTTATTCTAAAAACGGTGCACTCTGTTTTTTACCATTAAATAGCCTGACTTTGATAAGAAGAAAGCATGAAATAAATGCCAGACATGACTTAACAGCTATTGGAGAAGGGACTGGGAATCCCTCCCTAAAGATAGTATTCCCGATCTGAATTTGGGATTTTTGCCTCTTTCTGATTCTCCATGATTCTCCATCGAGCTGACAGCAGCAGTGCGGGTGCTGGACGTGGTTGAACTTCAGCAGGCCACGATGCGTGAAACAAAACAGCGCGTCGTGGCTGCTCAGGCCCTTAGCGAGCAGGGGCTGGAGCTTCACTGCAATCTGCGAGCCACTAATAAATCCATGGCTGTGTGGCAGCGTTAAGTCACCTTACCTGAGAAGCGTGTGCGTTCATATGAGCGCTTCTAGCCCAGCTTAATACCTAACTAAGTTGGCAAACACGGCCGGCACTGACACGTGGTGCTGCGAGGCTTGCTGACTCACTGCACCAGGACGGGCCAGGAGCTTTTGCATCCGCTGAGCCGGTGCTTCATGTCGTAAAATGTCCCTTTCAGGTGGGGTTGGCTGTTCCTTGGGTAATGTGAGTGCTATGGAGGGGATGCTTGCCTCAGACGACCTTGTCAGCTGGGTTCTCAAGGAAGCAGTTGCTTTTGTACAGCATCTTGTGTGGTTCTTTTGGCCAACTGAGCACATTGCGGCTCTATTAAGTCAATACAAAGCTCATCTTTGAGCCTGTGGTGATGAATTTCTCTGCAGTAGCGCTGTGAGTTCTGGTGAGCGGCAGATTTTGTGTTGAACTTGGAAGATTTGCGCTAATTCTTCAGGAGGGAGCTACAGTCGTGAGGCTGCTGCCGAGTTCCTGGTGCTTAGATTTGTCATCGGGCTGGCTGCTCACTGTTTCTTTTGGACATTAACGAACTGCTATGCTTAACGCTTGGATCTCTTGGTGTAGCATTCATTTACTTACATTCTGGAAACACTGTGGTATAAATCTGAATTTTCAGAGGTGGAAAACGGAGTATAGCGAGCAGAGGCTATTAGCCAAGCAAGTGCTGCTAATTTGGCGTTGGTATTTTGCTAATGGTGCTCCTGTAGCGAGCACTTGGACTAAATGCCTTTATTGTAAAATCCATATCGCCCTTATTAGCGGAGTCTGGACTGGAAGCATGTTCATACTTCAGCATTATGGCAACTGTGTGGTGTATCTTGACGTCTGTGTGCTGCTGCTGGGTCTGGATGTTTGGATTCTGTGGCAGAACGCACAAATGGGGCTGCCCTGAAAGAGGAGCGCTGAGCCGAGCATCAGGAAGCCCTGAATTCACCACGGGTTTCGAGCAGTTTTAGAATTCCACGTGCTGTCTGTTCTTAAGAGCTGTTAACCAAAACTACATTGTTTTGGAGCAAGAATTGTGCAGCGCTCTCAGGCAGAGGGGATGAAAAAATGGCTGAGAACCCGAGTCTAGAACCGTCGGGCGACCAAGCTTCCTGGTGCCAGTGGCTTCCAGCATGAACGTGCCTGTCTGGGCTTCCCGAATCTGCCAGGCATCACCTTTTTTCTGCTCCAGGAATACGGCTTAAGTATCCTGATTTTGAATTTTTCAAAGCAGCTGCAAAAGCACTTTTAAATGTCTAGTATTTTGGCAGGCCGTGAAGAACGAGCAGCTGGGTTCTGTTGGGAGTTGGAGCTGTAGATGTTCTGTGGATCCGAAACTTCAGCCTCCAGCCCCTGCTGATGGCTGAGTAAGGCAGGGGCTGTCTTCATGGGATGGGATGTCAGGGTGTTTTTTCAAGGCTTTCTTTAAAAAGGTGCAAAAATAGAAACTATGAAATACACAGCATGCACTGGAGTTAATGTTCCGGTACAGATGAGTCTGTTTCATGTGTGCAATTAAGTGCTCACCAAAAGACAGCCATTTAATAATAAGTGTCTTAAAATGTGTGTAAAGGAGAAAACATCTAGAAGACAAACGGCCGGTGGCTGAAATGCTGAACTGCATCTAGTGGGTCTGGCTGCTGTTCGTTTCTGTGTAAGAGTTTTGGGCAGAAAGCTGGAATTAAGGTTAGCGGTTTTAATTCTGTCAAGTCAAGTGCTCTGAAATGGGGAACCTGATTATTAACTGTTGTGAGTGCTTTGCTGTTTGCAGGAATGTGTACAAAATCTGTCACAGTGCTTTCTGTCTACATTAAAAAAAAAAAAAAAGACTTGAGCTCTTTAATGGTACGTGGTTTTCTAAAATGCCATGCTTGCTAACTTGAAAGAATGAATTGTTCTGGGGTTTTCAACAGAAAATGTTTTGTTTTACAAGTGAAAAAAATATGTACAGTTGAAACAGTTGCTTGTTGTCAGTTTTCTAAAACATTCAAGCTTATTTCAGGTGGAGAAAGTTTGGCTTATTCAAACAAAGTTTTGGAACTTATTTGTGATTTTTCTCTTTGCAGATATATTATAAAATGTCTAATGGTTATGAAGATCACATGGCTGAAGATTGCAGGGATGATATTGGTAGAACAAATTTAATTGTGAACTACCTCCCTCAGAACATGACGCAAGATGAGTTGCGGAGTCTATTTAGCAGTATTGGCGAAGTCGAATCTGCAAAACTTATTCGGGACAAAGTTGCAGGTATAATATAAAAATAATGTGTTTTTTTAACTTTGTGGTAAAGTGCTCAACCAAATGCCTGAAAGCAATTTAATGTAGAGTATCTAATTTTTGCAAGTGTGTGTAACTACTGATGTGAAGACATACAACTAGAGTGATGTTATGCATAACACTCACTATCTAGTCTTATTTAGGATACTTCAGGCTAAATCCATAGGTTTTTGTAAAAGGTTAAAGGTTACAATAAAATTCCTACGTTTCAGCATCAGTATGCATATCTGCAGGCTGAACTTGGTCCCTAACTTACTCACTTTTCCTACAGTCTGAGCTTTTTTGGCACTAATTTACTTCCTTGCATATCAGAAAAAAATATGCAAGTAAATTGATTCTATTTTAATCAGTAAAAAGATGTGTGGTATGCGCCTGAAATTGTTGTAGGCCTTATCATTCTTCAGGAGTTTAACTCTTAAGTTCTTTAAATAGGATTGTTAGTAGTAGCTTTAGAAAAAAACGAGGAATGAAATATTTAGTTTGTGAAATATGTTTACTTAGAAACAGACAAGTGCTGGCAGAGCAGCTGGTTTCATAAGCTGGATCTGTTTACTTGCAGGAGTTTTTTATCTGCTCTGTCAGGATGTTTTAATCCTTGTCCTGTTAAAATCTTTGTTTACAAATTCTGGTTATTCTCGCTCAGAATTCACGGAATCTTTAATTTAGTGGGAGATAACAATCATTATTGCTGTAAATAAAAGTATTTGTGCTGCTCACTAGTTGTGCATGCTTGTTTGTTCTTGGCACGCAGATGACTGCCTTACGGAATTTTCTGCTGCATGTGCTCAATCTTGTATTTCAGATTCTAGCAGTACTGATTTAAATTGTTATTTAACTCATGCCAAACAAGCCTGAAACTACTTCACCGTAAAAACTGCAAGAAAGCTGATAAAATGCGTGAAAATTCGTTGTGTTATTCTAACTGACATTATTTTATATGTTTCATAGTAGAAATGAGAACTGAATAACGAAAACCTTAGAATGTACTTTCAGCATGGCTTCTCCAATGTCTGTCTTCTCACCTGAAAGAAATCTCGAGACCTAGCTTCATGTGATAGTGCCCTACCAAAATCTGTACTTATGGACTGTATGAGTAAATTTGTCATGAAATAGTTCCACAAAATAGTGTTTTATTTGAATACTGAGCTATCCAAGTACTTAGCCTAGGTGTTGTCATACAGTTTGCAATGCTTAGACGTAGAGGTTTGCTTTGGAGGCTACTTTTGCAAGGAAATAAGACCATTTGTTTTACTGATAGCAAGTCATTCACTAAATGACATAGGTAATCCACACCACACCACAGGCTTTTAAATAAATGCAAAATCTTCTGTATGGGTTGTGAGGATATTTTAAATGGGAAGCAAAGCATGTTAGCTGAAGTCTCAGAGTTTATTTAAGACTGTTCCCTTACTCTGGTAAAGTCTTGTTAACTTTAAATTACCCATCTCTGTCAAGTTCCAAGTTAAAGACCAAAATAGGTGCTCCTGTGCTTCAGGTTTTTCTTAACAACCCTCAAAGAATCAGAAGTAAGTCTTAGTTTGCATGCAGTCCTTGAGTGCTTGCATACAAAACCTTCACTCTTTAAAGTGATTGAAAGTGTTTAAGTCTGCATGGCTTATGTTAGTTAGGCCACTTCTTTTGTTGCCTCCCTAATTTTTCATTCACGTGCAACGCTGTTAGCCACAATTCCAGGTCATCTTCATGCTTGTTGATTGTTTTAGAATACCAGTGAATAAGAATCAGCTTCTTCAGGAACCTTCTAAAGATACCACTTCACTTTTTTTTTTTTTTTTTCCCCTTCATGTTTGCCTTACAATCTGTATATATCTGTGTTGTAAAACTCTACCAATCAGCCCCTGAAAAGAGCAGTCTTGCAGCAGAGTTCTGCTTTCCTCATGCCAGCAATTGCATTTGTATGG
The DNA here is from genome assembly GCF_009819795.1 of Aythya fuligula. NCBI lineage: Eukaryota > Metazoa > Chordata > Aves > Anseriformes > Anatidae > Aythya > Aythya fuligula. Next base: position 4,210,459 of record NC_045584.1, on the reverse strand, counting down.
ACCCCACTGAGACTCATGGTAGACAAGCAGGAAATCAGAACTGCAGCAAAATCTGTTTAGCTCCATGGCTCTGTTTTCTCTGAGGGCAGATAAATTGTAATATTGGCACATAAGAGGCAGTGGAGCTGTGTGGGCAGGACAGGAGGGAGGTAACCTCTCTTTTCATGGCAAAGTTTTAAATCGGTTTAGTTGCTTTATTGGCTGTATTTGTAGAATTAAAATCAATGTTTGATAACACTTCTTTTTTTATGCATGAGGTTGTCTTTATAAAATTAAGAGTAACTCTTTGAAATTGCTACAATTTTTATCCTTTACTTTGCTGTTGATAAACACCAAAGGAATTGAAAGTAGCAGTAAATTTACTAAAATAGTAAATGTAGTAAATTTACTACAGTAAATTGTAGTGTCAATTTACATCCCTTACTATGAATTTCCTGCACTGTGTACACGTGGCTTATAGGAGTTGGCAAAAGTATGACTATACGCTTGCTTTGTTGTTCAAGCCATAACTTCTTATTTTATTTCTGCAGTGGCAGTAAAGAGATGTTTGTGCACAGTAGATGAACGTTAGACAGGGTGCAAGGCTCCCATTGCAGTTTCAGCTCCTCCTGATCATGCTGGTGAGATAAGGTGCTGGTGTCTACGTCCTCCAGTTTGTGTGCTGAATTCCTCAGCATTTCCAGACGTGGCTTTGCTTAAGTTACGAAGAGCCAGTCAGTAATCAGCATCTCTACTCTCAGGTGCAACAAGCAAATCTTGGACTGTAGCTCTCTTGCTCACTGTACTTGTATTAATTGTGATCGTCCAGGATTTTCATACAAAGATGTCTGTAGAACTCATGTTGGATATTGTTCTTTGTCAGGTTTCAAGACTAGCACCAGCTGGGAGCCCCAGGGAAACATTAGAAGGTCACTTCTCAATATGGTATTGCACAGTGTCAAGTCTGAGATTTTACTTTTCATCTTTGTTGTGTCTCCTGGCCTTTTTTATTTATTGCTGAGGCTTGTGAGTAGCCATTGGCTCCGTTCAGCTGAAGACCACCCTGTGTGTGGTTCTGGCTCATGAGGCCGCGAGCAAGGAAAAAAGTGCTGGGGTTTGTCTGATCTTTCTGCACTGACGATACTGGAGCCCTCTAGCACTGACTTCAGACATCCTGGTCCCAAACTTGTGCTCGTACTGATCTCCTGCCCAGCAATGTGCAGATCCCTGTGGGATCTGTTTAGTGCTTGTAGCACTTGTGACCCTCCTCTGAGTATCTGGTAACAATTTTGCTGTGTACACCTCTGTCTGGTTAGGAGAGGGAGGCATCCAGGTTCTTGAGGCTTCTTATTCCATCCCTCACATCTCTTAAACTGCTTGAGGAGGAAATAAGATTCCTACTGGAGGAAATACACGACGTAATCCTTAAGAGTGTGCCAGAAACTCCATACCAATCAGCTACCAAAATGCGGCCACCTCTGTGCAGACACTGGAAGGAAACAGTGGGCTTCCTCGTGGCAATCCGTTTGCTTCTGCAAGTTTGAGGTCTGATGGAGCTCACTGATGTTGACCTCGATCAGCAGCAATAAAGGATGAAGGTAGCACTCCATCACTGCTGAAAAATGTGGAGTAGATGGGACATTTTGTGATGACTTGTCACGATTGCGTACAGAAATCAAGTCCCTCTCAAAGAATACTGTCATCTTAGCTCACTTGGACTGCAAGTGTACGTGACCTGTTGCTTATAGGATCAAAACAATCACTTGATAGCTGGAATTATAGGAACTGATGTGCATGCATCTTTTCACTGCCTTTTCCCTTGCATAAGATCTTATCTGGAAGACCCTTTCATAGAAAATACGCAACCTAAACCAGAAATAAATGGTGCCCCTAAGCTTTTAAAGCATAAAGGGGAGGAGGGCTTAATTCAGCAGCCTTCAGATGCTGAAAGGCGGTAAGTAGCTCCAGCTCACGTGGTGGGGAGATTGCTCATTTTGCTAGTGCAGTGGCTTCCAGTCTACTAACAGAACTCTTAATTATTCTTGTCTTGTGGAAAGTGTTCAAGTATTCTCTTTGGCTGAAATTGTTCTCTTTTGCATGGAAAACAACTACGGTATTGTGTAGTTTTTGCTGTTAACTGTGGAATTGAAATGCATCATTATCCTGGATTTTTTTTCTAGCTTTTTAATCACATTTACTGGTATGCAATTTCTTTAAGTGCACATTCCAGAACACCTAGCAACAGCGGTTAACTTAATGAGAAGTGCAAACAGTTTGCAGATAAATAGGCCAAATACTTAAGAAGTTAACACCCTTCTAGTTTTGTCGGCTTCACTTGGTTTCCTTTATCATCAGGTTGGCCATGTAAACTACCTCGGAGGTAATAACTGAGTTCTAGCAAGGGTATGGGGATATCCCTAATACAAACACTGCCTGACTTCAAGTGTGTTCAGAGCACAGCAGAAGCAGCAGCGGGTGCAGCAGTTTCTGGGCTCTGCTTCTGAATGTTCGGGGAACTTTGTGGGTTGTCAAAGGACTGGTGGGAACCCTTTGAGGAACTTGAATGTGTGAAGCTGCCAGGGAAGGACAGCTGGAGGAGACCTTGGCTTCCAGCAGCTCTGAGCTCTGTCAGCTGTCCTCGATAAGAGGTGTAGGGTTGGAGCTTTTGTTCCAGACGACCCCTGGTTGGGTCCAGCCTGGAGCACAGCTCCCAGAGCACTGCAGACAGATAAAGCAGCATGGATCGGGGTAGGGACTGTATTGGGACCAACCTGTGTGCTCGGCAGTGGGGTGATGTGCTGTGTGTTCTCCAGCAGTCGCTGGAGCAGCCATCCCTGCAGGTTACAGAGGCCTGGACTGTAAAAGAGCTACAGAGCGAGGGTACAGCTCAGCAGGTCTTGGGCTGCAGGGGGTGCCTGGTGCCTCTTACATAGGCTGGCTGGGAGAGATGGTCTTAGAGCTGCTGGAGGACTGGTGTCACCATGTAAAGGACCTGTGGGTGGATTGAAATCCAGTCTCTGAGGTTGGTGATCTTCAGCACAAGTCCAGGTGAAGGCCAGTCACTATGGAAGTACCAAGATGTTCGGTGATGGGGGCAGTCCTGTTAAAAATTTGATAGAGCCCACCCACAGCGTGTCTGCAGGTTGTACAACGCTGGGAGGAGCAGCTGATACTGCATGCTGCCATTCGGAGGGACCTTGGTTATGTTTTCTGTAAGCATTACATCTGGGCTGGCATAATAGAGGGTGACTTCTGCTGCCTTCACGTTACTGGTATCCTTGCTCTCTGGAGAAATTGAGGGGTGTAAGTATATTCATGCTCAGTATCCCTCCTCACCTTACGTAGGCACGTAGGGTCACCAAGGCCAACACAAGTTAGCTGTGCTCCCCGTTGTATGAAATATTCCGCTTCTCAAGAGCAGACATCTTCAATTCGTTTGCTTTTCTTCTTTTCCCCCACCAAACCACAAAAAATAAGCCGTATTGCAAAATCTTTAATTGTACTCTAATGTTTCTTAATATGTTTTTATGTGGAGTTACTGTTCTGCATCACATTACAGCACTTGAATTCTCTTCCAGTGGAGAAGCAGAATAAGGATTTAGTTCATCTTAACCTACGATTGTATTGACTCTGAACACTTGGCGGGGTTTTCTACTATAATGTTTACAGGAACAAAATGTCATTAGAAAAGTTTATTCTTAAATGGAGAAGGGGGACTTTTTTCAGGCCATGGCTTATCGAGTAGTCAGGCTTTCATTCTAACCACTGACGAACAAAATCTGTCCTAAAGTTTTAAAGAAATCAGATTTTACGGTAAGTGGGCAAGGCATTTTTTTTCCCCTAAGACTTCCTCAGGAAATCAGGCCCAGAATTGTGCATGAACACCACAGGCTGGTATTTTCTGTGTTCACTTTACAAATCCTTTTCACTTCACAGCATCTTGGATGTGACTGCAGTTCATCTGGAAGAAGAGCCCTGGAGCAACTTAAATTAAATCTCAATAGAAAAATGTCATGGAAATGAGAGAAAGGAGAAAATATAAAAAGAATACATAGAAGAGATGGATGTGTGGAAGGGCTTCATTAAATTAAAGCAACATCTAATATTAAATCTTCTGTTTTCAGGATTTAAAGCTGGCACTATTACTGCAAATGGTCAAAATTTTAAATATTGTGGTGTTAGTGATATCCCTGGAAGCTGTCTCTTTGTTCATTTGATCCAGGTTAAGACCAGACTTACGTCAAGTTTGCGTTGTAGTTTTTGACTTCTTTGTTTGAAGCGTCTGTTTGTATTGCTTGGAGTAATCTTTGTTTCAAGGCAAATTCCATTTATTTTGCAAATGGAGGAGAGGCCACGTTGCTGTAATTCCAGACGTTATCCTGAGCTGTTTGAAGGTCAGGCTTTCGGAACCTGCTAAACACTGTTTTGCCCCTAGACTCCCATAAATGTGACTGTTTGTCTTAAGTTTTAAGTCTTAAGTAGAAGCAGGAATTGGCTCAGATAGAAACTATAATGAAGCTGAGATTGGTCACTGTGGAAGAAAAGTACTGAGCTGTTGTGTTGACACTGACCATAGGAGCTTATAAAGGGTAAAAATCTTGGAAATAGTTGTGTAGAACCTGAGCTTTTGCCTTTGTGCCCTAAGGGGTATGCTTACAGGTAGCATCGATCCAACCACTTCAGTCTTACAACAGGGCAGTGCTTTGCAGATGGCAGAAGTTAGGCACTGCACCAGGCTGTCCAGCTGGCTGGAGCTTTGCCCTCGGCCTGACAACAACCTGATTCCGTGGGATTTCTGCAGTGCTCTGGGTGTCTGTATGACCAACGGTAGTTTTGGACAGCATTTATGATTAAACTGGAGATGAAGCAGAAGAGTTAAAATTCGGAATGATTAATTGTAGCTTGAAGGAGTTACTCTGGTTAATAAAATACTTATTTCCTTTATCAAAATTCTGAGTACAAGACTAGAATATTTTGTTGGGCAATGTGAATGTGCCCTTCAGGAATAAGGTGCTATTCTAGTACCTGTGCTAAAGCTGCTATACCTCTTAGTTCTGACATGAGCAGCATGTTTTCCAGTTTTCTGGGACTTAATGTGGTCACTGTGGTATAAATGGGCCAGAACAGGTGCATTTCAAGCAACTTAGGAGAATCACTGATGAAGCTAGTTGTAAGGACCTTGCTGAAGAAAGGAAGATGAGACCTGGGGGGACTGGATCAGGTGAAGTTTGGGATCAGGCTGTGGCCTTTTAGCTTCAGATTGATTTCAGAGAGGCTGAGACGCATCATCTGTATCTTTGCTGAAGGTCTCAAGTGAAGGTCTCGGGTGTTCACTGTGTTCTCATGGGTACGGTGTGAGCTTGGTGCTGTGATGAGTTTTGGTCAGCATGGATTTGCAATGGAGAACGATGCCCTTCTGCTGTTACTTCTGAAAGCTGGTGATTGAATACTTGAATTAAATGTTTGCTTGCTTCCAAAAAACGGGTTTTGACAGAAGTCCTTCAAGAAGCTGCTCCCCCCTCCTCCAGTCTTTGTAAGGATGCTTCGTGGTATGGAAACAAAACCTTTGTGGTATGGAAAACAAAAACTCCAAAGCCAAGTCAGGCAGAGCCTGCAGGGCTGGCACGTTCCTTACTGAGGCTGGTATCTTGAATATTAAAATGAGGAAGGGGTTAAAAGCTGGTGCAGAGGTAACTAGGGCTGAAGGACATCAGGAGGAGTTGGAAAGTAGCATAATCCCCTGAGGCTAGGGGACAAAAAAAATGTCAAAAAAAAAAAAATGGAAACCTTTGGAAATTCACTCAATTGAAAACAGAACAGGAGTGGGTGCTTCCAGAAATGTGTGACAGAATAACTAGTCTGCTGCAAATTGGCAGGATTGGAGTTCCTAGCCGTGGAGTGGTCTTGGTAAGTCCAGGCCTTGGTTTCAGGACTGAAATAAACTCAGAATTTGGAAGTGATTCTGTGAATGGGAGATGGTCTTGTGAGGGAGAATAAAGGTGGGATTCCTTACCTTCTGTAGACCTTTCATAAATCCTTAGGTGTGTTACGTCCCTACTGAGGTGAAGTATGCATATGGACTGTCGGCACAAAAAGGCCTTTGGTGGAACTGGAAAGGCCCCAAGGCCACGTTAACCCCAGGGTTCCTCGTTCTGTCCTTGGGACCATAGCTGGGTGGCCACCTACATCCAGCATCCTGCTTGGAGCAGAGTGAGCTGTAAGGTCAGGCCGGGTTACTCTAGGTCTGGCTTTGAAAACATCCAAGCTTGGAAATCCATCCCTGTGAGCATCACAGTGGTCCTTAGCTGAGCTCGCCTCAGGTCATTGATGTATTTCCTGTATTTGGGCGCAGGAATTACTGTGAGCGGTATTTCAGATGTTGTCTAGTGAGTGTTGAGTGAGGGGGGATGATCCTTTCCCTTTCCTTCATGCTTCCTTCTGCTTAGCACGATGCAGGGTGCCCTTAACCTTCTGTGTCCTAGTGCACTGCTGGCTCGTGCTCGCCATGCTCTGTACCATGACTCCATCGAGCACAGTATGGAAAGCTTGCTGAAGATGAAGGGAACGGCAGCCAACGCTCTTCCCTTGTCCACAAATCCAGTCCTCCTGTCCAAAGGCAGTCAGGTTGGGCAGGCATGGTTTGTCCCTGGGATGTTCATGCTGACCCAACCATGCTTCTCAGAAACGTGTCCCTGGAGGACTCGCTCCGTGGTTTTCCTGGAACCATAGTGAGGCCAACCAGCCTGTGGTGACCTGGGCTGTTCTTTGGGCTCTCTTGAAGGTGGACTTAGCTCTTGTCCATCTGCAGTTGCTGGGGACCTTGTCCAGTTCCCATGACCTTTCAAAGTTACTCTTCCCTCCGATTTTCTTTTTTTTCCTTTTTTTTTTTTTTTTTTTGGCTTTCCTTGCAAGTCTCAACTTAAGTTCAGTTTTGGCTTCCCTGAAACCAAATGGACTGTTTCTAAATTTCTTTCTTTGCAGGTTGTCCTTCTTCATCTCCTGCATGCTGCTTGTTTGCCTTGGAGCTCTGCCACAAATTCCCTTGTTAGCCAGGCTGCTCTGCTGACATGTCTACTTGTTTTCCTGAGTTCTAGGTTGGTCTATTCTGGTAGGTTTGAACCCAACAGTGTTCCCAGTCCTTAGCATCCAATACCATCTTCCAGACCCAGTGAGATTGATGAGATTTTGGTATGTCTTCAAACACTGGTTTCTGATTAAGCCATCTCTCGTGCTTGGGCTTTGACACCTTCTGTGGCAGCCGGGCTGCATTTCTGCTGGGTATTTGCCAGCCACGTGGGAGAAATAGTGTTGGGTGATCAAAGGGGTGTGGATGGATTGATGAGGGCAAGTCCTGCAGCCTGAGCTATTTGTGTCTCCCCTGCTTGCTTCAAGACATTATTTGCACCTCAGCATCATGTCCAAGCTGAGGAGTTGAAGAAATGTCTCTGTTGGGTTCCTCAAAGGAGTTCTTAGAAGGGCTGTGGAGCTACCAAATAATGCTCACCGGTAAGTGGGTGGCATCAAATTTGAGTAATGGGGGAAGACGTAGTGGTGAAAAAGATGCAGTAGTTTGTCTGTGCTCGTATATGGGAACATGTGGTGACCTAGCTCTGAAGTAATTGTCAGCATATCCACTGCCTATGGGCAGCTTTGCATTTCTGGTTTGTGTTGAAGCTGCCGAGGGGTCAGGGATTCCTCCAACAAAAACCAGTAACCCTTATTAGCAGCATCCCTGGCTAGTGAACACTGAAGTTGGAAGGCAATGTTTTGCCCTTAGGGATAAGCATTTCTAAAGCAAAAACACTGGTTTTAGTCACTGGCAGGTTATTTCAGGTCTTTTTGGCAGTCCTGTGCTTTGTTCGCTCTATAGATGACAGCTTTTAGAATGAGTTGGATCAGGATGAAGCTGTGTAGTGTGTGTTGTGCTGAGGCATGCTCCCACGGAGTCGGCAAATGGTGGCTGGTCAACTCTCACTGCTTGCTTGGGTTTGAATTCCTCTTTTAATTACGAGCTTTTTAATTCTTTAATTAACCAATTTAGTAAGCAGTTACCACAAACACTTGAGGAAATAAAGAAACTCGGTAATTACAGCAGTAATTCCTCCATGTAAAAATCTATGCGTGATTGGGAAGGAGGCTGGAAATGAGGATGAGCAAGGAAGCTTTGCTGTAATGTGAACTTCATGTGCCTTTGTTGCATGCTCTGATGTGGTTTCTCTTCCACTCAAACCATTTCATCAGTGGTGTTGCCGGAACTGCTGTTCAATTAAGCCCCTGATTTGCTAGGCTGGAGAGTAACACAAAAGCCATGGCTATTGTTACTCACCGGGGTCAGTTGGTATGGACGCTGCAGGAGTTTAAATAAAACTTCGTTGCGTGTGGTCAGGTCTGGAGGCTGATGCTTTAACCCTGCCTCAATCTGACATCCAGTTGCTGTTGAAATGACAGTACCTTTTGACAGAAGGTTATTGAGAGACTGGAAGCTGGTCTGTATCTTTCCCATTAAATCAGTAGCTCGTTCCATTGGCACCTAAAATGTTGCTTTGCTTTTATTAAGATTTTTTTTCTAGGTATGCTGTAACAGGCTGCGTTTGAAATACTGTACGCATCTTTTAGACAGAAGTTCAAAACCACAGTTACTTCAAATTATCAGTGCTATGCTCTGGGTTGGTTCAGTCTTCCTTCCTCTATTTCAACACCTGACAGGATACTCTCATCTCTATTAATAGCAAGGATAAGAGACAGTAGTCCACCAAAATTTTAATTATCTTTATTTTGCTGTGGATCAGCTTATTAGCACCTTCCATTCTTGAGCTTTGTTCTTGGCGAGCTTTGTTCTTGGCGTTCCAATTGAAGTGTTGTGTTTTTTTCCCCATAATGAAAGGGTTGGAAATTCCCGAAGCCTGTTTTATTTTCTTGTTAGCACAGGTGTACATAAAAGTGTCAAAACTGACAGCAGTCTGTTATAACTTAACAGAATCTGTTATAACAACACCGTTCAGAAACAGTGGCCTGACTCCAGGTTTAAGGTCCTGTGGCTTCAGGCGGTTCCTTGTCTCCGGGGCCTTTCCAGGTAGGAGGAGGTAAGGTGCTCGGGTGCAAAGCCTGCAAACTGTGGCAATACCCTGTAAAGTACAGACGTGTACCTCTTAGCATCTGTCTTTTAAGTGAATCTTAACGGCAGAAGTCAGCCAAGTAAAAACAAGCACTGCCACGTGAGGTTGTAGCATTTAAGAGCAGCTTCAGAGCTCGTTGTGTTGTGCCGGTGTCCAGCGGGTACCTTTTGTGTGCAAAGGACATAAAACTGGGGGAAGAAGCAGATGGAAGATGTATCATACCTGATCCCTTTTATATTGAAACCCCTTCTAGTTTCTGCAGTGTTCAGAGAGAATCTGTTAGCTTTGTTTTGAAATGGCTTATTTTTAATTTTTAGGAATTGAATTTCTAGAACTGAATGCCTTTTTAGGTTGACCTAACAAAGCAGAGGAATGCACTGCTGCAGAGGGAAGCCCAGCTGCTATTTTCTGTCACCACATTTAGAGTTGCTAGCACATTGCTCTTTCACAGCAGGAGCTGGCACGTGTACCTAGTGCAGGGCAGTGCAATGTGCACAGCACCGCTTGTCCTGGGGGTGAGGATAACCTTGTGGTCACCCGCTCTGCAATCCTACCTTGCTCTACCTCTACGTTAGCAGGACTTCTTTCCTGAAGCTTGATGCAGGTGTGCTCATGTTTTTCTGTAGTTGATGTGTGTGTAAGTGTACTGAAGCAAGCTCGTGCAGTGCACTTTTAGCTGTTCACATCCTCTGAAGCTGCGGAGCCACTGCTGAGAGTTGTGCATTTCAGCCCACTGATGTCTGCATTCAGACAAGGCAGTGCTCGATGCGTTCGTGCATATTTCAGCTTACCACTCACAGCATGTTTTGCAGCAGCAAACAAAAAACCTGACTGTTCCCAAGACACCCCGTGCTCCTCAGTGACGTCTTGGGAGCATCTCTTCCATCCTCCTGCGTTGTTTACTGGGCTTTTTATTTATTTATGTAATCTCACAAGACTGCATGGGTTAGCAAGAATTTCTCAGTTCAGAAAACAAATTCAGAACTGAAATGCCTTGGTGCCAAAGGTGTAGTGGGGCCAGGTTTACGTCTCGGCTTCCTTGAGGAGGGCAGGATGGGGGGAATCCGGGGCTGCTGCTTTGAGGGGCAGCCGCTGTGCAGTGGGGAGGAAGACAAGCACCAGCTCTGTTCTTGTACTGGGCTCCAGTGAAACCGGAGTTGTCAGCCCATAGCAGGAGGGGAATGAGAAATGACCTAGGGACTGAAGGCGTGTGTCTGAGGCAGCAGGGAGAGGAAGCAAGGACATGGACAGAAACCCAAGTGACGCACAGAAAGAAAATGAGTGCCCTCTTTCATGAAAGGGCTTCTTATCATGGGAACAAAACTAGATTCTTTATCCTGAAGGAGTATGGCAGTTTGTTTAAAATGAGATTTCTTGATCACTTTGTTAATTTATTCATCCAGATAAGGGCCTACTTGTTTGCTTTTTTTTGGTCTCTTGAGTAGATTTACATTTTATGTATAAGGAAAAATGTTTTTTTTTGTATTACTATCCACTAAAAATAGATTGAGAAATGTTATGGAATAGCTTTCTTTTGCACAATAGGTTTCTAGGAGGCTGTTAATGTTCTGGTAAAGCAAATAACGTCGCCTTGCCTGAGACAAACACTTGACATAAATCATTATGTTGTGTAAATGCCAGTCCCTTGTTTTTTCTGGCATACCCTGAAGGAAGCTAGTTCGTGCTCTTAGGAGGTGGGAATGCATTGCACAATTACGAAGCAGACGGTGTTCCTGAGGAGCGATGTGTTGAGGTACGCAACGTGCCCCTCGAGATCTGGAATGTGCCTCTTGGTGTCGTGGGTGAGATCCAGCCTGGTTAGAGATCAAAAACAAGACCCGAATGGCAGGAGATGGCTGAGGCTGATAAGTTGGTAGCTGGAGTCAGTTTTGTGTAGGCTAGCTTTTCTAACACTTCAGGACTGTAAAATCACATTCCACTGATGTCATTTAAAGGTGGTAAGTATAGAGGAAGAGGGGAGGGTCAGTATCCTAGCCCTTGTAGGGGATGATGATAGGTAATAGGTGCTTTCTTATCTGGTGACTAAGAAGTTAGTGAGACTGTAACCACTGGGGATATGAGAAATTTACTGCTGTAATCCTGCCATCTGCTAGATGCCTTCTCAGCCCCTGCTGTTTTATCTACGTTTGTTTGTTAACCCCATTCCATCCCTGCCCTCTTTTCCCAGGGCATTCAAACTCTGATAGAAATAGCCACCTTTATAAAATGGGAAGTGGAAAAGAACAATTTTGGCTCAGGTGAAACCAAGACAGAAGGTTGAGGGGGTTATGGTCCCTGAGTGCGTATTTTGGGAACCAGACAGTTGAAAGTGTGAGCATGTGTAAGTGAAAGGATGGTACTTGCACAAGAACAAGTGGGTATAAGTGAGGTAGGGATAAACTCAGGCCAACTTTTCTAAAAGGAGAGCATTAGAGGAGGGATTTCCAGATCGTGCTTTCAATCAGAGTCCTCGGGACAAAAACCTAACTGCTCATGTGAAGCTCCCTTTTTAGGGAAGGGGAATATGGACAGCGTGTGATTGCAAGGGCTTGACCCAGATCCTGTGGTCCTCTTTCAGTTCTGCGTATCTATGAACACGTATATATGGGATAAAAACAAAACTAAGTAGCTTAATCTTCCGTGTCACTGATCTCAAACGGTGCATAAACGTACAGGCTGTCTGAGGCTCTGCACGAGAGGGTCTGCCTGCTCTGTTCTCTGGGGACTTACCCAGGAAAATGGGGAAGGACGTTCACTACTGCTGGCCAGAACACTGAGCCCCTGGGCTCTGTGACCCAGAGCACTAAGGACAGCTTAACAAATCCACGCTGCACGGGCTCCTGCCTTTGCCCTGCCAAGAGAGGGTGGCTAGGTCTGCTATTTCCCTGATCTTTAAGGGCCTGTCTCCAAAATCTTTACTAGGACCTCACTAGCCAGGCTAACCACACTTTATCTAAATGATTGACCATCTCTGTGGTTTTACAGCCGTATCTCTCTTTTACCTACGTGCTTTTTTGTTGTTTTCTTAATAATGTGCATTTTCTGTTCTACTAGCCACTGTCATCTGTAGCTCTTTGAAAGGTAAAGGTACAGAAGATGTTGTCAAAGGTCTTTCATTCTATTTGTTTCCTATGTAGAATTAAATTGTACTTGGCTATCAAAGATTAATTTGCTCTTGCAATTGTACAGAAGTGCCTGGTATTATAGAAGCTTGGTCTGTGCTAGTGGCGATGTTTTAATGCCTTGTCAAAGAACAGGATGTCGTTCCTCTAGGAGGCGTGAACGTAAAGTGGATCTGGCTTCTTTTAAGAGCTTTAGCAGGCTGTAAAAATTAACTGGGACTGTTTATACAACAAGTGTATTAAGAAACAGGCTGCGACATTATTTGGGTTTCGATGAGTTAGTGGTATATTACATTTCACAACAAAGCAGGTGAACTCGGGACATGCCAGGCAGTTGTGCTGTTCCAGCTGCACTCCGTCTGCCCCATGTGCTGTTGGTAACAACGTGCAGAAGGTTATTTGGAGCCTCCTTCCGTCCTGTGCTGCTTATAGGCTGGTAGGTCTCAATACCCACAAGGTATTATAAGCTACCAGGATATTGATTGAAGTCTTCAGAGGGGGTTAATCTTCAGTTACTCTGAGATTTCGTGCTAGGATGTCACCACGACTCATCTTTGTAGATCTGGTGTTCTGAAATGTCTGGAAGGCGTAAGGAAACTGCCTTGGCAGCTGGGACTGTTGTGGAGCCGTGCCATGTAATCAAAAAGGGCTGTATTTCAGAAGAGAATGCTTTACTCTAATGTTTAGCCACATTTTCTACTGTTCTCAAGCCTATCAGTGGAGCTGTAAATAAGATAGCAGTAGTATAGTATTACAGTAAAATAGCACGTTCTCCTCTGCACACTTAAAAGTTTTCTCTCACGCATTCTGTAGGTCGGACTAGGAGGAGTCTGAAAAAGGAACATCTCTTGGATGGGAGGTGCCAAGACAGTCTGAAAGGATTTTAGTTATTTTTAGGCCTGCAGTGATAAGATAGCCTCTAACAGTTGGGAAACTGCAACCTGGAGTGACTTTATGTACTGTTATAACTGATAGGAGCATTTGTGGAGGTTGAATATACGGAAGCAGAACAAACAAATATCCAATTAAGTGTCCTTTGCCTTAAATGTTTTAAAGTTATGCTATTACTATTTATTTTTTTTTAGTAAGACTTAAGGTAAACTTAAAGTACATGAAGTATCTGCATTGAAGATAATTTTTTCACTTTTCAGCTTTATCCTGTGCTTGGGATGCTTACTGCTTATTAGCTATATGAATGTATGAAGAAATAAAAACCCTTCCTGTGGTCTCCAGGAGTTGAAATAGCTACACAGAAACGTGTAGTATGATGACTTCATACCCAGGGGTTCATCAATTCACATTTTTTGCTTTCTGTTCTTTGTATACAAGAGCTTGTATTTGTGAACTTGGCTTAAATTCATGTCTTTGTTATATCGACGTTAAGTTCATGAGACAAGAGTCAGTACAAGAGTTCAGATCTGATTTTTCTACTGCTGATGAACGGTCTGCAGCCATCTGAGATAAACTGTTCTTGAGGATGTTTGAAGGAGCCTTGAGTTGTTTCTCGAGGTTGGCGTGCATCATCTGAAAGTTCTGTGGCATAATAAGTATTTACTGGATGGATTATGTTCATTTTTTCTTGCTTTCACTTCCTTCAGTTTTGGTAGTGATAACCTTCTTGTGTAAGGATTAATTTAAAAACTGTTCTTCTGTGTAGGACACAGCTTAGGCTATGGCTTTGTGAACTACGTTACTGCAAAAGATGCTGAACGAGCAATAAACACGCTGAATGGCCTCAGACTTCAGTCAAAAACTATCAAGGTAGGATGTAGAGATTTTTCAGCTTTCTGTGAAAATGACACTATAATAAACTTACAGTCTGTTTAGAGTGCTTGTTCGTTCTGGTGGTGAGTTCTGTGTGCTGTCCAGCTGCAAGACAGACTGACTGTGGGAGCAGAGTAGTGAAATGAGCTGTTAAGTCACTTGGGTTTTGTAACAGCTTGGTATTTAAAGATTGCTTTTGTTGTTGTTGTTTGTTTTTGTTTTTTGTTCCCACCATTATAGTACAAGTAGCCAAGATCAAAAGCCTAACAATGACTTGGAATGAATTCTTATGTCTCAAAGTCAATCTGTTTTAAATTGTTAATACACATGCACTCCTTCTTGGATATAATGGTACTTTATGCCCAGGAAACCATGCCTGCTTAAATCATTTTTGTAACTTTCTCTATTAGCAGAAATTAAGGTAGAAAGCTGCACTGCAGCTGATAAATTTTCTGACTCAAAAAATAGACTGACTGCACAAGTTCTTGGTGTGAGCTGTGGTAACTGATAGGTCCACTATTGAATTCCGAACTTTGGACAGGGATTCTTCAACATAACGGGTATGTTGGAAACACTGGTCTATTGCTGGCTTTTTATAGCAGTGCTGTTTTTTTGTTTATCTGTCGGATGAACCTAAGAGCAGTGGAGTTGTATAGCAGCATGACTTTTCTTTCCCTTCTGGTAATTTTCCTCTACCCATTTACCTCTTCTGAACTACAATAAAAAATGCCTGCGTTGTTTAGTGAGGAATAAATACAAGCGACTTATGACAAAATAAGCTACTCTTTCAATTTAAACCCTGAATGTATCCTTATTTAATTATTAACCTTTTTTAAGGTTTCCTATGCTCGTCCAAGTTCTGAAGTTATCAAGGATGCTAATTTATATATTAGTGGACTACCGAGGTCAATGACGCAAAAAGATGTAGAAGATATGTTTTCACGTTTTGGACGCATCATCAACTCACGTGTGCTTGTGGATCAAACCACAGGTGAGTTCTGTTGCACTAGCTAGACAAAACTGTACTGTATGGCATGTTTTGTCTCTCTTCAGGGACTAGCAGCTCTTAAACTAGTTTAACTGTCACAAACTAACCATGGCATCCGGTATTAACCACTGAAATAATTTTAATGAGCTGTCCTTTTCTAATGTGGGGTTGGTTTGTTTGTTTTTTTCACACAGAATGACTTACATTGCTTCCTTTGCTAGGTTACAGTCTAAACCTCATAATGTATTCCATGCTTTTATTATCTGTTCTATCAAGCTAAAATGTTGATTTGCCAAATTTCCTCTTGCTCTGACACTTCGTGTGAGTATAGTGCAGTGTGTGCCTGGGCAATCTGCTTGTAATTTGCAGGTATTAAGTTTACTTTACAAAAGTGCAGCTGCTACTCACAGGTGAATTCCAGGCTATAGTCAAATATTTAAAAAGAAAAATACCAGTGTGTTTTGTCTTTCACATCAACTTGGAATTCACTCATACAGTTTCTTGATATTTTAAAAATGTTTGAGGTGTCTTATCCTCTGGCTACTGCTAACCAGAAGAATAAGCTTCATATATGAATTACTACCTTCTTGAATTTTCTGAATGCATTGTGCTTTAAAAAAAAACAAACAAACTCTGAAGTAAAAAGAAGTTGCTTAGTTAATCACTCACCTCAGGAGAAAACCAATGTGTTTTTTTGTTTTCTTTGTTTTACTTTTTCACAAAGGATTTCCTTTATAATGTTAATTCTGACTTGGTGCTACAATGTGTTTTGACAGTTTTAATTTCTTATGTAATTATTTGAAACAGCTATGCTGTGGAGTATGACTTATCCTGCAACCTCAGGTCTTCTGAGTTGTTTTTTTCCAGCAGCTCATTTGTCATGTATGAATTTTGAATTATGAATTATGCATGTGCTATATTAGTGCAATGATAAATGTGGAATTACTAGAATTAGATTAACGTTTATACACAGTAGTATGTACTTTCATGTACATTAGTTGAGCAGCAGCTTTCAAGCTGTGTGAGGAGCAGCAGCTTTGATACTCTGAAGAATCCACTGTAATTTAGAGTAGGTCATCAGCAACTTTTGGTGAGATTCGTCTGACTAAATGTCAAAGTCTACAACATAAATATCTCCATTGGAATTGGTTTCCTGTGTAGGCACCTACTCCTTAGTGTTTTGATTTGATCAGGTGGATTGCACTGTAAATGTGGTTGCATGTAAAAGTCTGAGGTGACTAAAGGGGGTCTGGGTACCAACACTGCAGGCACTTCAAGACTGGATGAGGGAATCTGATCCTTCCTATTCTAGAGAAGAACTCATTTTGGCATCCATATGGCTCTGTCTCTCTGAGCTAGTTACCTGGATTAGAACTATAAGTAGAAGCAAGAAAAAGGCTTTAGGAGCTTACTAAACTTACTCATAAAAGTCTCCAAAAGAGTCACCATTCTGTGGTTGCCAGTGGAGTGGAGATAGCTAGCGTCTCTGACAGGGCTATAAAATGAGATGACAGAAGTCATACAATCAGAATATTTCCAGGAATAAATACAGCTTTTATCGAGTGTGCTGGGGCATGATGCTGTCTAATTCCCTCAGCTCACAGGATATACATCTTGCTTGCAGAACCTTAATTATGTATTGTTTGAAGAACGTATTCTGTTTACACTGTGAAGCTCAGTTATGCATGCAGAGCCTAGGTTTCCTTTCCCTTCAAGAACGAAGCCATGCCTTGGCTTTAAAAATTTGCATTTCATATCTGGAACTGGGCCCAACTGGGACAAAGTTTCCTTTGTGCTTTCAGACATTCCTTCAGCAGAGATTGTCCTCCAGCTTTTGAGACTTAATACTGTATTTTAAATGAAAACTGATAAATCAAGTGAGAAGTGCTAAGATGAACAGCATGGAAGTGGAGAAGCAACCATATGCCAGGTTTTGGGGTAGCCCTTGCTGACTGGGGGTGCTGCTGCCATCCTGTACTTCTGCAGCACAGGGCACAGAAAGACTTGTACTGCAGCTCATCATCTGACCAGCTCTGATTTGAACTGGTCTGGTCCAGTCTCCTGTTTTAAAAGTAATCACCAAGAACTCCAGGTAGACTGCTTTCCAGGTGACGTTAGGAATACCACTTGCACAGGTGGTGCTAGCCACAGGGTGGCTTCTGCAAATGCATCTTCCACCATTGTTCTGCAGATGTTCTCTTCAGAAAGTGCAGTGACTTAGGAAGCAGGCTTTTTCTGTGTGACTGCATACCTGACATCGTTGAGTAAATGAGACGAGTTGTTGTTTCTGGAAGTTCTCCCAGTGCCCCAAAAGAAAACATGCCCCTAGAAGGGTCTATAGGAAGGGCATTGTAGAGGATGGGTTCCCTTCAGCATGCTTGCCGTATGACCAGGGTTTTGTCCTGCTGTATTTCCTTCTCTAAAATTGCAGGAAGTAATGTCCAATTGCCTTGGAAACAACTTCGTAATTTATAAGTTGAAGTAACTTTTGAAGCTTTCTTTGAAGATAGCTCTGTGTGAGCCTCTAGTAGAGGCAATATGAAAATATTTGATACAGCCCTTTCTGAAGTACAGCTGGCAAAATCCTGGAATTATTCTATCCGTAATATCATCTGCTTTGGAATGAAATTTAAACAGAATGTACCCTTTTCACTTCCCTGTGGTAAGCAGTATTTCCAGATTAGTCACAGATGAGAAGGGGAAGTAAGGGGGAAGATCTGATAAGGCGTAACTTCTACCTTGATCAAAAAGATAACAAAATCTAATGGCCAGTGGTGGGAAATAGAAACAAGATGCAAGTGTAATTGCTTCAATATAATTACGGAGGGAATAGGTAATTCTTACTCAGTACTTAATGAATTAAAAATAAGGTATGCACTAGCTAGAAGTAATGAGTATAATGTAGCCAAAATTGTGATCTTTTTGTTACAGAAGGTTAAATTACTTTATTAGTTATACCTTCATGCCATAGTCTGTGAACTGGAGTGCATGTTAGCCTTGGAAAGCTGAAAATGTTTTGAAAATTTTGTTTGCAAATGCTTTTTAGTGATACAGTAATCAAAGCTAAGGGGTTTTGTGATTCATTTTCTTTCAGTGGGATTCTTCTTGAGGGTGTATTAATTTAAAATGTTTTTTGGGGTTAATGGAAATGGCATTTGATGTTGGTTTTCTTGGAATATTACCGTATTGGATTTTTATTTTAGTACATTATAAGTGTTAGTCACTCTAGTAATTATAGTTGAAATGAATGTGTTCATTTGTCTTTTGTTTCTTAATTTTGTGCTTTATTCTCTAGCTGCTGAAGAACCGTTAGTAAACGCAGAGAACTTGAAAGCTGTGACCGTAGAAACTTTTAACCATTTTGTTTTTACATTCAAAATTATTTTGAGTTTATCCTGAACTTCACTTTTTTTTTTTTTTTTATTGGTTTGGTTAAAAGGTTTGTCCAGAGGGGTCGCATTTATCCGGTTTGACAAAAGGTCAGAAGCAGAAGAGGCAATTACAAATTTCAATGGTCACAAACCCCCAGGTTCCTCCGAACCCATTACAGTGAAGTTTGCAGCCAATCCTAACCAGAACAAAAATGTGGCACTGTTATCGCAGCTGTGTCATTCACCAGCTAGACGGTTTGGAGGGCCAGTTCATCACCAGGCGCAAAGATTCAGGTAGGTTAGGAAGAATAATGCATTTAAGGCTGTACTGCTATTCCCGTGTCCATCTGGGAAACTGTACTCTTGCAGCTGTGCAGTAATCTCTTCGTTGCAGCATGTGTGATTGAATACATAGTGCACTACGTGTCCTGCAGTGTTATGTAAATAAATCGTTGAATTAAAAGATGTTTAAAGTAAAATCTTACTTGTAAAACTTGCATTAAAGCTAATTACATGAAGGTACATACACTAAGGTGTGCATTTCTACAATTCGGTGTGTAGTGAGATAATAAAGTAGCATGTTCCAGATGGGTGTTCACAGATGCCTGTCTCAACAGATCCCCATTCTGTAGTCCATCTATCTGAATGTAGATACGATTTGGCAACTTAATTAAAGCTCTGAACCATTGGTTCCAGCAGGGGGGTGTCATACTAAGTTAAGAAAACTTTCTGATTAAGATTCTGTGGGTTTTCTACCTCCATCTCGAGCTGTGTGGTGTTGTTTCCTTAAGTCCTTGTAAGTTCAGGAAGATTATTGGGTAATTGCAGCATACTGTCTGCTTCCAGAGCTGTGAAAGATATTGTGCATTTTGCCTTAGAGATTTGCCTTAGTTGCTTTGAATTTGACTTGCCTTAGTTGCCTAAAGGAGGATGTTGATAGCCGGACTGTGCTCTGGAATATGCATTATATTTACTATCTTGCAAACAAGTAATTGTCTTCCTTTAATGATATGTGTTCATGGAAATTTTCTGAGAGTAGTCTTGCCCTGTTGAGAATTCACACTTTTTTTCTCCTCAGAGAGACCTGGTTAGCTCAGCAAAATCTGGACTAAAATGCTCAAGAAATCCTCTGCAGTACTTCTGTTCCAGTATTGCTGTGATTACAGCAGAGCTGTGCATTCTAAGAACAGCTAGGCATAATGTGGCTCCAGTGAGAATAAGTACTTCACAGGCAGCTGTTGTCTTACAGGAAAAATAAGAAAAAAAAAACAAAAAAACTATTACTGTAGGGGGTGATTGAACCCTGGAATAGGTTGCCTGGAGAGCCTGGAGTGCATCCTTGGAGATGCTCAAAACCCGTCCAGCACAACCTGCTGTGGGTGCCCCTTGCCTCGAGTTTACCAGGGGACCTCCAGAGGTCCGGGCCCTCTTCAAGCGTTCTGAGATTCTCTTCTACTGTAGCACAAGCAAGTTGAATGCAGGCAGCTCCTCAAATAAGAGTGTTTTACTGAAGCACTCACCTAGATCTCTGCACTCAAACCTGCCAAGCCACACCAATTAATGAAATTAAGCATTATTGGCAGTTAGGCGAACTGTTCCAAAATTTGCACATCTATCTGCTGTGTTGGCTAGAGGCTTCATGGTCCTAGGAAAATCTTGAGGTTTGTCTCACGTTTTCAATCCTTACTATAATTGGGATGTATTCATCATCATCCTTCCCCTTAAGTTTTACAGCAGAATTAAGGTGCATCAGGATAAGCAGCGCAGATGGTATCTTTATTTTGAATGTGAATGCTAATAACTTTAATTCTGTCGTGTAATGGACACTTAGTAAAAATGGCTATTGTTTGTTTATAGTTCAGGTGAAACTAAGTTGTAATGACCGAGTTGTTCATCGGTCTTTGTGCCATTAAGAACAGTATTAATTTTATTAGTGTGCTTTTGCTAAGTTTTCACAGGCAAGGGTTTTCACAAGTGTTTTTTCCCAAGAGTAAAGAAAACATGGTGTTCCTGTTCCATCGCCTCTTTGGTAGCTCAGACTGTTCCCAGGGCTCATCCGTCAACATGTTCTGGTCACCTTCTGCTCCCAGCTGTAAGCTTGCTGGTGGAGATTTTTCAGTACCGCAGGTTGGCAGAGGTAATAGTAGAGCAATTCTGGGTTAAGGAATACATTATGTAGGAGTTCTGTAGGAATACATTATGGAGACGAGGTTAAGCTTCAGTAGTTGACTTCAAGACGAGAACTGTCCGTTTCTCTTAATGTCTTGTCACAGACTTGCAAGAACTGAAATGCTTCCTCCCCTCAGTCACACGTGCATGCGCAGACACATGCCCAACACAGCCACCATTCCACAGCCCTGGTTCTCACCTTTGGTGCTAACTGCAAGTCTTTTCTAGTGAGCTTTCCTTAAAGGATGCTGAACTTACTGAGTTGTAACTATTCATACTGTGGTAAAACTTAGGAACCTTGCCTTGGGCCAGGGCTCGTTTGTTTTCTGGAGTGAACAAAGTACGGTGAAAGGATAAGCTGCTTCCAGAGAGCTCAGACTGTATAAATTGCACTCGTGTTCGCTGCCACATAGAGGCTGAATACTTTAAACTGGCATTTTGATTACACTCCATCTTGTTCCATCATACCTCTGTAAATCCAGGATTAAGCCTTTTGTATCTCTAATTTGTAATTATTAATTTCCTACAGATATCACTCAGACCCTCTGCTTAATGGTCTCTTAATCCTTTCTAGTTCCTGTGGTATTTATGGCTTATGGCTCACATCAGGAACTGGTCTTAGTGTCCTGTCCTGCTGACATGCTGAGTTGGCCTCCTAATTCTGGTACGTGGTCCAAAAACCTCTGTTTCCATCCAGAACAGATGATGCTGCAACATGGAACTGTGCTTGGAGGGCAGATGAAAACATCTGGGCCAAGGGTTTGAGTCTAAGCTTTCCTTAATTAAGCAGAGCAGAGGATCCCTAGGTGTTGAACACTGCTGAAGTTAACGACTGAATTTTGAAAATCTTGACCAAGGCCCCTAGTTGTCTGATGTTTTCACAGTTCACTGGGGTTTTATGCTAGAAGAAGGGAAAGAAAACAAACTGAACAACAAAAAAAATCTTGAAAATATTCCCAGTTTAGCTTTTTTTTTTTTTTTTTTTTTTTAATTTAAGACTTGTTCAGAGTTGGAGCCAGTTCTCTCTTCTGGAATAGGAATACTTCTGTTGATATCAAAGCCTGTGAATTAACTCCAGGATGCCTGAAGGGGAATTGCTATTCCTTGATAATCCTTTAATCAATAGGAAATATAATGAGTCTACATTGTTTAGCCCCATATTGTTAGACAATATAGAGGATTTTGTAGGTGTAAGGACCTTAAACCAGAGAGGTAGAACAGTTAGGAGTTCTGGTTCTGATGGCTAGGTAGCATTTACATCCAGTTCACAAACTCCTTGAAAACTATTAAGTTGGCATCAGTGCTTGGACGGCTCCCAAGCATCTATTTTGTTTCACTTCAGTGAAGTTATCTTCACATTTTCAATGGTAATCCAATTTGTAGCTTGGATGCATCTTACATGGACTGGGGACCGCACAGAAGAGGACTTTGTCCAGAGTAGTGTTTTATCAAAGCTCTAGAAGAATGTGATGCTGAAAGCCCTTATTTCAATTGGTGTTGCTCTTTGAAATTTGGCTGTTGGGTTAAATACATGGTTACTTCAGGCTTCAAGTTCGTATCAATTAATTTTCAACAAGACCTGTTTTGTACACAGTAGATCTTCCTATCTGTATTGGGATATAAAAAAAAAAGTTGAGGGAAAACAGTGGAAGTGACCGGTATCAGTTTGGTTTAACTCCTGTTATTTGTGGAATGATTCAACAGGAAAAAAAAATGCCAAGCTTATGTTAAAGGGCAACTTAGCAGTAATGAAATTTTTAATATTAGCCTAACTACCGTTATATAAGCAGTGGGATTTCTCCCACCTGTGATGCTGTATATAGTTGTTCTCAGACTGCAGTGAGAAGAATTCAGCAAAAAGAATTTATAGGACTTCCGTAGAACTAAAAATAAATTTTTAGTTTAAGAACGTCACTTCTGAGATAATGTGCTCTAGCATGTTTAAAACGATTCCTAAAATGTATTAAATGAGTTAGTGTCTTTCATAAGAGTAGAGCAAAGGGGCATTCATATCAATGAGAAGCTTACAAAGT
Organism: Aythya fuligula; assembly: GCF_009819795.1. NCBI lineage: Eukaryota > Metazoa > Chordata > Aves > Anseriformes > Anatidae > Aythya > Aythya fuligula. The sequence goes on along the minus strand of NC_045584.1, from coordinate 4,187,917 downwards.
AAAAGCTTACAAAAAAAAAATATTAACGCTGCGTTGATGCTTAATGTCTCAAGTTGGTAGAAGTTTGACTTAAAAGAACCGGCCATAGATAACGTCTTTTACAGATGCTCTGGGAAGGTTGGAAAAACAATACGAGGGAGATGATACAAAAATATAACAAAAATGAGGATACCAGCAAAAATTGAAAGGCTGAGGTTATCCAAATAACAATATTAATGAAGTATTTTTAATTTTCTTTGAAGTGTCTTGCATCTGTGTGAGCTTAAGTATTATCTATTTAAGTCAGGCTTAGTCTTTTCAACATCCTTAATAAGATGACCCTTGGAAAGGTATACTTAAAATTGCTGTGTCAAAAAACCTTCTTCCTGTAGGGCAATGAGGTACTGTGTGTCCACTGCTATTTGCCAGGCTGGGTCCGGGCTGTTATCCCAGGCTGCTGCGAGATCTCCTGGCTCCTGTATTGTCAGGCTGTTAGTCCAGGGTAAGCAGAGACATAGCAGGTCAGCTGAATCACAGCAGGAGCTATACTCCTTGTGTGAGCGTTGGCACCAGTGGCAGAGGTCTGTGACACTATGCGATTCTGCTGGCTGGATGCAAGTCTAGATTTAGACTTCTTTATAGGTCTAGTCCTGTAGCACGCTTACTGACACTTCTGCAAGTTCTTTTGATGGTTGCTTTTTAACCAACCAGAAACTCCTGTGAAAGGTGTTTTTTTATTTATTTATTTTTTTTTAAGTATATTTGCAAAGTATAGTTTTGTTTTAGAGTCACGTTAGATCTGGTTAAGAGAGATTGTGTTGTGGTATTTCCTATGGTGGTGTTGTTTGGTGCCTTTTTTTTTTTTTTTTTCAAGTGCCTTTTCAAGTCTTTTAGGGGTGTCTCTACCTTGTTTTTTTTAATAAACCTGAAACAATTTTGCAAGTCAAAAGCTGAAAGAGGAGAATGTTTGAAAATTAATGGAAAATTAGTGTCTTCAAAGAACAGAGGAACTTGCTAGTTTAAATCATTTTGCATGTAGTAGGTATTTTAGATTTGTCTGCCTGCTTTCTACCCCAAAACACTTCTGCTACAGTTGTCTTCAGTTCTTGATAACCTGTTGATCTGGTCTTGTGGGCAGAGCGCGAGGCTTCATAGTGGGCAGGTTCAGCCCTACACTGTCTGCTGGAACCAACATCACGCAGTTCTGAGCTTAGTGATTTTTCTGCTCCCTGTACATGTGAACAAGAACCCAAGATTGGTGATCTGTTGAGATGAACGTTTTGCAGATATGAATTAACATAAATAAATTGTTACTCAAACAGAAAGATGTTACAGAGCTGAAGGTGTCTGGGGAAAAAAAAAAACAAGTGTGTAAAGCATGCAAACACAGGAACATCTTCACATAAAAGCAAAACGAACACTCGGTAGATAAGATGTCACAATCATCAAATCACATGGGTTAGCACATTTCATTCACATTCTGATACTCTTAACTGCTTTTTCAGTTTTACTATAGTACAAGGATTCCCAAACTTGGATTTGCTCGGGGCTGGCCAACAGTGGCAGCAGCAGTGAGTATGTGCAGCATGAGCTCAGGTGTGTCCGCACTGTGCTCTAGAAACACCAGCACCAGGCAGGGAGCTGAGCTGCAGCCTGGCTGAGCCGTGGCAGCTCTCCTGGCCCCAGGCAGCCAGCAGAAGCTACAGTGCAAAGGAGGGGAAGGTGTCTGTACCAGCAGGCTCCCTCTGGGTACAGGAGGGTCTGCTCGCTCAGGTGTCCAAAGAAGTGAGCTCTCCTGGAGCACCGGGGAGCCTGGGCTGGGGGAGATGATGACCTAGTGGTTCTCTTGTATGGGTGCACCCACCTAAGCACCACACTGACTGTGAGCTGACTTCCCTGCCTCTATGTGTGTGCTGCTGCAGCTCTGCTCCCCTTCCTTCTCATTCACGTTGCCTTGAGCCCTCTCCTCTCTGTAAAGGCAAGAGCAGCTCCTGTCTTTATGCAGGGCAAGAAGAAGTCAGTGGGGAAGTGCTTGGCACTGAAAGTGGTGTTCACTGCCCAGATATCCATTCCCTGTTTTCTCCAGGTCAGCAGAGAATCAGGATCTGCCACCGCCATGTTCTTGGCAGAGAGCAGCACGTGTACCGCATTTAAGTGGTTTGCATATCACGAGTGGTACACCACAGTTTGGGAACCCCTGGTATAGTATAATTATATTTCTACAATCATGTGACCTCACATTTTTAAATAATACACGAGCAAAAGGGATCCAGCTGAGGTTTTCTACTTTAAATTCCACATGATTTTTGTGACCCTTGAGTGCTTAGCTGTGCAACCATAATATTGCATTGAAATGTTCTAAAGCTTTGAATTTCTAGGATGGAGTCCAGGAATAGAAGATGAAAGGAGAATTAGATACGTGGGTTATAGGAGAAAAGAAAAGAACACAAAGCAAGACATAAAAAGGAAAATTATTTGCTTTTTGTTAATCAGAATTACTGCTGGGCTACTAAGCTGGGGGCTAGATTTAGGAAGAGCGGGTAGGTGATTTTAAAAAGTCCAATTCAGTAAAGTCAGATGAGTTTTCAGAGTACGAAGTTGGTGTCAACTGAATAAGAAGAAAACCAGAAATACTTGAATTTTAAAACTGTACACTTTAAAGTGGTTCACTCTTTTTATATTTGAAAGCTACCACAGTTAGATCATCTGCATAACTGGTGTTAAGGAATAATAAACCAAAATTTAAATTCTGTAGCTAGAAATGTGGGGCATCCCAGCTACCGAGAATTGACTGAGGAAGTGCTAATGTTTCCTTGGCTACCTAATAGCTGAGAGTGTGCATGCCTGTGGCTTCCTCGGTAACCTGCTGGTATTGGGAGTGTTTGCCTGCACCTGCTGCCTTATGGTGGAGAAGGGAGTAGGTTTTCTTCTGTTCCACAGAAAGAAACTGAAATTAATACACACACAAACTCTATTCCTAAGCGAAACCCAAAGAAAACCCTTAACTTAGGAGTTCCCAATGTGCTATTGTAGAGGCAAGAAAAGGAGGCTTATTGGATGCAACCCCCTTGAGCAAAAGAAATGGGAGAGGGTGGCTTGAAGCAAGCTGGGGCCTCTGGGGAGGTGTTGCCTGTTACTTCACATTTGAGCAATTCTGCATTGATGCCACGGAACGCTCTTAACAGCCTAGCTGAGCTTCAGAGATCAATCTAGGTCCCCTGTGAAGGTGATTACATAAACTTGCCTTGCAACTGTTCTGTGGCCTGCCTATTTCTAATTATAGTTCCCTATTGATAAAGAAAAGTACTTGGAATACTTAACTTTTTTTTTTTTCCTGGCAGCGGTCAATTTGGTTTATTGTTAATTTGAATGGGTAAACATTTTTCTGGCAGTTTTGATGTCCATGTAGAAAATATTCATTCTCAGTTGCTTCCCATTCAAGTTAATTTGCTTAATTGAATTGAACTTTTTACATGAAATATTGTGCTTTTTATTTGCTAGGTTCTCTCCTATGGGTGTAGATCACATGAGTGGGCTTTCTGGTGTAAATGTTCCAGGAAACGCATCTTCTGGCTGGTGTATCTTCATCTACAACCTTGGTCAAGATGCTGATGAGGGAATCCTCTGGCAGATGTTTGGCCCCTTTGGTGCGGTTACCAATGTGAAAGTTATTCGAGATTTCAACACCAACAAGTGCAAAGGTTTTGGTTTTGTGACCATGACAAACTATGAAGAAGCTGCAATGGCCATAGCAAGTCTTAATGGCTACCGCCTGGGGGACAAAATCTTACAGGTTTCCTTCAAAACCAACAAGTCCCACAAATAACTTGCTCGTGCTTTTTGTATGGAATAGATAATTGAGTGACAGAAGTTGAAACATTTTTGTTAGTGTAAAACTCATTTTGCGCCAATTTTCACAAGTGTTTGTCTTAGTCTAAATGAGAAGTGAAAAAGGTTTTATATTCTGGGATGCAACTGACATGTTCAAATGTTTGAAATCCCACAATGTTAGACCAATTTTAAGTTACTTTAAGTTATTTCATTTAAAACATGTTAAAAAAAAATCCCCTGAAATCTTAAGTAGATTGCATTTAACTAGACCCTCTGGATGGTGGTAAAATTGAAGCATGCTTTCACTTATGAGACTAACATTTGTTCCATTGAATGTTGTCTGCAAAAACTGGAATCTTTTTAAAGCTATCAGGCTGAATTAATTAATTTTTCTTGTTTTCATGTTGTTGTTTTTCCTACCCGTTCCCCTGACCTTCTTTATCCCAGACTCACTAGTATGGAAGAAAAGTTGAGAAATACTAATGTTTTAGTTGACAGTAAATTTGCTTTATCAATTAATATTCATTGCTACATATAGTTGAGGATTAGGCTTTATAAAGTCAAGGTCTTGTAAGTAGTAGCATGCCAGCATAACTTTTAACACCATTGATGAGGTAAGTTGCACACTGAGCAGTGGCCAAGTTGTCAAATTCAAAGGTTTTAGAAACATTACTTTTAAAGCCCACTTTCTAATAGGAATGGACCAAAGAGTTTCAAAGAAACTCCGGGAAGATTTCAGAGTCAAAATGAAACTCCAAAAAAGTGTGAATATATGTTGCTACTTTATCAAACTGAATCTCTTCTGTCCAAATATTTAATGCATGGTGCACTACTTACTGGTACATTATAATGCAGCAAGATACTCATTTTCAAAGATCATTATAGTCTGAATTCCTTTGGTAGTTCTGTTTTGTAAAGAAAAAACATTTATAAACATTTGAGCATTGTATTTCTCGCATCCCTTCTAATGAGTGCTAGATTTTTCTATTTTAATAGGATTTTGTTTTGACAACTAGCTTTACTTATTGAACACTCAGCAGAAAAGTACTTACGACTTGCAAGTTAGATATTAACAAAAAAACCCTTTGATTTGTAGATTTAAAGATTAATCCCCCAAGTTTTCTGCAGACTGCCTTGAAACTTTGAGTTGTTCTGTTTCTGTTAATTTTCTTTTGCTTTTTTGTGTTTTTTGTTTGTTTTTACTTTTGCATTTAAGAACATTAAATTTGATTTTGTTTTGCTCAAATTTTGTTTTGTTTTTTATTTTCTGTTATTTTTTTGCTAAGTATTGCACAAAGTGTCCAGCTTTCAAAGGGTGTTGTTTTAAAGAACTGTAGTCCTTCTTTAAAGAGTCTTAAGTTACTCCTTTGACAGATGAGTAGAAGAAAAAGGTTTGTGAAACGAGAGCACTACAATAACCCTGTCACATAGAAACTACGTGCCACAGGCTGATGTAACCCTACAGGTGTTCTTTAGTAGGAAGCCCAAGGAGGATTACTCTATCAGGTAAAGGCTGTGTAAGGATACTGTGCATGACTAGAGAATTAGCTTGGGCAGCTCTCAGGGCTGTGAGTTATGTTCAGTTGCCAAAAAATAGGGCAAATGTGAAAATTGGGTCAGTTCTATTGCAGTGTCTCTTTTTTGTGTGAACCTCTGCCAGTCCCAGAGCTTGTTTTTGCATTCCTGCGGCTGATCCGTGCTGTCTGCTTGTATCATTTCCATCCCTAGCTGACCTTGCCTTGCAATGGCAATTGCTTCTCTTCTTCCTGCAACAGGACTGGCGGGCTTGTGCAGCCCAAAGAAGTCTGCATCAGCATCTCTGCACACCCCAGCTGGAGAGCATCTGATTTAGCTGCCCAGCTCTTTTAATTACCTTTAGCACTGTCTAGGAACCACTGCTGCTATGCTTCTGGAACTGTCTGTGGCACGCCTGAAGGAATATGGATAGGCTTTGGCATAGTGCTCAGCCTCCCACTGTTTTTGAGCTTGTATGCAATGAATTTAAGTGTTGTTCTACCATTAACATACTCTGCCTTGCCACTCCTGCCAGTCCTGTTAGCTCTCTTGTCTTCTGAGACAGCTGGGCAGCCTGAGATTTGGGACAGTATGGTGGTGGTCTGTAAAACTGTGACCGAATGACTCCTCACCCCAAGCATGCTGTCTGCCAGCCACTTCTGGGCTGTCTATTCCAGATGTTTCCACTGATTTATCATTATTTATCACTTCAATAAATCCTTTTCTGGTGTACAAGAAGAGATTCAGAAGCATTGTTGGGATTTCTCCCAGGTTCCAACTGGATAATATAGAGCAGTCTTACTGTGTCCCATCACCTCTTAACCTCAATACTCCGCTGTTCCACCGGAGTGAGTCTGAAATGGTTTCCAATTTCCTGTAATTCTCTCTTGCCTTATTTCATGTAAGATCGTTTTTCTAACTAAATGGGAGCTGCTGCTTTATTAGAGGATTTAGATTGAGATCAGACTTGCAACAAATGACACCCTGAATATGACTTTGCATCTACAGTTATTACAGGCATGTATCAGCAGTACGCTACTGTGAGCTCACCAAATGTCACATTCACTTATTTTAACTTTTCTTGGAGGCTTCTAGTGTCATCTGACTGCTTCCCTATCTTTCCATCTCCTATTCCTTTGCTAAATAAGATAGAAATGTGGGATACTGTTAGTAGCAGTATGGCAATTTCTCTTTTAGGAAACATCTGATCCCAGACGCCGTTGATAGTTGATCTGAAAGCAGCTGCTAGGCCATTTACCTGAGCAGAGTGCAGCCTCTTGAGTCAGTAAAAAGGGAAAGAAATATCCTACTTAAATATCAAGAGCTGATGGTGGAAGAAGTGCATGGTCTGTTCATTGCACCATTCTCACAGTCGATAAATATTTGGCATAAGTAGTAGAAATCAAGAAAAAAAGTGAATGTATTTATGATGCTTTTGGACCTAAACAATAACTTATACATTGGATTAGTAAAGAGCAAAAGGAAACTTCAGGAAGTGGAAACTAAACTCCAGTACCAAGTAATCTGTCAACGATTTTGGTAAGAAGAAAGGTAAGAACAATTGGGTTTTCTTATCACATCATCTGGCATACCGTTCTTTCAAGCTAATGCCTGATTTTACCCATTTCCAAAGTGATTTTGTCTCCATAATCCTCAGGGAGTTAAGGGTTTAAAGGATGAAAAGTTCAAGTTTATTTGAGATACAGAAGTTCCTTTCAGTTGATACTTCTATCTCTGGCCTTACAAGATCTTTGTCGTACAAAGGGTCAGTCTCAAGCCTTTCTCATGAGATGCAGTAGGCTCAACAAGGTAGAGAATACTCAAAAGTCTTGATGACCAGATTAGTACATTATGATCAGATTCTAAAGAACTGGATTTGATGATCCATGCTGGAGATGTGTTACAGGGCACAGCTGCTATGGGAGTGCTCTGTGGGCTTTGAGGAGCATCGCAGGGTGCGCACAGTTACTTCAGCAGGTGCAGGTATCGTTCCTGGTGACAACACATAGTTGTCCATGCTTCTATTGCAGTGTTTTGTGTGTAGATGTTGAAGAGGATTATGGTGTCTTCAAGGCTGGTGATGTGTTCTTGGTGCCAGGATTTCTGAAGGGCTTAATCTGGATTTCATGCACCTGCATTTTGGATGACACCACTTCCCTGATACGCTTTGATCAGGCTGGCGAATATGACAACAAAGTGAAGTTTATCTGCATCTCTTAAGTATAAAGAAAAAAAAAAAAAAAGGAGGGAGGCTTGGGGGCTGGATGTCTTCCTCAAGCTGAGGGTACCCCGACTATGACATTGATGATCTGCCAGCTGGGGAGAGGAAGGGGAAGCTCAGTGATGTATTGCCATGCTTCAGCTGGGCTTTATCTTCAAATGGACTTGTTTGCTTCGCGCGCAAAACTCATTTGCTCTTGTAAAAAGAACTTTTTCTGCATGTGGATGCTTAGCACTTCAGCAAAAAACAGCCTATGCTGCTGTAGCTTTTTCCATTTGTCCAGGCGATGAGTCCTGCTGGGGTTTCACTTGGCTGGGCAGCAGCCATCTCATTTGCACTGCGGATCTTCACCTTTGAGCCTTGGCTTGGCCTCTGCAGCAATGAAAAGGCTCACTGAGCGAGGGCAGGATTGTACATCGGGACTTGACCAGGCCTCAGGGCTTTGTTAAGACAAGCATCTTCAGAACCTCTGGAAATTTTACCAGCTAAATGGCTGGAACTGTTGCTTCGGCACCTTTAGCTTTAGAATCTCTTACTTCCCTTTTGAAAGGGAAGCTCTACTTCCCTTCTCTTTCTTTGCATCTATCCATTTCTCCACTTTTTTTTTTTTTTTTTTTTTTTTCCAAATACTTGTATCTGGCAGTGCAGGAACCAGGCCAGAGCATGGCTGCTGAACTTCTGCTGGGGCTGCCTCCAGAGCCGCACAGAAGCGGTCTGGTCTGCATTCCTCTCAGGACTGTGGAGTTTCACTCTAAAATGAGACAATGTGTAGTTCAGAGCAGAACTGACCTGATGGTGGTTTAGACCACTTCAAAACTCTGAAGATATTCGGGGCTTTAGTTGTGTTATGCAGAATAAAAACAAAAAAAAAAAAAAAAAAAATTTATAAATATTAAAAAAAAAAAAAAAAAAAAAAAAAAGTTGTATCAAAATTAAAATTATTTGAAGGCTTTATTCGGACTAGTCTATTCCAGCCTATTGACTTATTGATAAATTCTTATTCCTGCTCAGTAACTTACACTTGCTTCCCAGATTTCCACTATGAATGGAATTCAGCCCTGTGTAGAAAGCTAGCCACAAGCCTAATCACTGTTTAAACATTGTTAACGATTTGCACATAGGGAAATTTCACAGTAAATACAGAAAAGGAAACTCTGATGTTGCTGTGCAGCTTATGTAAGCTGGAAGAGGCGAATACAATTCCTTCAAAAGAGGGGATGGCAACACCAGAAAAGCTATTAAACACGAGCAGAATCAAAGCAGCATAGAGTTTCTAGTTTTTGTGATTCCATTCTAGACGGTGTCTGTACACTAAAGTGTTGAGCTTTTGTTCTTCGAGCCACGCCATCATAAATTTGGTTTACCTGAGTATCTGTGCTCCACTCTCCTGCATAGAGGGAGGGGACCCGAGCCCCCACAGCTGCTGCCTGCTGTGCCCATCCCTTCGCTTCTGCTCTAGGTCTGGGACTGAGAAGGCCATAAGGATCCGTCCTTTTGGGTGGGAGGAGAAGTCAGGAAACATCACTGTCCAGAGCAGCATCCCCCTAGCAGTGTGTCTGCACAGCCCTTTCCTTCCCGTTGGTTGGTTATGTTTTTTTTTCAGTACATCTGTGTCATAATATGAAAAACACTGAATATTTGGGGGTACACAAGTCGCTAAAATAGGACAAACTTTTCACTGCAGTCAGTTGGCCAGCTTATGGTCGCTTGTGGTGGTCCAAAGGACTGATGGGTATCAGCATGGAGAGGACACCAATTTTTGCAGAGGTGTTAAATTCTGTAGTAATACCGTTGATACAAAGCGATTTGGAATCTTGCAATAAACTGGCATACCTACATCTACAGCAAGGATGTTCAGCAGTTACAACTAAGATCAAATATTTTGAATGTTAAGTTTTGGAAATGGTTAGTCCTTAGAGTCCTTAAACAGCCATTAAAATTTTACTTTGCTTTAATGTTCTGGGTTAGGTTAATAAAATAGAGATTCTTCAAATATTTCAGGAGAGATTTCTTTTTCAGTATATTCTAAACCAGAATAACTAAAGCAACTTCTTGGGTAGTTTGTAGTTACATTTGTGCTTTTAAAAAATACATTGAGAATATCCCCACATCAACTTTTCTAACAAAGTAAACATGGAAAAAATAAAAGAAACGGCTTCTTGAAACAACGTTCTCTGGAAAAACAAAATCTACCTGAAAAAATGGAAGGACGTGGGAGGTTTTTAACATATGGCTTTTTGCGAACTACTGACGGTGTTCCCCTGGTTCAGTCACAAAGCTCAAATACGGATCTGTTTGTCCTAGTGCTACCTCTCTCAGAAGGTAACCTACCATATTTTGACTTGCAAACGGAGGAGGTTTGTCCTCTGTAACACTGTCAGCAAAGCACCTTGTGATGACGTTTCGCCTCTTAGGCTCCTAAGAATAGCTTTAGAGTGAAGGGACCAAATCCACATTTAGCATAAGAAAACACTGCTCCGTTTGGCTCTCTTAGTGGAGTTATGTTCATTTTTTATTTATTTATTTTTTATTTTTCCCAAAACCCGATATTGTCACCCTAGGTGCTATAATCTTTGTATTTGGAGGCAAAAATTTGTCTTCTGTCCCTTAGGCAAATTCCTCTAATTCCTCTGCACATCTGAGTGCTGAATACTCGCATGATAAAATGATAAATATGAAAATCAAAAGGCTAGCATTGACTTTATATGTTTATTATACCTTTTTAGTTTTCTGTTTAAAAAAAAAACTGCTGGTCATGAAAAGGGACAGTCTTACTTGGTAAGAGGTGGTACCCCTGTCATGTGCAACTTCTCCATGACACAGCCAGCAGAAATGAAAATTATAATTAATTCCTGAAAATACATGCTCCCAGGGTAAGCAGTTACAGCACTGGTTTTGTGATTGCTTTTTTTCTGATAGTCTTAAGTACCAAACTAAACAAAACCATAGGTGTTGGTTTTTCCTTCTGCATGATTTAAAATCCAGCTGAAGCCTTTATGATCTCTAAACAAGACACCATACCCAGTGAGTAGATTTCACTTCAAATCCATTATTGTTTTCTTCAGTCTTGCTGCAGTTATTTATTATATATTACACTTGGTAAAAGATTTCCAGGGTTTTAACTAGAAATATTTTTCTGTTGAGTGGAATTTTCAGCACTAAATTATTTTGTTGATGATGATGGAAAATCAGTAATAGTAGCACTGCCACCTGAAACCTCAAAAAATTGGTAGCATTCACATTTTAGAACCTTTATTCTCATATTGTTCCTTATTTTTAAACATTTTTGAGCAACTTTTCAGTGGTACAGCTGAACTTTTTCACTTGGTCATTGAGAAGAAAATGACGTGAGACATTTGAAACATAAGTTGGTATACACCTTTATTTGACCAGTAACTTTGAATAATACTGTACTTCTAGTCTTTTTATTGATTTCATTTCCCTTAACTTATGTAATCTTTTGTTTATAAATTAATCTGTTTGTGGGACAGAAGGTTTTATCAATTGTTTTCCATACTGTACAGTATATGGTTAAACATTTTGTATATTTAGTGTGTTTTTAAGTTATTGATTTGTTTTATATCAAATAATTTATTTTTCAGGTACCATTTTCATTTAAACTTTGTTTTTACATGGGTTTATTTTAAATAAAGTATGACACTGCTTTCCAAATGTCTAAAATGAAGTTGAATCCCATTGTGTTATTTTGAGAGTATTTATGTAAATTAACTTATTTTAGAATTAATTGCAAAAATGTACCAACTTCATACTTTGGTTGTGCTTTAATTCAAGTGCTTGGAAATTCTCTGCAATGATTTTTAAGTAATTTGAAAAATTGGAATTTTCATATTGAAACGGTTCAAAGATTTGATGAATGAAGCAGCAGTTTTGTAGAATCCTGTGGATGGAATTACAAGTATTGTTTTCTTATAAGGTATTTTCAAAATTAAACAAAACAAAGCCTAGATATTTTACGCTAGTTTTAATATTTAAATGAAATTTTCTGTCAATAGTGCAAAGGATTTTTGTTATTTTTTTGCTACATGTTCATTATTGTTTTTGTTAAGTGCTTATTTAGAACATGTTCATGATATTTCTAAATGATCTATGGTGACAGTTGATGTATTTCAAAATAGTATTAGGCTTTTACTTAATCGTTCGTATTTTGGTTTTTTGTTTTTGTTTTCTGCAGGAATTGGATTATTGTGCAATTTGGAATTTGACATTTTTTCAGAAGAATATGAACTGTGTTCATGACTTAGGCTAATCAAGCTTGCTTCACTAAAGATTTTGTTACTTGTAACCTTATTAGAAAGATGGAATTAAAAGAAGGCACATGATTTACTTTTTATTTTTCAGGAAACAAGTTGTTCTCTCCATCTTAGGATGTTTATCCTTACTGATTTAAAAATAATAATAATAAAATAAAAAAGCAACAACAACAAAAACCAGAACCCAGCTATACTATTACTCAGAAATTTGTTTTGCAACTTTTGAAGAGAGCCCTTGAGAACAAGGAATCCTGCAGGCTTGAGGTCAGGCAGCATATTCTGGTTCCCCTTGTCCAATTTCGGCTCTGATGCTTCGCGGCCTGCTAGGCCTTGTTCAGAAATGCCCATGGAACCGTGTCACTGAAGTACAGTATACTGCCATTGTCTTTAAACAGGCTCTCTTTGATAGTACCTTACCATAATACTCCCTTGTTTGCCAACACAGAATCTTGTAAAGTTTTCATAAATTTAAATTGGCCCCTACTGAGTTAAAGCAGGTGGTGCCTTGCTTTGTTCTTCAGTTGTGGAAATTATCCTTCTGTTTGGAGGAGCTGTGGTAGTTACCATACCTTTGAGACATTGGCTCTGATTGTTAACTGAACTTTGACTTCCTCCAAAAAGGGATGTAAAATAAGAGGGGGGACAGGGGGAAGTGTCCAGTGCATGGTAAGGGTGAGGCCCTGACTGAGGCTGCCCCAAGGAGCTGTGGGTGCCCCATCCCTGGCAGCGCCCAAGGCCAGGCTGGATGGGGCTGGGGGCAGCCTGGGCTGCTGGGGGGGTCGTGCCCATGGCAGGGGTGGGACAGAGTGGGCTTCAAGGTCCCTTCCAACCCAAACCATTCTGTGACTCTGTGGTAACACGGAATGGATAGCACTGCCAAGTCAGCACAGGCATCTTGATACTGTGGAAAACTGCGTTTCTGGTTGTTCTTGCTATGGGAATTCCTCAGTCCAGCGATCTTGCCAAGTTGAAATTATTCTTTGTTCTGAATTGGTAAAGAGCAGAAATCAGCATATTTTTATAGTGAGTATACAGTATAACAGTATGCTACCATTAGTATGTGCAACATCCATCTCGAACAGGAATGCTTAATCAGCAGCACAAAACTGTAGACCTTTCCTGCCACCTTCTTTGGGTGAAGCTAGGGCAACTCCCGTGTAATTCTTCCCGATGCATGTTAGTCCTATGTGATTCACTTCACACAAGTTCATACTGATGACCATTTTATTTTCCAGTTTTAGATTTTTTTTCAATGAAAAATGAGGGAAAACTTACAGAATGCTTAGTAAGAAAGCATACCCAAGTGCAGTGTGTGTCTTCTGTGAGAAATGGCTGTTCTTGTAAAGGCAGAAGGAAAAAAAAAGATTAGACCCCTTAACCCTCGAGGGAGATTCCCTTTTTGCAGAATTCCTTGTGGCCTCCCTGGCTTTGGACTCTCTACCACTTGCTCTGTGGTGGTGGCTCTTGGGGTCCCTTACTGTTGAACTTCACCTCCGTTTCCACAATAAATAATCCCCCCCAAAAATAGGTATTAGACAATGATGATTTCCATCTCACTGGTACTTGAGGAAACAAGCTGGAACAAAGTTCATTCTGCCTTTATATTTGTTTCTGTATCTCCCATCGTTTACCAAAAAAAAGAAAAAAAAAAAAAAAAAAAGCATAGAGAATATTAGAACAAGGATATTCCTCCTGTGTCATGTTAATGGTGCATCTAGCTCAGGATTCTGACTCCAACAGTTGTGGTAGGAAAAGCTGTTTAAGGAAAGCACTCGAGTCTGGTCCCTGTCCCTTTGTCATTCCCCTCATGCTTCCCCAGCATGCACAGAAGTTGGATGTCAGAGGGGCCCTGCCTATTCCCTTATTTCCTCTTATTTTGCTTCTTGATTTTGAAGCTTTTTTTTTTTTTTTTTTTTTTTTTTTTTTTTTTTTTTAAGCTGCCGTATGCTTTCATCACTTTCTGAAAGTAGGAGATTGAAAGGAAGTGTGGGATGTTTGGGGTAGTATTTTTACATGTGTGTGTTACCAATGCAGTTGAATGAAGGTGAATAGCAGGTGCTTCTCTTTGTTTTGTGAAATAAGTTGTTTTTTGTTTTTCTTTTTTTTTGTTTTGTTTTTTAAGTATTTACGTATAAAGGCAGGGAACGTAGCAAAATGGGAATCTGAATCTAGTTTGTCAGAACATACTTCTACTAACATTACATTGTTGAATACCTTCCTTTGCAACAAAATTAATTCAAACTAAATTTGTCACAGTTCAAATACATTTTTTTTTTCATTTGAGTAGTAATATATAGTATAGTATATAACACCATAAATGTTAAATTTTTCAGAATTGATTGATTTTTCTCTGCAGAGCTGCAGCTGGAGCACTTACTAAAGACCATATTCTCAACTTAATCTAGAATTTATGGAGAACTTCACTGAGTTTAATAAAAATAGCTTTGGGACTTCCTGAATTCTTTGAGTAATCAGTGGACTTCTGAAACTTACTTTAACTGAAATTCTGTTTGAATGTGTTGGAACAGATTCTGACCCCAAGTCCAGCCCGTGCATGCTACAAAGAAAGATCAAAATGGAGAGCAAAGCAGAAATTGTTTGGCTTAGGAGCAGTGTTGAGTCAGTGTAAACAATGCTGAGCTGCTTCCTTTGCATAGACTTCAATAGTCTCCAGCTCAGGTATCATGGAAGGAGCGTGCACACGCGCTTTCAGGATTTCGAGGCTGTATTGCAGTTTGCATATGGCTATGGTAAGTAAGCCTGTGTGCTTCTCTATAGAGTCATGGCACAAATGGTTTTGGTCTTAGTCAAAGCAGATTTGTAATTCGAGTGATCTGTTTTTGTGATCCTACCTTACCTCTTTGTCCCAGATTGTTTCTTCTGCTTTGCATCTTTCAAGAGATGCATATTTATATGTGTGTATCCACACACATGCACATAATACATCTGTATGTGTGTATGTATATTTATATATAAAGCATCTATCACCATATTGGTAAATGCCCTTTGGAACCACTCTGATGGTAGGGGGTAAGAACAGGAGTGGGCCTGTTAGTACCTTGGCACTTCTGTTTCAAACTAATTTAAAAAAAAAAAAAAAAAAAAAAAAAAAAAGCCACAAGACTTTCCTGCCAGCCTGGCTGGCTGGCTGGTGTTTAATACTGCAACATATTTTGAAATGTTTGTAGACTGTATTTATATATAGTTTGTTTATGATGTGTTTTAATCTCTGTTAATTGTATGTATTAACATGTTGTGTATCTGCTTTATATGCACATGTATTCTGTTCCATATACCTACACAGTATAGAAGTAACACAAAGATATATGTCCTTAAAAATCTAAGCTTTTATAAAACTTCATAGTTTTATAAAAAACTTTATAAATTTAAGGTTTATTTTAACAATAGTACAGTAATGGGATGAGCGAGGTAACGGGGTTTAAGAAAATTCATCTCCAGTTGGATAAGAATTTAACATCCAAATTTCTCTAAAACTTCTCTTGAAATAACTTTAGGAAATAGTTGCATCTATGTATTGTGTCCTAGTATTTTTCTGCAGTGGTCCTGTAATGGACCCCTTTATCACCCCTTTTCAGGGAGCACCTCCCATTCACTTCTCCATGGGATCAAAATGTTGTCACATCTTTGAGTGACTTATTGAGGACTTATTTGAGTGACTTATTCTCATTTCTTTTTGGACCAGCTTTTCTATTTTCCCCTTCTGTTTGTACAATATTTCATGGGCCTTAATGTTTTAATCCTTTCTTACTGCAGGAATGGAGAAAGGAAGACAACTCAGCTTCAGGAACGACTGAATTTATTGAAATGGCAGTGAATGACCTCGTTTGCCATGTCACACAACACGATTGCACCATCCGACCCTACTACCCCCACCCCTGTCACTGGATTCCAGGATAGAAATCCAGGCTTCTTGTGCTAGCGTAGATAAAGCATACTGAGCCTTGCCCACATGTCTTAAGTGCTTCTTTTCTGAACAAGGCAAAGTTAAGGTTTGTAGCCAGGTGTTGAGGTATGACGTTCTCTGGTGTCTTTGTGCCTTGTCCTATCACACAGAGGGCTTACAAGGACTTGAACCAGTCCCTTTACTCCTGGACAGGGGTGTCTCCAGTGCTCATACAGTTACTAAGGAGTGTTCTGGCTGTCCTGATTCGCATCTTACATTATTAAAACAGTAATTCTCAAAGGCGGCACAAGTGATGCCATAGCTTGGTTGAATCTTTGAAGCTCTGTGCCTTCCTTCCCGTTTCCTCGGAGTGCAGCTCTCTCGGTGGGGCAGGATAGAGCCTGGCATGCTGTTGGACTGCTGGTGGCCTTGAGGAAAGAATGTCTGGCCTGAAATTGGCCTCTCCACATTCATGTTGCCAATACTGACCTTGGCAGAAGAATACTGACCTTAGCTAGTATCTCCTGCATGGAATCTGATTTCCCAGTCTGTCAATATGCATCCTGGTTTTGGGCGAAGGAATAATGCAAGCTGATTCTTTTAAGACCACATCCAAGAAAGAATAAGAAGGGGAAAAGACAGGCTTTGCTGAATTGGTGACATTAAGGCAGCCTGACATAATTTGCCTTCTGCAAAAAATAATTGGGTGACAGTCTCATAGCTGCTGGGTGTTGGGTGCAGCAAAAGGAAGGTGCCTTTACCTAGGAGCCTTGGCAGCAACACTCTTAGCAGCTGTGGGGTAGGAAGCTGGCTGAATGGGAGGTCTATAATCCATATTGCCCCTTTGCTTGGTGATGAAGGTGTTACCTAATCCTGAGCATCTTACAGGATCCAAAGGAGGAAGACACAGGTGATGTCCTGTGAATAGGGATGAAATGTTTTTGCTCAGAAATGTTTCAGTGTAGGTGATAGAAGTAGGATCGTCTCACCTGCTGGTGGCCACTGCTGCTGTGGCAGCTCAAGCTGGCAGCCCAGGCCTGTACACCGCCTGCTCCTTATGGAGCTAGCTGAATGAGAAGTTCCCTGCAGCAGCTGCAGTTACCCACTGTTGGCACTAATAGCTGTGGGAAAGCTTAATAAGTTATTAAAATGGCATGTTGTCATATTGCCTTTCTTTTTTTTTTTTTTTTTAAGAAGTAGAAATTTTAGAAGCTAAGGCTCTAAGGGTGTGCTTTGTGTATGGTCCTGGTGTACCAGCCTTCCACCCTCATCTTATTTGTGCTGATACAAGTTGATAGGGCTTGTTTAAATGAAAAATAAGCCCGGCTATTAGGGTTACTTTACACCTGAAGCAGTTGCTGGATCTGTTTCCAGTGTTGTCCCACAGGGATGCACATACACATGCTACTGAAGGGGCAGTTCAAGGGTGGGACCAAGCAGCTGAGCTTGGGGCTGCTTATGGTGGCGTTGGCATCAAAAAAGGTACTCAAACATACTTCAAGTGCATAGTGTCAGCTGGGTGGCTTGATTCAGCTATACAGAAACTATTCAGAGAAACTGCAAGACTAGAAGGTGAACTGTACAGATGTGAAAGACAGTTGGAGTTGCTTCTTCTTTCAAATTCCCAACTCTGTCATCAGTCTCTATTCCTGGCAAAAGCAAAGCAAAATAATGCGCTGGAAAAAAAAAGTCACACCAAAACATTAAAGGAGAATAAGAGTAAGTGGAAAGCTAGCATGTGATTGGAGGTGGGGGATGACTGGTGAGCCGCAAAAGATACATATGAAAAATTAGGAAAGGAAGGGGGTTTATGGTGCTGTGAGTGGAATAGAGACTTAATTTTAAGCTACTGGGAGAACGTGGCATGTTCAGCAAAAAGAAATATGGGTGATGAGAATAAAGGCAATTACATGGAGGTGACCGCGGTAGCAGGTACAAAGCAGAGAAGACGAACGTGCTCTTCGGTGTAACTGCATAATTAGAATTGGAGTTCTGGTAGGAAATACCCTAACTCATCAGTATGAGTGGAAAATAGCAGTAATAGGCATACGTGTATTAGGGGAATGTGAGACGTACAACTCTAACCCTGTAGATCTCATCTCCACTACACAAGGTGTTTTGATAGGCAGGACGTTTACCCCTGCAGAATGCTGAGGTTGGGAGACCTCAGGCAGCATCAGATCCCATGCAGAAGGCTGAGGCAGCATCTTCCAAGGGGCTGGCCAGTGTGAAGAGCCGTGATGGGCTTTCTGATTGACCCCCATGAGACATAGAACAGAAAGAACTGTTCTTCAGATGTTGAATAGCAAATGTAATGAACGATATGGAGGTTAATAGAAATGGCTTAAACACATTTTATAACAGATTGTCACAGATTTATCACAGGGTTTATCATGGGTAGTATCATCAATTTGGTGGATTTCTTTGATAAGAACAAATGCTTTATAAATAAAATATATGAATACATGAAAGGCAATAACTCCCATTCACCTGGGCTTTTCTAAAACATTTGATGTGGTGTTGCATAACACTAATAAACTAGGGTATTTCTTATAAATACAAGAAATTGAAAGTACAACGTACTTTAAAGAAGGAGAGCAACAGGGAAAGCTGAGCAGGAGATTCTCAACTGTGAGGACACTACAGTTACAGTTTTCTTAGCTTTGTGGGCAGAAGCTCTCGAGAAGATAATAGGAGGGGGTCCATTCACACTTAACTACACCTGCTGTCAGTCTGTATCCCTTGGCCAGGAGATGTATAAGGCTGGGAACTAGGAACTTATTTATATGAAGGATGTGATCTAGCAATCTGCATCCTGCCTTGTCTCATGTCCCTTTATGAGAATGTAGGGGAAGGCTGTTGATAGGAACTTGGAAATCTAGATGGATCTGAGTGATTTCATCCTCAGGGCTTTGTTGCACAGGCAGCAAGAAGGGTCACTCAGTGATTTCTGTCTTCCTAACAGGCTGGAGTGAGCACTTGCAGAGAAGCACTTTGGATGTCCTGTTCCCAAGTGAAGTCTGTGACGGTGCCATGGAGCTCTTCTTCTCCCTCAAGAGGGACTGTATGGAAAGCACCGTGCTCTTGATTTCGACTGTCGGTGTCATTCTGACAGTGAACCAGTTGTGTAATTTGGTTCCTTTTGTAGCTGGAGATGGAACAGAAGTGGAAGTGAGGGCATGGTGAGGCTGAGGATGTAGTGACGTGAATGAGTCATGCACACACACAGATGTTTTACAGAAAGGTCCAGGCTCAGACATCTGCCAGGTGAAGTTAGGTGATCCCATTGCAGTAATAACAGGCATGGTTGCCTCCTGTCCAAAGCTAGGAGCTGTGATGCCCATCACTGAATTCAGCTGCTTTTTGGAATAATCTTGGTAATACTGGGTTCAAGTAACTCTTTTTGTGAGACCATTTTCTTTGGGCAGCAGAGTGCTGGCATCTCTTATTCCTGCTCCAACCCAGTGCGGAGCAGCTGGAATTGCGTGGCCATTTGTGAATGCAGCAGTGTGCACACCTGATGAGTTTGCAGGAGGCTGCTCCTCTTGCAGACTTGCTGCTGGTGGTTATCACTTAATCTCTTTGTAGAAGGATGGTGAGTGTAGTTGTAAATGCAGCTGTCAGGTCCAGTATGTGTGCTCCACGTTAAATAAAAATGTTTTCTACAGAAGTGTAAGTGCTGTGCCATTGAAATTCTGCATTGAGCTGCTCGTTGCACTAGAAAAGGAGCATGGAACCTTACAGAAAAACTAGAACTTCAAACAGAGCCAAGGCTTGTTTTTTGGATTGCAGCGTTTATTAAAGACTTTGCCACACATATATCTGTATTTGTGAAGTAAGACTGCCTCCATAAATTTTGCTTCCATTTTCATTAGGTCCTTGGTCAGCTTCCAGAAGCTGATGCTGTAGTTTTGAAAGCCAGAATTGTTGAGCACAAGATTTTGGGATTTTCAGCTATTTTATTAAAACAAGAATACACACAAATTAAGAAATACAAAAGTTATGAACCTACTCCACATATTTTAAGAAATGGTGGAATTCGCTAGTTGTAAAACTCAACGGCCAAGCACTTACACTGTGCGTTTTGAATAATTCCACATTGTATAGAATCACAGAACCATGGAGTGGTTTGGGTTGGAAGGGATCTCGAAGCCCACCCCGTCCCACCCCTGCCATGGGCATTACCCCAGCAGCCCAGGCTGCCCCCAGCCCCATCCAGCCTGGCCTTGGGCACTGCCAGGGATGGGGCACCCACAGCTCCTCGGGGCAGCCTCAGCCAGGGCCTCACTGCCCTCAGGAGGAAGAATTTCTTCCTAATACCTAATCTAAACCTACCCTCTTTAATTTAAGTCCATTACCCCTTGTCCTGTTACTACACCTCCTGCCAAGAGTCCCTCCCCAGCTTTCCTGCAGCCCCCTTAGGTACTGGCAGGCTGCTGTAAGTTCTCCCCAGAGCTTTCTCTTCTCCAGGCTGAACACCCCCAGGTCTCCCAGCCTGTCCTCATAGCAGAGCTGCTCCAGCCCCTGAGCATCTCCGTGGCCTCCTCTGGACTCACCCTAATAGGCCCCTGACCTTGTGCTGGGGCTCCAGAGCTGAATGCAGGGCTCCAGGTAGGGTCCTACAAGGACAGAGCAGAAGGGGACAACCCCCTCCCTCACCCTGCTGGCCACGCTTCTGATGCAGCCCAAGATGTGCAGTTGGCTTTCTCAGATGTGTTCACAGACTGGCATTCATAGGCTGTTCTGTAACGACTGCATTGCTTTAATTCCATTCTCAAGGAACATTACTGAGGAGGTTATAGGCTTAGGTCTTGGTGACATCTAAA
Source organism: Aythya fuligula (assembly GCF_009819795.1). Classification (NCBI taxonomy): domain Eukaryota; kingdom Metazoa; phylum Chordata; class Aves; order Anseriformes; family Anatidae; genus Aythya; species Aythya fuligula. The sequence goes on along the minus strand of NC_045584.1, from coordinate 4,167,370 downwards.
GGCTGTATGCCAGGTGTCGATGAAAGCATGTACTTTTTTTTTTTTTTTTTTTTTTTTTTTCTCAGGGCCTTTAGAGTACAGAAAAGTAGTGCTTTTTTTACACTGAGCTTGAGTAGTAATGATCCTAGGCTTGCATCACCTTAGTCTTGCAACCATGGTCTCCCTATGCAGTATAGAAGTTGCTTGACTCTTCCGATTTTTCACTTCTTGCCCATGAGTTATTGTTGTCTAATTTTTCCTCTCTTCTAGAGTTGATGTGCAGCTTGTTATAGTCTCTTTTTTGAACTTCTTATTTGAGTTCCAAGTTATCAGCAGTCTGTTAAGCTTCCACATGCTGCCCAAGAACCTAGCCTGTGTGCCTCCAGTCCTTAGCCTAGGTGTGCCTTAAGCAAATGTATTTTCAGTGTCTGCAACAGCTCGTTATTTTCACCAGTTGTCTCTTGAGATGGAGAGCAGCGCACAGAGCTCAGCTCTGTTCTCACTTGGTATTCCAGGTGGGGATCTGCTGAGAGGCAGCAGTGCAGAGCTTCTGCTGGGAGAGACCAAAGAGAAGGTCCTTGGAGAGCACCTCTTCCAGTGGGACCTCTGGAGCTGTGTTTGGATGCAACCTGCTTTGAGGAAGGGATGCGGAAAGGAGGAGGGTGCCTTGCTGCTTTGCATCTTCTGTTTGTGAGCTTCTTGGACCTTTCTCCATAGCATCCTGTCCAGGCACGATGTGGCAGGCTGGAAGTGCCCGAGTGCAGCTACTTGAGGAGCTGCTCAACCCCGAGCAGCGTGACTCAGCCACTTACTGCTATCAGCTGGTGCCTGGCCGTGTCAGTGCTGTGAGAATTAACTCAGCGTGGCTCACCGAGCTGCTGCTTTTGCTAGATCATGAGGTGAAAGGGAAGAGGGAGGTTTTCTGATTGCAGATACTGCAGATGCGGTTGCAGAAAAGGGGAGATGGCTCAGATCTGTAGGTGGACAAACAATCTTAACCAGTTCCCTGTATGTATTTTTTGTATCTGGCTGGAAAGGAAAGGTGTGGGTGAATGCATAGAGTCCTGCTTTTGTAACTAGTTATGGGGAAGTGAATAATTGCTACTTGTAAAGCATACGTATGAATGTTTTATTTCCTACTTACTACTCCTTGTATAGGAAATGCAAATTGGTGCCTGTGTTCTTGAAGAACAACTCTTAGCTCTGAATAATAGATGACTGGATGCACGTATCATCTCAGAAGAGGAGGAATCACCAACATACGGGCAGGAGAAACTAACAATTGAAGGTCGGGATTGGCATTTTGTTTGGGAGCAGAATCGAGAGGAATTTTGCCTGGCTAGAACAGAGAAATCAGCACCAGATGTCTTAACAGGATGCAAGCACAAGAAGCATTTGTTCTGTCTGTATCCAGTGATTGCAGGCTGTCAAAGCAAATAACTGTAATTAGGACATGGCATTAGGGAGACAGATGTAAAGGCAGCAAAATAGAGTTAAGATATCTAAAGACAGGACAGCCTCCTGAGGATGGGGGAGCGTGATGTTGCTCTTCATATTTTAGCCCCAGAACGCAGTTTCAGGTAATGCTCTGCAGGTTCTGAAATCTGAAGATTTCAGGAATATTTAAAGGGAATCAAGGAGGAGAATGGCCAAATATCCACTTTGTTGTGGTTCTGCACAAGGAAGGACAGTGGGTAGAAGATTTTTGAGGTGAGATGGCCAGGTAAGTAAGGCAGCAATTTGGGCTGGGTGTACTGTTCAACCCTGTTGTTCTTTCCTGTCTGCACTGATATGCGGTTTGGGTAGTCTGTCTCTTAAAATCCAAACCAAAATCTGTTCTTGGAAACGAGAGTCCGAAGGCTCAGCATTCTAAAAATAAATCTCACCGCTCAGATGTGTACTGCAGAATGGGATTCATTCTACTGATTCAAATAATTAAAAATAATCAGCACCCAGTCCAAGGCTATCAGAAGACAATTAATCTGATCATAAAATGAGAGTAACAGCTTATAAAAGTGCCAGTCTCCCACTGTTGGCTACAGGGGACTTCATTTGTGTGTTTAAATGGCACATGTAACTAGAGACCGAAGGTAAGTGTTGGTTGCATGCCTGAGTGCCAGGATGCTTGTGCAGGGACGAGACGAGCTGGCTCCCCGACGGGGATTTTGGAGCCTCTTGTCCAGGGATGTTGCTGCTTCCTCTCCACTTTGAAGACTGGTGAGTTGGGAAGCAGGGGATGTCAAACACAGTGAGATGGAAGAAGATGCAGAATTGCCCAAAGTTGTCGAGACCCAGACTGCTGAGTCCATAAAGCATCTCTGCACCGCATGCTGGGGCTTGTGCCTACATGAGCAGCCACAAAGCCTGTGCTTAGCTGGGGGCTGATGCACTCTGCTGGGTGGCTGCTTTGCTCTTTAGGATGGTGATATGTCTGAACATAATTTATTAGCAGATTTAGGATAACTAATTAGCAGATTTATATCCCTTATGAAGGGTTCAAATGCAAAGTGTACCTGAACTTCTGTTGTGCAACCCCAGCCATTTGCAGATGTCATTATTAACACAGACACCTCCATGCCACGTCTTTTTTTTCTCCCATACCACTCCATCATCAGGAGGATCTGCTGAATGAGGTGGGGTGTAGCTGACAGTTGTGCAGTGAGGAGCAGCTGCCCAAGCGCCCTGGTAGAGGTTGCTCAAGTGTGAGGACACAGGAGGTGCACCCTGACCTTCCCAAGGAGCAGAAGCCATTCACAGGCTGCTGCTGAGGAATGGTGCTTTGCACAGCTCCCACTGTTTGCATGCTGCATGGGCACGAGGTTTTGAGGACAGGGGCACTTCATTAATTTCCCGTGCTGTGGCTAAGGTCCTGGGCACTTGCTGGGAGGAGTTTGAATACTTGTATGGTTTGAGAGGAGCTGGAGGATGCATGGCTTGTACAGGTATTTAATGTATATTGCATCAGAGTGAGGAAAACGAAGAACAAAGGGAGAAAAAGTCATCTAAGTTCGTGTTTATACAAACTTCCATCACAAGATTTTCTTAGATAGTTAATTCCTTAAATATCTTGTATGCAGAAAAGGACAGAAGGGACGCCACTTTAGAGCTCCATCAGCTCAGGAGCAGATGATCGAGTATGGCCATGTTCTGCCATAGGCAGTAGGGACTAAAATGACATATTCATAGTTTCTAGAAAGTCTGTCAGCACGTGAGACAAAATGAAAAATTCCACGAGGAAATAAGTACCTACAGTGACAGGTGTGAGGCAAATGACAGGTAAAAGTCTCTTAAGACATAGCAAGAGGCAAAGACAGACAAGTCTGACCACACGTTCATGAGGAAGACATTTACTCCTAAAAGGAGTAGTTTGGGTAGGCTACATGCTGCTAATTTATAGTTTAAATTAACCCACATGTGTCACTTAGAACTGCTTGGAAATCTTTTACAGAGAGAGCTGTTGTTTTAATAGACTTAAATAAAGACTTTTGAAACTTCTGGTGGAATGGAATTTTCAAAAGGTCATCCTAGTAAACTTCCATGGGGTAATTTTGAAACTGATACTATTTAATATTTATTTTTTTTGTCTGCTTTTCACGTCTTTTATTTTAACTTTATTTTGCCGTGTGCTACAATGTTGAGTTATTTTGTTCTTTAGTTTCAGTAAAAGGCAAACCAAAGTACATTCTGTTCTGGAAGAAGGAAAAAACAGGTGGCAGCGCTCTCTACTGACTCCGTGTGCTGTCTCGATTGTTATTTGCTATGCCACTATTATGTCACTTCTCTTAAATCCTGAAAAAATGTAAAAATGATATAAAATGAAGCTCCATGATCAAAACTCAGGACTATTTTATAAATTCAGAAATGTAAAAATAATTCCCGCTCTAGAAAACAGCTAATAGTGAGAACAGGAGGACAGCCCGTTGTTAAGATCGAGGCAGCCCCATCATGGACTGTAGGAAGAAATTTTCTTGGGTAAGGATTTCACTCAAGCTGAAGGGTCAGACTGATGAAACATTTGACTAAGCTTAGTGTTTATTGTGAGTCACATCCTCAAATTCCCCAAACCCACTGGTGGAATTTATTCCCTCATCAAAGCTCGTGTAGCCAAATAGATGACTTTTATGCCAGGATTTTTGGGAGGTACTGGCATTGCTCTGTATGCCTAAAGTCTTGCTGACATTTTGGGGTTCGATGGATGCCTGCCTGCATTCAGCTTTGGCAAATGAAGGCTGTCGTTCCCTACTGAACAGCTAGAAATGAATAAATGTTCCCCCAGCAGCAGTTTATTGAAAGTACCAGTGGAATTGGGATGGTACCATCCCAAGGACGCCAGAGGCAGTGGGTGCCTTGCTAGCAGCTCAACTCAGGCAGTTAGTAACTGTTTCCTAAATTTATCCACTGTTTATTGCTGTTGGAATGTATTAAGTTGGTTGTGCCTCTTTGCAGCGCTGAAGAGGATGCATTGTCCTTTGCTGCCTGTGGCTTTTCCAGAACAGTATTGATGGCTTCAGGTGGCCATCAGACTTCCGGAAACATTTGAATTATTTTCCCTATTTCGTCCTGTTAGAGGGGCACTGACTACATCCACTTTTTTTTTTTTTTTTTTTTTTTTTTTTAACACTGGTAAAACAATGTCCTTGCTGCTGATTTCAGAACTGGAGCTTATCTAATAAAACAGCTATCACCAGATAGCGGGAGATGTTATTGATGTTTGACAAATCATAGTCATAGAATTTCCCAAGCTGGAAGGGACCCATAAGGATCATTGAGTCCAACTCCTGGCACCACACAGGTCTACCCAAAATTTTAGACCATGTGACTAAGTGCACAGTCCAATTGCTTTTTAAATTCAGACAGGCTTGGTGCAGTGACTATGTGCCTGGGGACCCTGTTCCGGTGTGCAACCACCCTCTCAGTGAAGAACCTCTTCCTGATGTCCAGCCTAAAACTGCCCTGCCTCAGCTTGACACCATTCCTGCCAGTCCTATCACTGGTGATTCCAGGCTGAACAGCCCAAGTGCCCTCAGCTGCCCCTCATACGTCTTCCCCTCTAGGCCCTTCACCATCTTCGTAGCCCTCCTCTGGACACTTTCCAACAGTTTCATGTCCTTTTTATACTGTGGTGCCCAGAACTGCACACAGTGCTCAAGGTGAGGCCGCACCAGCGCAGAGCAGAGCGGGACAATCACCTCCCTCGACCAACTAGCCATGCCGTGCTTGATGCACCCCAGGGTATGGTTGGTCCTCCTGGCTGCCAGATCACCCTGCTGGCTCATGTTCAGCTTGCTGTCAACCACAACCCCCAGATCCCTCTCTGTGGGGCTGATCTCCAGCGTCTCATCGCCCAGTCTCTATGTATAGCCAGGGTTGCCCCATCCCAGGTGCAGGACCCAGCACTTGCTTTTGGTAAACTTCATGTGGTTGGTGATCGCCCAGCTCTGATCTGTCCAGATCTCTCTGCAAGGCCTTTCCACCCTCAGCCAAGTCCACAACTCCTCCAAGTTTGGTGTCATTGGCAAGTTTGCTCAAAACACCTTCTAGTCCTACATCCAAATCATTTATAAAAATGTTGAAGAGGACTGGCCCTAAAATGGAGCCTTGAGGGACCCCAGTAGTGACCATGGAAACAAATCACAATATTTGCAACTTCTGAGGCAAACCATGCAGGTTTCTGCTTACTCTGCCAGTTCTAGATGTACCAAGATGTAATACTCAGTTTTGTCAGTAATGATGTGTTCTTTCAGCTGTGGTGAGCATGAGGATGCCCTGCTTTATGTCATTTGGGGTAGGGCTGCAGTGCATGGAGGCAGGGTGCTTCCAAAGCACCTGTTCCTCTGTGCGTAGCTTGGGACACCCAGCTCTCTGTGTGGGACTGATCAGGGCACAGGCACCTGCAGCCCACAGCCTCCCTTGTGTTGCAGTGCCTCTGACTGATTTTTTTGTGCCCCAACCTGCTCCAAGGACAGATGAACAGTTTGCAGAGTGCCCCTAATAGACAGCAGTGTTGAGTGTTGGTGGGCATGATGCGACTGTGATTGTGGAGGGGTGACCTGAGAAGCTGCAGGGTTCCCTTGGTTTGGGATGTGAGTTTCCGACCCCACGACTGCCCCTACTGAAGAGGAGTTGGACATTAAATTTATAGGAGGGTACAAAACTAACCTAGGAGCGAAGGGTAAGAAATGCCAAAGTGGACAGCAGTACCTCGAGCTTCATTGTCAGTGATTCTGCCTGGAGATTGCACAAAGTCGCTCGCAGGTGCTGCAAGGGGGGTGTGCTGGGCATGCCCCAGGGCCCTGTTAGCTGCTCTCTGGGTCTCCTCTGGCTTTATCTGAGCCTTAGGAGCATTCTCATCAATTTCCCTGTGAATTGGGCCCAGGGTGTTGCCTTTTGGAGAAACTAAGTGATGTTAGTCTGCATTTAGGCTGCTTCCATGAGCCTCGTGCTGTGGCAGTAATGACAAACCCAGGGGGAAAAGGCATGAGGGGACATTGCAAGAAGCGAACGAATTCAGCAACATAAATCAGTTGTGTAAAAGGCTTTTGTGGAGAAGGCTGCCCTTGGAAGCCTGTGCTTTAAGGCTGTAATTGGAATGGAAATTTGAACTTGGGAACAGATCCTTAGCTGGGAAAACCAACACGGTTGCAACTGGGTTGGTCAATTAGTCTCACTATAATAAGACAGCCGGTAAAAATACACGTACAGCTGGCCCTTCCGTCCTGGCAGCTGAAATGAATCTCTCTGGCACTGGAAGTGAAATGCTCCAACCAGCTCTTCTCTGTTTGTGTAATGGCTGGAAAATCCCGTTATGTTCAGCTTTAATTTTGAGATCTGGACAAAAAATACACATAGGTTTTTAGATGAGAACCTTATATAGTATAGTAATATGTAATATGTTTAGTGTATATATATTAATAAAAAAGATTTTAAAAAATATATTAAAGAAAATAAAGCCTTACAGCATGCAGCCTGGACAGCAGATAAAGGCTGCCGATGTAAGGTGTCCGATTGTTTTCTCATCTCTGTTACTTTCTAATCCAGTCTAGTTTCCACTTCCCAGTACGTGCTCTCCTCCCTAACTTTGGAAGAGAACTGAGCTTGAGAAAATGTGTGGAATAAAACCTTCAAATCCCAGCTGCTTTAGACAGAACAGCCAGTCTAGCCATATCCTCCCGTACAAGCAGCGGGCTCTGCTCATTGGAGAGTCCCAAAGTCTTCAAAGGGTAGAGGATGTTTCTACTTTTTGTGCCAAGTAAGGCCTTTGTCTTGCAGAACATCCATATGCATCAGTTTAGCACCGAGATCCCATCCTGGGCATGGGAATGCTGTGATCTACACTTGACAGATGTTGTAGTGAACTCCTGTCTGATCAAACAAACTTTCTTCAATCAGTTCAATCACGTTGTCTTTGGGATGCAGAAGTGAGGTCTCTGCAGAAGGAAACTTCTCTGTGTTGCTCACTGGATCTTGCTGCAAAAGGAACAAAATGCTGTTTTATTTTCCTAATTGAGTACTTCCCTTGTGTCTGTCTCTAGCCCTGATGTGTCCTGTGTTCGCCTGCTCTCCCAGACAAGCTGTACCTACCTTAGGGGGCTTTGGGGCAAAGTCTTTCTCGCAGATGTGTTGTATGATGCCAGCAGCCAGAGCATCTCCGAGGACATTGGTCATAGTTCGGAATCGGTCCCTAGAAGAGAGAAAGCTGTGAGGCTGCAGTTGGTGGCCACGGCCAGAGTGGCCGTGGTCTTTTATGGCTTTGGAAGGTGAACCCCCATCCCTGACACCTCTACCGTTATTCTTGATAAGAACCAGCTAAGACAAATGGGGTATTGCCCTTGGCCCTGTGCAAATACAGCAAGAAATTGGTACTAGCATCTCATCACACTCATCTCTAGCGTGTAGGGGTGGCTGCCCTCCTACCGAAACTGGTGCATCGTGCATTTTCCTTCAAAATCTGTGTGAGCCCCCTGAACCACAAAACTATTTAAGGTGACACTTCGGGATGAAATTGTGTTTGTCCAGCCCTAAGGCGAGTTCTTGTCATGTCAGTAGGAAGTGCCAGCAGTGTTACTGTAGGTGATACTACTGGTGCCTTGTGATGCTCAAAGATGTAGCTGACATTTTGTTCTGATGAAACAACTTCCACCTGAAAAGTTAAAGTTCCTGTGAGTGTAAGAATGAGAAAAGCAGCCGTGGTACTTGTGCTGTTCCCTCTCTACAGGATGGCTGTGAAGACCAAACCAGCAACCCATGCATCAGTTCCTTAAAAGTCAGTAACTACACTGTATGTTTTTGTCACCTACCTAACTTGCTTCATTTTTTCCATACTACTTTTAAATGCTACATTTCATGAATGCATATGTTATGATAAGTGTTATCAGGCATCGTATTTTGTCTCAACATCAATCTGGTCTTCATCCACCAAGGCGAGGACTACCTCCCTGGAAGACAGACCTTGGCGTTGGATGCAGTCTTTTGAAAATGTCATCCTTACTTTTAGAAACTCCAGTGATGTTTTAGTTCTGGTGACAGATGGCTTGTAAGATGTAAGTTGCCTATTGAATGCAACTTTTTTTTTTTTTCCCCACTATTATATCTATTCATGAAGGGGCCCCTAATTTTCTTTTATGATTTAGTGTCACAACCAGCTCATACTTTACCTTTTTACTGTTCTGTTCTGACAATCAGTAAGCATCTCAGATCATTTTTTTTTTCCTTTTTGCCTTTTAAACATCTATCCCAACCCTCTTATCTATCCCTAGTCTATCTTTCTGTCCTCTCCTAATTATGAAAAATCCCATGTCTTAGGAATAAAAATGGCAACCTGGATGAGCACATACGCTGCAAATATTTCCAAGTGGTTTATGGTTTGTATCAGCTAATTTTATCCTAAAGATCATGCTTTTGTCCTAAACAATTTTATGCTTCCACCCCTTCTGTCTCTATTGTTGTTAGCACCCATCTGGCTGGTTTTCATTTCTCCTCGTATGAAGCCAGAGACCTTTCTGCAGCCTCGTTCATCTCGCAGGGAGATGTTCCACCAAAGCAGTGACCACTGTACCTTTCCACACTTACCTGTCCGACAAACCGCTTTCAGTCTCGTGCTGTCCATCCTCCTTTGCTCACAGAATGGACAGCTTGGAGGAGACTGGGACTTGAGGTATTTCTAGGGAATACATCAACTAGCAGCCTTACACGGTAACGTTTATGAAGACAACAATATGTGTCTGCTTCCCTCCTTTTCTACCTCTTGTTATGGAGGAAAGTGGAATCCTTTCCATCTCTTGAAAGTATACATGCATACCTAGATATTTCAATATTTCAGAGGGGGGTTTTGTTTGTTTTTCACTTGAGACCTAGCAAAAATTTGGGGTACAATCTGATAAGGATTTAGATTTAAAAAAAAAAAAAAAAGGCGCAAGTTTGTATCTTGCATGGGGTAATTTCATCACTGCTTCTGAGTGCAGTCCCTAAGGAGGCAACAAACTGCAGCAGGCACCTCAGAACAGAAACACCTTAGCTCAAACAATCATTTAAGAGACTTTTACCTGTCATTATCATAGGCTGTTTCAGGAAAATAATGGGAAAACGAGGAATCTTACACTTGGCTCCTGACCTTGTGTGTGATCCCATAACCTCTGTTACCTCTGCTAGAGCTGCTCCAGGAAACCCAAACACGTCCCCACTATCAGCTGCCGCTAGCACCAGCCCACAGCATCACCTCTGGGAGACTTACAGCGCCCAGTCCACGGCCACGATGAGTGTGATGTCGGCGGTTGGCAGCCCCACAGACGTCAGCACGATGACCATCGTGACGAGCCCCGACTGGGGGATCCCAGCCGCTCCTATGCTCGCTGCTGTTGCTGTTATGCTGCAGAGAGAGGAAGGCTGCAGAATTAGTGCCACCAAAAAAGCTGCCTTTTTTTTTTTCTTTGAAGGAATGAGGTGTTGCATAAGTTATATATGTTAATAATAAAAGTAATCACGTCCTCATTATATCATTCTTTATGATATAGTGACAGGACCTGAAACACTTTGTTGGCCAAGAAAGATCACTTCCAGTTATTCTGAAATCTCACTGTAAGGAATTCTGCTTCTCAGGCTCCCATTGCAGTCACCTGCACACTTGTACAATTTGCTTGCCCGTCCTGATCCCCTGTGCCAGTGCTTCCTTCTAGCTCTGTGCTGGAATGGACCAGGGCGAGCTCTGAAAGGTGAGGACAGGCTCCAGCATGGGGGCCACTTGGTTCCTGGGGGCAGCCCCATCCTGGGGGGTTGCAGCTGCAATGCTTCGCCTCCTGCCCTGCTACTGTCCAGGGCCTTGGCTGTGGGCATGCACCTTGTGCTGAAAGCAGCCCTCTGCCTTCCAGCGTAGGCAGCCCCTCCTTGGAATGGCTTCATATTTGAAATTGTACTTATTTTTAGCTAGATGCTTTTTTTTCCCTTGCTTGTTAAATGAGGGTATTCCTGAAGGAGAATATATTACACCAGTGCACCCCTGTGCTGGTACAGCTCCTCGATGGCGTCACACTGCCCAGGCGTGCTACCCAGCTGGCAGCCCCGCTGTCACCCACTGGCAGGGGCTGATGCTGCAGCAGCTGGGGTGGTCTCAGCCAAATAAATGGATAAGGGGTGAGATACTGGTCTAATATCTATAAGAACGGAGAACTAATTTGACTGCTGCAAATAAACATTTACCTTATTGTTATGATTTGTCCCAAGTCCAAGTCGTACTCGTTGACCTGAGCGATAAAGATAGCAGCGACTGCTTCGTACAGCGCTGTGCCGTCCATGTTGATGGTGGCCCCGACCGGCAGGACGAAGCGTGCCACGCGCCTGTCTATCCCGTTGTTTTCCAGAAGACACTTGAGGGTGATGGGCAAGGTTGCTGAGCTGCGGGAGAAGAAACGATAAGTAATTGTTTTCCATGTTGAGCACTCTGCTGTCTGCAGCCTAACAGTATACAAACATAAGTCCTCCTGGGGTAGTGCAGCAGCACTGTTACACGAATTGCTATGCATTTCTTCATCTGCCTGGGGAATACACAATTAGCCAAGGAGTCAGACACTGTCTGTCATAAGCCTGCAGTACCAACGGAATAAACTCAAAAAATCATTTTGGTGTCTGAAGGCATCACACTACGGAGAGCTTTGTGCATGGGTTCCGTCTGTTTGTTGTAATCCCCGCTCCCCACATTTATCCCACAACACCTGGACATTTGTACGAAGCAGAAGTGCCCACCCCAGCCCCCATGGGGCTCCTTCAGCCCTGGTTCAGCCCCAGTGTGCAGTGGGGAGCATCTGTACCAGTGTCACCCAGTGCTGCCCAGTGCTGCCCAGTACCACCCCACTGAACTCGTGCTCGTTTCTGTCGGGCACACAGATGTGAGCTGTATGGTGGGAATCAGGATAAGGATGGGGAGGAAGAGGACAGAATGAAAGATGGAAAATGAACGTGGAAAAGAAGCCGATGGGACTGCGATCAACTCTTCAAGGCAGGCGCTGCTTTTCCAATGTGTGCAGGGTGCAGACGCCCACAATCCCTAGAGCGGACGGCAGGACGAGGACAAAGCTCTCCCACCAGCCCCTACACAACAGCCCCTCAGCTTGCACGCTGGCTGGAGAGCAGCAGCTGCTCGTGGCAGCCCATCTCTGCAGGGAAAGGTCCCAGCATGGTGCTGGTGCTGCAGGAATCCCATGTCGACCTTGGGGTTTTGCCAGGACCCTGTGCCTGGCAGGACAATGGTGGCTACAGGAGGTGCTTCCGAGGGAAACAGCAGCAAGAGCCGATGGAAACAGGGATGGGGTCCCCCATGCAGGACGAGAGAGAGTTGTCTACACCAGTGTGCAGAGACAGGGGAAAGGGCAGGGAGGGACGGTCCTCTATGGTTTTACTGAGCTCGTGTACAGCACTGATGCCAGGGAGGGCAGGAAAACTTCACTTGGCCTAATGCTTTCTGAGAAAATATTCTGGTCTGTGTGTCTTTCAGAAAGGATGGTAGTTTCTGATGTACATTTTCTTAATTGTTTCAAAGAATGTTTTGCAATAAAAATTAAAGATATAAAAATTATTTACAATTAGAAAACCTTATCAAAATAGACAAAACTTTCCTTTGGAGGAGCGTGGTATACACAGGAGTTGACTGAGGTTTTCAGTAAAGTATCCAGAAGTGTTTTTGATGTTTTCAATTAAAATCCAAACTCATAACCATGCACTGCTTTATAAAGCACCTACAGAAGCCCTGTTCTGTGTTTTCGAATAGTGCTGGAGCATGATTTCTCTTTTATGTGTTAATTGCATCTATTCTGCAGTGTGGCCAGCCGTACGCGCAGCCGGGTCTCCCACAGCTAAGCCAGAGCCCTTCCCAGCTGTACCGGCAAATTTTGGCCATGCTTTCTTACCTGGAGGATGTAGCTAAGGCAATCAGCAAGGCTTGCAGTATTCCCTTGATGAAAGCAAAGGGGTTTTTCTTGGTGATGAGCATAAAAAGCAGAGGTAAGAGAAAAAGTCCATGGATGACCAGCCCTGACACTACTGTAATGGCGTATAGTCCCAGCTTCTGTCCTATAACTGAGGGATCTTCCATCTCCAGGATCTTTCCAGCAATGAGAAATACAATGCCAAAGGGGAAGTACCTGCAAAGAATAAGCATGAGTACTTATTTATGGGGATCAAGCAATTATTGAAGCACTACACCATGGTCATTACATTATTTGGTACTCTATGATGCAGTCACACTAAAAATAAGTACAGTGCTTGCAGTAGATATTTGTAGACATATGTATGGCTGGCACCATCATTAACTAGCAGGTAAGAAAAGAACTGAATTGATCAAAAACAGATTTACCAGACTGCCATCGAGACAATTTTCATAACTGCTTCATTCAGACACTGGCACACGTTAACTAGCGGGGCTCCTCGCTCGCCCATTTTCCCCAAGAGGAGTCCTGCAACCAAACACAGTGATTTGTATTACTAAGCAGTACCAAAGGAGCAGCGTGCAATGCACCGAGTTTCTTGAGGGTAGTCACTGGAAGAGTCACTTCTAGAGGGGGACGAGCTGTCTTTTGGCTGCTCTTTGGTAATACTAGGATGATCTAGTTCCTGAAACAAACAGAAGTGCTTGGATTTGCCCAATGCCCACAGATGGCTTTGCCACCTGCCCACAGGTTGTACTGCAATGGTGACAGTGCCTGCATTAGTGTTAGGTAAGGAAGTATCCAGCCATGCTTGGATACGGGAATTAAGCCATCTGCCTTAATTCTGCTGCTTCTTTTGATGTTGCCTTAACACAATTCCCAGTCTAATTTTCAGTTGTAGGAATACTGGAGCATAAATACTTTATGGTTAGATGGGTTCTGGCATGGCTTTCTGGTCTGCCAGCACCAAATTAGACTGTGCTCAATCCCATTGTTTTCACTGCTGAGGAGGTTTCAGGAAAACAAAACCGAGCCTGAGTATTTGCCCATCTGGATTCGAGCCTGGTGCATACACTCGGTGTATGAGCTGAAATTTCTTCCGCAGCACTGTAGAAGTGTCTGCTTCGACTTGGAAAAGAAGAGTATAGTCAGCATCTTGTCCTGTCCCTCTCATCCTTCTCCAGTCTTCAGGGCTGAGGACTCCCAGAGACCTGGTGCATTTAGTTGGAACTCTGGCCAGCTAACATCTTGCTCCAAAAACAAATGAGAAATGGTCATCTTTGCCCAGCCTTGAGAAATGAGACGAGGCTGGACGTGTCATTCTTGGCTTCTTGGCTACTCGCCCAGTGTTTGGTGGTCATAGCAGCTGCCTTAAAAGAAGTCAGTTTCTCTGTGTCCTGCAGAGGGCTGCCATGAAGAAGATCACCCGAGCACATAACCCATTTATTTCAAGTAACTTTAAATCTCTGCCCTTTCCTTGATTTCAGAGGCACCAGAGTGGACTCTGAGGATGCTTCTGAGGAAGCCACTGGAGCTATGGTGGCTGCGTGGGGTTCCTCGTGGCACCACAGGGCAGTGGGCCAAAGCAGCAGGCCTCAAGGGCACCAGAAGAAGTGATGAGAGCACATCTTAGGGTCCTGCACCTTGCTCTGGTGCCCCTGGCGTGCTGTGCTTCGCCTCTGTGCTGCAGTTTGTGCGCATGGCTGCTCCTGATGGCCAGCAGCCACAGTCTCATGAAATGCCTGATTTTGAGATGGACACAAATGGCATTTGCTGAGATCTCACCTGGCCTTCTCCCCACTGTTGTGAGGAGGAGCAGAGCTTTGTTTCCTTCCAAAGGGGCTCCAACATCACAGGGCCATGGCCAGGCCCTCCCTGCCTGCTCTGCTTTCTGCTGGACAAACCCTACTCGTGCGGCCCCTCATGGGCGCTTCCCACCAGGCCCCGCTGCAGGTGCTGGGCTCTGTGGAGCTTTAATCCCTCCCAGGCCAGATCCGGATGGGTGCAGTTGGGTGACCGGGGCCAGCCCAGGTGATCTCCGAGCCCTAACGCAGCGCTGATCCTTACCCACACCAGCAGGGCAGCGGGCGGTAATCCCAGGGTCAGAAAAAGCAGCTTCTGGTCACCCGCTGTGCTGGGCCTGAGGAGGACGGGTGTCCCAAGACACGTTCCCCAAGCACCGGCGTGAAGGCAGAGCTCTGCCGATGGCGCTGGTCTCTGGGACAGGAGGGATCTCTTGGGATGGAGGCGCTCCCGGCGGGTTTGTCTCTGCCCAGCCTCCCTTTGGCCACCTCCTGCAGGCACCCAGCATGTCGCAGCCTCGCAAACTGCCCGGCCTCTGCCCTGAGGCAGTTCGGGAGGCTCCAGCACCGCTCTCCTGCGCTGCCTCCACACCCCAAATCCTCTAAGTGGCTTTTTGGATACTTACACACACTAAATTCAGGCTCCTCGCCCTCACCTCTTAATCTAGGTGTAATCCTGCCCCCACGCTGATCTCCTTGCCTCCTACTCCTTTCCCTTCTGGTTCCTCCTTTCCTCCTTTCTCACTCAGCTTTGCACCCACCTCATGCTCTGAGTCAGCTCCAGGTTCCTCCCCCTGTGACTTTCTCCCCTTTAAGCCTTCTTCCTCCCCATCCCTTTCACATGTTCCCCCCCATCCAACCTCTTCTTCTTTCCTTAATTCGTTACCAAACGCCTTGTCCATGTTGCATTGCAAGCTGCTCAGCGCAGGGAGCTTTCTCACCCTCTTCACAAAGTGCTCGTAGAAATTTCCACACGTCTGTGGCAGGCACCAGGTTTGACTCCTGCCTGCTCAGGGAGTTTGAGCGCCGCCAGCACAGGGGGTTTGGACCTTCACTACTACACTGTTTCCCACATAGGGTCTGCAGAAGTTACCGCTCACTTTAGCAGACTTCATAAGAAGGCTCCTGCAGCTCACGTTATGATTCAGAAACCTCAGGCTCTGAGGGCTCCTAGGGAAATTCTGGGGTCCTCCTGATCCTCCAGGCTGATCTGCGCATAACGAGCAGTTGTAACACCTTTTGCAAGCTCCGTTGCTGACATTACTGGTGGGAGATGGTGTTACAAACTGCCTGCCATGCCCAGTTTCCCAAGGACCTGAGCAGCTGGAGCTAAAACGACTGGTCCTGTGCCTCTGAGCATCCCTGCCTTGATTTACAGCACAGGGGCTGCAGCAGTTGCTGCTCTGGGTTGCAGCCTGGTGAGCGTGGCCAGGGAGCAGCGCAAAGCCCAGTTCTCTGATTAGCAGGTACCTATGGTTGCTGAGAAGATAACGATCCCCAGGACGTTCATTTCATTGCTGGTCCCGGGCAGGGTCCTGTAGGTCATCTCAGGAGACGGCGTCAGCTCGAGAAACACAGGGTGATGAATTTCAGGGTTTTCATCATCAGGTGCAAAGTAAATAAAACTGAGGGATTTCCCTGGGATCTTTGGAAATCCTGGGGACTTCACCACTGGGACAAGGACAGTTCGATACTGCAACAAAAGCAAAGCAGAGAGGTTAATGTCCCATTGGCAGCAAACTCCACATTGCTCTGAACACAGAGTCAAAGCCACCACTGGGCCAAGTGGTGCTGTAGGCTCAAGGTTTGGTTTTCGGGCAGTAAATTGATGAGAAGAAGAGAAGCAAGAAACAGGCAAGGGAAACTGAGCACAGCCATCCTCCAGGGCTTCACTTCCTTGGGCACACACATGGCATTTGAGTCTTGTCCCTGCAGGATCCCAGTGCAGGACTGGATAAGGAAGCACTGTGATGCCCACAGAGGGGCCCCTTTGGCCCCATGCCCCTCCTGGGAGCCCCAAAGACACTTTCCCAACATCGTGAGTGTGCCGCCCTGCCCCATGTGCTCATCCCTTCCCCTGCCCCCTCCTTCAGCCACCCCAACCTTTCCACCCAGCTTTCTGTCCCACTGTGTGCCAGCTCTGCACTGCTCCCTGATCCTGGAGCTGGCACTGGGGAGCTGCTGCACAATGCTGGGGTCCCTGAGGTCCCTGGGGTCCAAGCATCATATTGCTTTTGTGGAGGAGCCCTTCAGCACAGGGTGTCCCTGTGCCTGTGTCCCCCACCAGTCCCCTCTGCTCCGTGTGCACCCTGGGGTGAGCAGAAAGTGGCCAGGGAGCAGGGAGGGAGAGAAGGGATGGAGGGAGGGGAAGGGGCTCGTGTCCAGGCTGTGGCTGGGGGAGAGCAGCCCCGCCAAACCCAGCACCATCCCAACATCTCCAGAGCTTGAGCTGGGGCCGGGTGGGCTCACCTGCTGGAACGAAGCTTCGATCAGGTTGGAAGGAAACATGTTTCTGTAAGAGAGCAATTGTGCAGGGGTTAAAGTGTGCGGTGAGCTGGAGGGAGCCCAGGCAGCCCCCCTGGTGGGTGAGAGGCAAGCAGGAGGATTGCTACGGCCCCCACCCTCTGGGTGTCCTCCTGCAAACTGGGGGGGAATTGGGGCTGGAAGGTGAATGAAGAGCGGGACTGAGCCACACAAACTGGACTCATCAAAAGCCAGAAGCTGCGAAGGACCCTGGCCCTCTCCAGCCCCCTGCTCAGACCAAGACCAAGCGGGTGCAGGATGCTCGGAGCCCTCCTTGCCAACATCTCTGGGAGGCCGGAGCAGTGCTGGGAGGAGCTGTGCCAGCCCCGAGGCAAGCAGTGGGGCTGCTGGAGCACCCGTGGGCATAAGCAAGCCCCTGGGTGTGTGCAGGATGCACCCATGGGGAGGAGGCACCCTTGGGAGCAGGGAGCCCGCTCTGCACGGTCAGCACGGCAGCAGCTCTCCCATTTCCCCTCAGATCTCAGTATCCCCTGGGAAATCACAGCCCTGGGGGCAGATCTTGTTTGTGGAGCACCATCCAAGGTGCTAAGCCCCAGGCTCCCCCTGAAATCCCACCAGGTACCTGATCAGATCCAGCAACGCGTCGGCGGAGCTGAGCACCACTTTCCCCACAGAATAGTCCTCCTTCTGGGCAGCTGCGCCAGGGTGGATGCTGACCACGAGGATGATCCCGGTGGTCACCGCCATGAAGGTCGTCCAAAGGTAGTAGGTGATGGTGATCACCCCCATCTTCCCGCAGGCCCTCGAGTCCATGGTGGCCAGCCCAGACATGAGGCTGCACCAGAAAAAATCGTGGTCAGCATCTGCCCCCAAAGCTGCACGAGATGCACCCAGTGGGCAAAGTCTCCAACCTGTGAGAAGTTTCCACTGATTTTATTTTTTTTTTTGATGGATGCTCAGGGGCATCACAGGGCTCCTGCATGTTCAGGTGCCTGCATGGTGGCTCCCCAGGGGATCTTGCTCCCAGGGCAAGCTTGTGGCAGCCTGGGGGGTGCTGCGAAGGGCAGGACAGAGCTACAGGTCCCTTCTCAAGGTCTGGCCATGCCTTCTGTCTTCACCAAGGGATAGCAAGTACATATCCTTATGTTCTGACGGTGAATAACTAACACTGCTCTGGTTAGTGTGATACTGTTCTCTAAAACCTCTGGCTCACGGTGCTGCTATCACAGAATCATAGAATCATAGAAGCATAGAATATCCCAAGTTGGAAGGGACCCATAAGGATCATCGAGTCCAACTCCTGGCACCACACAGATCTACCCAAAATTTTAGACCACGTGACTAAGTGCACAGTCCAATCGCTTCTTAAACTCCACAGGCTCGGTGCAGTGACTGCTTCCTTGGGGAGCCTGTTCCAGTGTGCGACCACCCTCTCGGTGAAGAATCTCTTCCTGATGTCCAGCCTAAACCTCCCCTGCCTCAGCTTGACACCATGTTATGGGGTGTCAATGTCAGCTGCGAAGAAAGGTGTAAAACAAGGTGGGGTTGGAGCCCACTCCCCCAGGCAAAGAACCACAGGTTCAGACCTCACGTAAGCTTTCCTAAGAGCTAGCCAGTAAGCTACTTTTGAACAAAACTGGACTAAAAATAGAGAGGGTATTACGGGCTGTGCCAGCAGGCTGTTGGTGGGGACATCAAATGGGAGCATGTGGGGGCTGCAGTGTGTCACCCCCCCAGACATGCAGAGCTCCTGACCTCTGGTTTTCCCTGCTCCATCTCTCCTGGGACACTGCAGAGCCCCAGGAGATGCGGGGCAGGGATGGGGGCGGCAGGGTCAGTGCTGCCCTCGGGGACATGGCAGGGACAGGTGATTGAGGGAGCACAGATCCCCTCCTGCAGCCGCGTGCCTGGGAGGAGAGAGGCTCTGGGAAGCTGAGGAGAGGCCACAAAGGTGAGGCGGAGGCGGGTGAAGCTTTCTGACGTGAGGAGCTCCAAATCTGAGTGCCAAGCCGGGCAAATCCGTCCCCAGCACAAGCCTGGTCCCTGTGGGATGGTGCACGGAGGGGTGCAGCCACTTCACCATCACACAGTAATTAAATAAGAAAAATCCTGGTTGGGTTCAGCTTGCAGGAAATGTGCTGCGGGTGTTTTGCAGATGCCCAGACCCCCATGGGCAGCATGGCTGTTTTTGGGACAGGCCCTGGGCCCCAACAGCATTCGGCTGCAGGGAGCACTGGGAGCACCCCAAGAGACCCTGGCAGTGTGTTGGGAAGGGGGTGGATGCTGGGGCGAAACAGAAAGCAGCCCTATGGGGGCTGATGGCAAAAACACCGAGCTTGGCAAGGAAGGTGATCACGCTGCTCCCAAAAATAAACCAGAGGCAAACCAGGCAGCAAGCGAACTGAAAAACAACAGA
This sequence comes from Aythya fuligula, assembly GCF_009819795.1. NCBI lineage: Eukaryota > Metazoa > Chordata > Aves > Anseriformes > Anatidae > Aythya > Aythya fuligula. Next base: position 4,148,276 of record NC_045584.1, on the reverse strand, counting down.
GCAGTGAGACATCGGCAAGGGGATGAAAGTGAATTGGGTATTTCTGGTGACCATGTGCCGGTGATCATTTAAAATATGTGACTCTACCTCCGCTTTTTAAGGGCTCGCTTAGGGTTAAATGTGGCTCTGTTGCTTATTTCTCGATTCGGATGGCCTGATGAAAGTGGGATTTGCAAACATGACATGCAACAGTGATGACACTTCTGGTTCTTAACTGAACTGTCTCAAAATCCTCTAAACAAGGAAATCTGCTTTCAGTTTAAACCTCTGCCCAGCAGCAGCAGCCTGTGGCTGGTCCCACACTGCCAGCTGGATGGGCACAAAAAGGAAGCAAAACCCCAGACCAGTGCAGTATGTACCAAATCCAGGTCAGGGCCAATGCACCTCGTTCCTCCAGCAAATTCAGTGCCTGCAGCCTGCCTGACACACAGACAGCCTCACCGTGAGCTCTCAGTCCTAGCCACTGGGAAGTCCATGAGAGCAGCACCTCAGGACTCCATAAAACCTTCTCCAGCCACTTCCTACTGTCTTTGACCCTGAAGCCTGGACTGGACATTTTGATCTTCATTCTGCTGTGTGCTTTGCTGGTGGTTTTCTGCATGAAAAGCAAAGGAAATTACCCCACCCCACCCCCCAGTAGTGTTTTCCATCTCTCTCTAATGAGCATCTCTAATCAAAGGCAGCCCAGGCACAAGTGCAGAAATAACAACCCCTCCATTTCACACAGCCGCTCACAAAGCTGGACAAAACCATTACCCCCCTCTCTGATTTGGATCATTACACTTCAGAAAAGTTTACGGGGTTTAGGTTTTTCTGCTGGGACATATTCAAACCAACTTTTCAGCATTTTTTTATGGTGACAATGTCATTGCTGGAGTACCTGGGGCTCACCCTGGCAGGGAAGTAACCACTGCACTCAGAATGATCGCTGTAAGGAAAGCAAAGTAAAGGCAAAAACCAAACAAACCAAATCAAAACCTCCTCCCCTGAGCTCAGGGCCTGTCCTAGTCCATCACTAGGAGATTATGGGGTTCAATGGACACCAAGCTATGGATGCTGCCTGGGTGCTGGCTGTTTGGTGTGGGGTTATTCTCACCCTGGGCAGTTTTGAGCCCTGTCTCATGGTGCGTTCTCCTCAATGGGACACAGAGATGGCACTTCAGAAGCAGAAGATGATGTCTTACCTGGAGGTGATCAAGGGTAGGATCAGCATCTTCAACATCCTCATGAGGAGCTCTCCAGGAAAGGAAAAATACTGCTTCTCCTGCACAGAGAGCAGAGCTGGTGTGTCAGCTGGGAGCTGAGAAGTGGATGCTGACCTCAGGTTAAGGGCTCAAACCTGACATTTTTTTTTTATTTTTTTTTCCTAATGGGACATAGCTTTGAGCTTGGCTCCCAACCTGTGATTGCTGAGACACAGCTTCCTTGGCTGACCCTTACCAGATCTGGGCTGGGGCCAAGAAATATGGGCTACAAGTGGGAAACCTGGCTGTGAGCTGGAGCTGGGTGTGTGCGGCTGCTCCCTTCCCTAAAGCATCTTTGGACCCACCACCCTCTGGGGAATGGCCTCCATGGCCCTGCTGCTGGCTTGTGCCCGGTGCTGCTCCTTGTTGGGCAGCAGAGACTCAGCAGTGACCCGAAGCCTCCAGGTGCAACCTGGTGCCCACCCTCCCTACCTCCTTCCATCCATCTGCCAGCCAGCCGGCCCTCCACGATCCGTCTGTCCCTCCAGCTGTCTGTCCATCCACCATCCCTCCACCCACCACCCTCCTGGACACTCAGCAAGTTCCTTCCATGCCTCCCTCCCTCCTCCATCAGCCCATCCACCACTGTCCATCCTCCACCCAACCTTCCCCCCCGGCCCCCAGCTTTTCACTGCACCGCCCTGGAGACGTCAGGGAAAGGTCTGAGGTGGCCGAAGCCAAATGTGTGCTTCCACTGCTCCAAAGGACCGAGCACCACTGGGCTTTGGGGGATGCCAAGGCAAACTATGGACCCAGGTGCCCCGTCCTGCCATCCCTGCGTGGCCCAACCTTGGCTGAGCTCCACGTAGCGTGGGGACAGAAGGGTGCAGGAAGGAGCCCCAGAACCGAGGAGCGTCCTCTTTTCACTGGATTTTCCATCCCTGTGACACTTCCCCTTTTGGGGAAGGAAGCAGGGAATGGTTGCTTCATGTGCGGCATGGAGGCTGGGCCAAAAGTCCCTAACGGGGAGAACTGGGCAGCAGCAACGGGGCTGGGGCAGGACAAGGGGCAGGACCCCGGGTGGGTGCAGGCCCCATGGGAGGCCGTGGGGTGCTTGTGGCCATGTGCACTGGGACACAGCGGGATTACACCCCACTGCCATTAAGTAAGGAGATCATCCTCGCTCGGGGCAGTGATGCTGCAGTCCGTAATTGAAGTGACAAGCCCCTGCTAAATCCTTGTAGGTTACGCGGGGATGTTCCAGCATCAGCCGAGCTCACTGAAGCCGGGATCCCGCTGAGCATCCTGCCTCCCGTGGCTCAGCCAGCCCGGCCCCACACCGAGCTGAGCTACGGCTGAGATGATCGATGCCATTAAAGCCACTGGGATTTCACTGCGGTGACATTTAACAGGGCAGCGCTCCTGGAAATCGCTGGGCGATGGCAATTGCTGGAAGCCCCCAGGCTCTCAGCAACCCCTGAGTGGTTTTTGCTGGATCTTCTCCAGAGCATGGACCTGGGCTTTGCTTTGAGCATCTGCAGGGAGAGGCAGCAGAAGCTCGGCCCCGGGATGCCAGCACTGCTGCTTTGTGTTTTAGGCTGTTCCCAACCCCTGGGGGCAGTGGGGCAGGAGCCCCCCCTTCCCATCCCCATCCCTCCTGCAGGATCCTGCAGCCTGACAGGGTCTGGCCCAGAGCCCCCACTCCCAGAAGAGGGTGACAAGATTTGTCCTGCGGCTTTTGGGCAAAATATAAATAAATAAATAAAAGGCAAGCCACAGACAGAAACCATCCAGAATGTCCTTTCTTGGGCTGAAGCCTTTGCTTTTGTGGCCATGCCCCTCTGTGGCTGCCCTGACTGCCGGTCCCACTCCCTCGCTCCCATCCCATCCCTGGCACCTTACCAGCTCCGTCAGCTCCAGTGCCCGCAGCAGGAAGCCCAGGAGGCAGCCGGTGGCGACCGACAGCATCGACAGGGTGAGGAGGCCGTTTTTGCTCCAGAAAGTCCGCACCCCCTTCCAGAGGTGCATGGAGCTCACGGAAAGAGAGGCCAGCAGAGCTTTCCGGATGCGATCCCACATGGTCCCGCTCAGCCGTGCCCCTGGGAGCAGCCCCCGGCACCATGCATCGCTCCGGGCATCGGAGCCCTGCCCTTTGCCAGCTGTGCCGGGTGGTTAATCCCCAGCGCCAAGAGCCGTGCTGCTACCGGGGAGCCTTTCCCATAATGGAAAGTGACGTCTTCAACTGGGTAATCTGGACTGGGCTTTCTGCGAGCGCCTTGTGCCGATCCCAGCCGAGTTAACCCTTCCTGCTGCTCCCACCCTAATGGATCGGGGCCACACGCTGTGAACTGGGAGCAGGGACACAACGGGGGAGCTCCCTTCCATAGCAGCTCACGGTCCAGGAGGATCTGGGTCCCGGGTCCTGCTGAGCCCATCAGAGGCTGCTGCAATGTTTGGGCTCCCACCGGCTGTGAGTGCATCCCCATCCCACCCCACATCTGCGTCGGTGCAAGGGCTTCTCTAGAGCAGAGCTTGCCAAGGACTTTTCCAAAACCATTAATAAGCTCATCCAAGGATTTCCTGTGCTGGTCTGAACAGTTCGGCACCCCAGCATATCGATGGATGGTGCTAAAGGGACCCAAAGGAATATCTGTCCCAACAGATCCAACCCCCCTGCCCCAGCTCTTCAAGGAAGCTGCCCCGCAGGCCATGGGCTGCTCACAGGGTGCATGTACAATAATCATTGCTGCTTACAATATTTTGGGATATTTCTTGTTGCTGGATTGGTTCAGGGATACAGCGCTGTTCCCAGGGAGCTGAAGATGCTCTGCGACTGACAAAATGCTCAAACTTCTCTGAATTAAAACCTTTCTTGCACAGATTAAACAAACAAACAAAAAATTAAGAACACAAAACCCTCTCAAATCATTGCTATATTTTACACATACGAAACTAGGCCACAGACAGGGCTTGATATGGAGATTTATTTCAAGTCCCTGCCTCTGTGGGACAGGATCCTTGCAGCACCACAGTGTGCTGAACAGCCTTGCTGCTGTTTCAGCAAGGATGTGGTGGCTTTTGCAAGCTATCTCAGAGGAAGCAGACCTCCTTCCAAAGCAAGAGCGTGGCATATAGTACTTTCCATGTTTTGGTCTTTGGAGAGGTCTCTGTTGGTGTGCATCATGACTTCGGCTTTAGCATGGATTGTTCAACCTGACAGGTGGAATAGATAAAATATTTGTTCATCAGCATAGCTAAAATACAGCTGTCTCCATTCAGTTCCATCTGCAAACCCTCTGCATGCAGAGGGATGGAGTCTGTAAGCCATGAGTCAGTAACAGCTTGGGAAAAGCATCCCAAGTTGTTTGGGGGATCAGGGACACCTTAAAGGGGTCCATGGGGCTAGCTGCAATGGGAGGGAGCAAGCTGAGAAGGGAAAGGATGTGGAGAAATCCACGTAACTGGGAGTGGAAGAACATGGGGACCTGTGGGGACCTGTGAGGAAGAAAGGTATGTCCCAGGGAAGAAAGAAATCAAAGAGGGAGGGGAGATCCCAGCTCCTATGAGATGGAAAGCAGGGAAATAGCAGGGGGTGGGAGGGGAGGCCCTGGTACCAGTGCCTGGGGAACGGGCCCTGGGACCATGCTGCCTGCTGCCTGCTAAGGGATTCAGGACCTGAACCACAGCTGCTGCCTGCTCATGAACTGGCAGCAGTTCACTTGAACCTACCATAAATCTCAACGTCGTCATAGATGTCAGTGTCCCTGTGGGGAAAAAAAAAAAACAGGATGCTGTGAGCAGTCTGGTCCCCCACGACCTCCCACCACTGAGGCAAGGGCCAGCTCCTGCTGCTGTGTCTGTCCCATCTCCTAACATGCCTCTTGGCTCTGTTGTGCTCCGTGTCACCCGTTTCACCTCCTGCCAGGCTCATGCTTGCCCCTCTGGGCTGCTCCTCCTGGGAGATGAGATCCTCCAGCGTAAGGGGAGAATGGATCTGGCCCCTCTGGCATTGCACATGGACAGTGGCCCCACCCCAGGATGCTGAGAGCCCCTCGTGCTGTGCCAGCAGCAGCAGCTGAGCAGTGCCTGGGCAAGTCCCATGTGCTGGGACCACAGCCTAGGGTGGGCTTACAGCAACCTGGGAAGTTTCTCCCAGTGCCAGAACCTCTCCTGACACCAGAAATCAATGGAAAGGGCAGACTGCCCCCCGCTAACCAGCAGGCATTGTGCTTATGGCCACTGCCTGCGTTGGATGGTTTAGAGCCAGCACTTGATCACCAGGGCTGGTTCGGTGCTGGGCAATCGCTGGGCAATCACCACAGCTCATGGAGTGGGGAGGAAGGGGCCAGGAAACAGATACTCACAGGTGTAGCATCACAGCCCGGGGCACATAGCCATCTGCAACAGAGCAAGGAGAAGCACATCAGGTTGTGGCGGGAGCAGGGCCATAAGTGGGGTTGCACCCCGGCACAGGCAGGGCTGAGCAGCACCCCACATCCCCAGGAGAGCTGGGGGAGAGGAGCAGCCTGGCTCCAGGAAGCTGAGCTGGACCCTTGGGAGGAACCTGCTGGCAATGCAGGGAACCAGCCTGCCGGGCTGGGTCACAGCCCTCATCCCCATCTCTGCCTGGGGGGTCTGCAGCCCATGTCACCCGAGCACCCTTCAGTGCAAGCATAGCTCGTGGAGTCTGTGACCAGAGCAAAGCCCGATGTGCCGGGCTCTGGGAAATGCAGAGGCTTTTAGCAGAAGGAGATGACAAGCCCAGCTAAAGGCAGAAAGGGTCGTTCCGAGTGGGAGGAAGAGCACGGCATTTTTACAAAGAGAAGCAGGAACACTGGAGACCCAGGATATGCTGACTATCTCCGACAGCAAGGGGATGTCTCCCACACCATAATGGTGTGTGTGCGAAGGAAGTTACCAGCAGTGACTGCCTGGAAGCTGTGTGCTGTGATCCCTGCTCCAAGCAGAGCCTCAGTCCCCACGGACTTACACCTCCTCTGGCTGTTTCGGCAGAGGATTTGATCCTTGTTTGTAAACTCAATCACATCAAGAATTTCTCCCCGTCTGAGCGGCAGGTTCTTCCCTCCGCCCCTCTTCTCAGTCACTGCAGGGTCGACCATCATCTGGGTCAGGACATTGATGCTCCCTTCAAACTGAAACACAAACAGCAGTGCTGCAGCTCAAGCAGCTGCCCCAAGCAGTGCTGGCCATGCAGCTCCAATCTCTTTCCCTTCATGGAAAAAGCAAGCTCATCTTAAGCAAAAGGGTCTGAGGGACCAGTCTGATCTGGGGATGCCTTGGTGGGGCACAGGGCAGGTCTGATAGGGTACAGCCAGGTCTCTGTGGTGCACGGCTCCTGGGGAGCAAGAGGGAGGTTAGAGGGATACGAAACCACTCAGTGCTACTCACCTTGAATTTCTTCTGAAACTCCCTGTCTGCCTTCTCTTCCTTCTTGCATTCTTTGAGTGTCATTGGCTTCATCTTTCGGGAGGCCTGGGCTTCTCTGCAGAGTCATTGTCAGTCAAGGGAAAGCCTGGGTAACCCCACTCCTACTCCCCCCTTACACTTTCCTTCCTGGTCAATGCCCTGTCACATTTCCCCTGCTCTGGGTCTCCCCCAGCACCCAGAGGTGCCTCCCTCCAGGGATGCTGGAACTCTTGAGCCAGGTTTAAACCCTCCACTTGTGCCCTTCACCACCAACATTCTTATTGCAACCCCAGCAAAGACAACCGAACAACCAGCTTTGCAGAAGCACCAAGGATTCTTGGCAGTTTGAGGCCCCACGGAAAGCGTGACCCGCCCTCGTTACCTTTGCACAGCTGCCAGCAGGGCAAACCTGCCAGAGGCTCGACCGGCATCTCTACCTGTAAAAGCAAACCCAGAGATGCTGACATGAGGCTGGTGTAAGCTGCAGGCACCCACTGAGACAAAACACAGGGAAAGAAACTGAAACAACAGCGAGAGAGGGACCACTGGGACCCTCAGCTGCTGAGAGAACGCCTTGAAATGAGCTGGGCAGGTCAGGGCGCAGGGCTGGCAGCTCTGGGGCAGCTGCTCTCCACAGCCCTTGCCTCGCTGGGCCCTGTGTGTCCCTAGGGCCCAGCTCAGTTGATGTCAATGGGCTCATCCAGATGGCTGGAAAGCAGATTTGATAATTTCAGGGGATCAGAGTCACCCGTGCTTGTTTACAAGGTGGCAGAGAAACCCTCCTGTGCATGGGAGCAGCCAGCCCAGTGCAGTTGCTGCTGGCTGCGGAGTTCACTGGGTCCTCAGTGCTCCCTGAGGCACCACATCCAGCACCCAGCCTGTACCCACCTCCTCCGGGACGGAGATACGCTGGTGGTCGGGACGTGGGGGGCAGTGGAACATTTCGGTCTCTCTTGACCAGCTCAACGGTCTCTACATCATCGTATATCTCTTCTTCATCCCTGGGACAGAGCAGAGTGTGATTAGGAAGCCATGCAGCAGCCTGTGAAGAACAATGCTTTGTACCACTGGAGCTGCCTGCACGAGGAGCCATCCCAAGCTGGGCTCTAGGAACCCGCAGGAAAACTGATGGACCGATGCCTTGGTGCCTGATGGAACTGGTGCCCTTCCCACCTGGTCGGGACAGCCTGGAGGCCACCTAAAATTAAAGCACCTCAGCAGCACTTACCCTGCTGCACTTGGAGCATCCCGCGGTGGGAACCGTGCCGGGCCCGATGCAACACTACCTGGTTTCGGGTAACCTACGGTAAAAAGAAGAATGGGAAAGCAACAAGGGATTATTTCAAGTTTTCACCTCAGCTCAGAGGATCAGAGCCTCCTCAGGCTAGATTCGTACACAGGGATGTGGGGTGATAAAGCTGGCTGCACATCTGGATCCAGCGAGGAGTTTGTCTCCATGGCCCATCTGGGAATTTTCTTCCTTCCCTACGCTCTGGGGCACAGCTCACTGGGGAGCTCCCTAGGGAGCTTTAATTATGAGTTCCTGCCTTTTTGTCCATAAAGTTTTTTCTCCCTGGACCAATGATGAAAGGCCAGGGGAAGCCAAATAAGAATATTTTGAATATGTTGAAAACGTTAAACTCCAGATCTGCATCAGATTGGTACCAGGGCAAGTCCTGGGCATCTCCAAGTGCTCAGGGACATCATCAGCCAGAAAGTGCTGCTGCACCTGCTGCAAGCCCCAGCATTCATCCAGCTGCACCAAGATGCCATCAGTTTTATCGCCAGACTCACAGCTGGTCAGCTAGACCAGTCAGCAACCAACACGAATATCCAACACAGCAGATCTGATGGGGTTATTGTACCAGGTGATGAGCAATCATATGTCAAGCCTTAAAAAATCTTAAGATTATCTTAAAACTTGTGATTAACAAAAATAAGTAAATCTAGGGGAGTCACTCTAGGTTTTCCAACTTGCCTCAGTTTCCAGAAGACAATAAAATACTTGAAAACTGCCAGATTTTATGACATATGGAGGGAGGATCACTCACTCCTCTGCCAGGGTGACTCTAACCCTCTAGGCTGGGGCCCCTCTTTGGGTGAGCATCTCCCAGCACAACAGCACAGCCAGGACTGATAAAGGCCTCTGAATGATCCCACAAAACATTGGGCTAATACAGTAATATAAAACAGGTTTTGAAGTTCTCATAGGGAAAGGGAGAGGCTCTACTCTTAGAGTTGCACTCTGCCCCACAGTTATAGCAGGAGCTGGGTAATAGGGAAACGTCCTTATAACAAGGTGGTAAAGAAGAAATTCGAAAAGTTGAGGAAGAAGCAAGATTTGAAACAAATTTCAAAGCTAAGAGCATGTCTTAGCAGAGTGGTGGCTGTCAGAAAGCAACAAATCTGCCTAGATCTGGAAAGACACCATCTGGAAGGACTGTGGCAGAGTTCGTGCCGAACAGAGAACCACCACATCAAGAGGCACCAAGCTCTGCGTCCCGCAGGCAGCCAGAAGCCATACAGAGGACACACCAAGCAGCACCACGGTCCCAATGGTGCCCCCATGGTCCTGTCTGTGCCCCTGCAGTCTTGGCAGCTCCCTCAGGCTTGGAGGCAGATGTTGTTGCAGGCAATGTGCTGCCAGCTTCAGAGAGCCTCTGCCCCTTGGCCAAAGGGTGTGTAAGTGCTTCTCAACAGAGGAGGCCAGCTCTGCTTCCCACCAGTAATGCCTGACTGCTCTTACAGTCACGGAAGGGTGGGCTGGTCAGAAAGGGCCTGAGGAGCCTCTCATCCAATCTCCTTCTCAGAGCAGGGCTGAGTGAGCCTCAGAGCTAGAGCAGGTCATTCAGGGCCCTGTCCAGCTGACACCTGGATATCTCCAAGGACAGAGATACCCATTTCCCTGGTCCCTGCCACAGGGCTGCACCACTCCTACAGGAATGGATTTCCCCTTGCACCACTCCCTGCAAGCACCCCAGAGTCTGATACCTGTCCCCAGCCAGGGACATGGCACTTGATTGCTCCTTGTTTCTCCAGCTGCTGTCCTATGTCCCCTGCATGTGCTATGCTCATGAAGCCCCTTGGTCACCAACCAGCCCCCACTCAGCCCACCCAAAATTTCTGTCTCCCAGGATCTCCAGGCTCTAAGATGGAAAATTTTGCATCCTGAAGGGGTTGCCTTCAGTGGGGGACTCTGAGGTGCCAGCGGGTGCCTGGCCATACCCAGCTTAGTGCTCCTTGGCTCCACGGCAGGACGGCCGGGCATCCCAGGACGTGCAGCTGCACGGAACTTCTCCAGATCCACGGCAGGAGGGCGCCTGGGCTTGGCCGGCCTCGCTCCCAGTGTCATGATATGTGGCAGAGGCTTCCTCCGAGGCAGAGCGGGGTGCCCTGTCTCCTGGGTGCTTCCCACAGCATCTGAGGAGGCTGCAACAGCTGCACCTTTGGCTGGAACTGCTGGAGCACCCTTGTCTTTGACAAGTGGCCATTTCTGCTGGGCTTGGTTTCTCTGGGGAGGATCAGAGGTGGCTCCAACTTCCTTGTTCAACACGTCTCTTCCTCTTGGCTTTGCAGGGGCTGGCTGGGAGCTGGCGTCCTGAGCAACACCCTTCTTCAGTCGTGCCATCCACTCCGGGGTCTCAGAAACGGGATGAGGAAGCGAGCTCTGTCCCACACTCTGACCTTTGCTGTGAGGTGGAGGTGCCCTGCTGAAGTCCACCCTCCTGGTCCGGGGGGACTCAGGGGGTGGCTCACCCTTGGAGCCCAGCACAGGCATCTGTCCTGGCTCCGTTGCAGGGGATGCTGCCGAGCGACTCTCCAGCCAGCTGCCCGCTTCGGGGAGATCTTCCCTGTTGCCTTTGAACTTTGCTTGGAGGTGCCGCACCATGGCCCCTTTCCCCTCCAGGTGCCTCTGCAACCATTAAGAAAAGCTCCAGTTAAAACATTATGGAGGAAAATGAGTCAAAGCCCCTCTGCAGAATGCACTATTGCTTCAGCATGGCCTGACACTGAGCCTCCTCTATGAAAAGTGGCCTTTGCTCACTGCATGGGTGGCTGAGAAAAGAGCTCAGGGTTGCACCAGACTGGGAACAGGTCCACCACCGTGAGGGCACCCAGAAGCTGTTTCATGGAGTCTTTTGGCCTGATCCATCCTCTGCCCACTATCAGGAACCTTCAAAACAGTGGTACAGGGAAGGGAATTATGCCCTACTGGTAACAAAACTCCCGAGGGCAGACTTTGAGACCTTGATATTGCCCAGGGCTCGGAGGGGAGCAACCTAGTTTGCCCTGGCCCTGGCCCCCATGAAGACCATGGTAATCAGAAGTGCAGCAGCTCCCTTGTGAGCTCCAGCAAAAGCCTTGGGGAGCCCAAAACCATGGGGACGTGTCCTGCTCTGTGACAGCCTCTCCATAAGGAGAAGGGGCCATGGCACCTGTGTGGAGGAGACCATGCAGAGCTGTCAGCATCCTTTCCTTGGAGGAAAACCCATCCCGCTGAAGGCTGTATACAAAAAAAAAAAAGCCAAGAAATGGCAGATCTGCCCTACTTTTCTGATGAGGGTGTTTCCTGTGCTGCTCACACCGTGATGAGCACACAGGCAAACTGGGCCACACCAGCCCCAGCACAGAGCTGCCTGGGCTTCCTGAAGCAGCACCTTTTTCTGAAGTTTCTAGAGAAAGGCAGCCATGAGGTGCCTGGATGACTTTCAGAAGAAAAATGCCAAGTCTGAGATACAGCACAAAGCTCAGGGGTGATAGGGATACATTTCCATAACCATCCCAGATAGACCATATGGACAGGGAAGGATCTGTCCTCTTCCTCCTGCATCTTTCTCCTGCCTTCTTGTCCTCAGACCACAGCGTCCATTTGCATCAGAGCTGGCTGCTCCATTTGCCCTACCATAGGCTTCAGTTTTGAAGTCTTCCTCCCTCTGGGATCTCAGTCTGGGTTTGCACTTGCGTAATTTTTTTATTTCACAACAGAAGGGCTAGAGTACAAAGAAGCTACGCAATATTTTCAGACATAAGTGCTCAAATTTATACACCTAAATAAGTTCAAGTTCCCCTCTCATCCCTGGGCAGTCACCACAGTTTCCCCAGTAAACACTGCTAACACAGCACTCTGGGCAGAGCCTGTGGTAGAACAGCGTGAATTTGCTGTTTCCTGCAAAAACAAAATTTCACAAAAACTAATGAAAAAAAACAACTATCAAACATTCCTCAGGGATTTTAGATGTGAACACAATTCAGATGTTTGTAACCATAAGTTCTAGCGCTGTTCAATGGGGTGGGACAGACAGAGTACCTGAGCCTACCTATGGGATACAGCAGTGCTGTCACAGTAATAAAGTCCAGCTTTTTGCGTTGCTGGGTGCCTTCCTGGGTTCAGCAGCACAATGTAAGCTTCTCCTCCTTCACATATTTTATATTCAGCCCAACGTCACCTGGCAATTCTTGCACTGAGCCCACAAACTGGTCAGAGACCTTTGAAGCTCCGATCAGCACAGGTGGACCACAGGACTTTGCCTTTTACTACTCCCTGAGGGGGGACGAGGGTCTCAGCAGGACCTGACCCCTCACAAGGACACGGCCACAGAAACTCTCCAACTTCCTCAGCAGGAGATACAGCTCTGCTCCCCATGCCCCAACCCAAGGTCCACAGCAGCCCAGGTAAAGTTCTTACTCACCATTTTCCATCAGTGGACAATTTCCTACGAGTTCTCCTCTTTTCTAAAGACCACCAGAGGCATCCAAACAGGAGGATTTGTGTAAGCCAAGCCTCTTCAGATGGCAGCAGGGTCCCCCTCCTCTGAAACCAGAAGCTCTTTCCTAATGGTTGGTGAGAAGCTGTGTGCAATGCCAGGAAGTAGCTGACTGTGAAGCAGCATGAGCAGAAAGAGGAGGAGGAGGAGGACGATGAGGAGGAGGAGAAGGTGGAGGAGGAGGAGGAGCAGCAGCTCTTTGTGCACTTCTAGCTTGGACACTGGCCCCTGCTGCTGCCGGGCAGTGTGAGGCCCACCAGAACCTGCTGTCTCACCCAGAAAAGAGCCCAGACTCTGAGATGAGAGGGAAGGGTTCCTGTGAGGAACAAGAGGGCAAGTTACGTTCTCATCTCATGACAGCCAATGTGAACCTGCTGCAGGCTGGGTTTTCACAACCCCGTGGGACCTGCAGAGAGAAGGGGGATTCATGGTCTGCTCTTTTTGGGTAGCGTGGCACAACCAGCACGGCCTGTGCAGCCCAGCCTCAGCCAAGCTCTGCATGTGCATGGGAGAGTTGGGGTAAGGGCTCCAGGTTTTAGACACATCCAGAACTGGAGGACGTTTGCTCCATAGAGGAGTCGAGCTTTGATGGGAAGCAGAAGTGCTCTGCACAGCACGGCACCTAGTTGGGCCATCTGTGTGTTGAAATGTCCTGCTGTTCGTTGCCTCAGAGACAGGAAAGCTGAGAGGCTGAGTCAAGTCCCGTCGGCATGGGGTAAAACCCCGCTCTGCAGAGGACAATCCAACCCCTGCTTGGGGCACTGGCTGAGGCCTGCAGAGATGCTCTGGCCAGATGCAGACTGGTGATGATGTCCCTGCCCTGGGGTGGCATGTCCCTCTGTCCCTTTGGGAAGATGTCCCCCCAGCAGCAACTATGACTGTCTTGTGCCTGAGGATGGCTGTCAGGGTGACCATTTTAAGGTCAAGGATGTGGGGAAGCCTGGGAGGGACCCATGGTGGTAAATGGTGGTGGTCCTCAGGGGCATCCTGTGGAGGAGACACTGGAGGGTGGGATCCCACCGGGTGGAGGCAGCATGCTGGGGGGTCCTGTGCCCAACCCTCTGGGTGCCAACAAGGTGTGCATCTGGCTGGGACAGCCACCTCCCTGGGGTCCCCATGACCATGGTTCCAGCAGGGTGGGGAGGACAGGGCAATGCTTGGGGGACAGGGACACAGGGAGGCTGCAAGGACATGTCTGGGGGATGAGGGTGATGGGGAGGAGGAAGGGTTGTGTCTTGGAGTGAAGGAGGAGTTACGAGGGACTTCTTTGTGAGACTGGGGGGGATGAGAAGGATGAAGGGCTGTGTTTGGAGGTGACAGGAGGATCACAGAATCACAGAATCATCTAGGTTGAAAGAGACTTCCAAGATAATCTAGTCCAACCTCTGACCTAACACTAACAAGTCCTCCACTAAACCATATCGCTAAGGGCTGTGTCTGGAGGTGACCGGAGGATGAAGGGCTGTGTCTGGGGGTGACAGAAGCATGAAGGGCTGTGTTTGGAGGTGACCGGAGGATGAAGGGCTGTGTTTGGAGGTGACAGGAGGATGAAGGGCTGTGTTTGAGGGTGACCAGAGGATGAAGGGCTGTGTTTGGGGGTGACAGGAGGATGAAGGGCAGTGCTTGGAGGTTACAGGAGGATGAAGGACTGTGTTTGGGAGAAACAGACAGGCTCGGGGGCCACATTTGGGGAGGGCAGGGAGGCTGCAGCGCTGTGCCAGGGGGAAGCGGGTGACAGCAGGCGGCTCGAGGGCTGTGTTCGGTACCGACCGCGCACCTCAAAGCCGGGGCAGGGGCTGGCTGGCAGCCGACTCCCCGAAGGCACCGAGCCAACCGCGGCCACCCCGCGGTCCCCGGGCCCCTCAAGCCCCTCAGCTCCGCCGGGCCCTCCCCGCGGCGGCCCCGCTCCGCCCGGCGGCGCTGCGCAGGCGCGGTCCCTGGGCGCGGGATGGCGGCGGCGGCCGGGCCGGTGGCGGCGGCAGCGGCGGGCTCGGAGCCGGCGGGGCCGGGGGAGGAGGCGGGCGCGGGGCCGCAGTGCCCGGGGCCGGCCCGCCTGGCCCGCCTGCCGCTGGCGAGGGTGAAGGCGCTGGTGAAGGCGGACCCGGACGTCACCCTGGCCAGCCAGGAGGCCGTCTTCGTCCTGGCGCGGGCCACGGTGAGGCGCGGGGCGGCGCGGGCCCCTCGGCGGGGAGCCTCGGCCCAGCCCGGTCCTCCGGGCCCCGCCCTCCCCGTGGGCCTGAGGTTATCGGTGGAGCGGCAGCTTGCTCGCTTTTTGCTCCTCCGAGGCAGTTCTGAGCCTGTCGGGGTGGGTGTCCACTTGGCTTTGGCTGCAGGTGGAGGGATTGTGGTGTGCGGATGGGAGCAGTGTGTGACAGGGGTTTTTCCATCGCCTCTGTAAGGCGTTCAGAGATCCTTTGCACAGGTGAGGGTTGGTGGTAGGGTAGCTTGGACATCACGCTCCCTTCCAGTAACTCTTAGGGCTGCTGCTGGGTATCCGCCTCCAGCAGCTGAGGCATCCTCGGCATGGCACGCGAGGACTGGGTCCCAGGAGGTGCCCTGGGAGCAGCTGTCTGGTCTCAGACGTGTTCGGAGGAGACAGGGCTTGGACCAGGTGATCGCGGACATCTCTTCCAGCCTGGATGATTCTGTGATTCTGTTTCTGCCCTGCACAGCCTTCTGTCCTCTGTTACTTCTCATGCACACCACTACCTAACAATTTAATTTGTGGTTTTCAGAGCTATTTATTGGGAAGGGGATGTTTTAGGATGGCGATTTTGGTTTCTTCTGAAATTCTGTAGGACCTTTCATCTTCCTTGTTGCACAGGTGTTCTTTCATCCCTCTCACATTCTCCTTGTGAAACTCTCGTGTTTTTGCTTTGCAGGAGCTGTTTGTTGAAACCATAGCCAAAGATGCTTATGTGTACGCTCAGCAAGGAAAAAGAAAAACTCTGCAGAGAAAAGATCTGGGTACGAGGCCACGTTTAGTACTGTCATTAGCAAAGGGTTGGTAGGAGGGAGGGTTTTTCTACCTGTCCTGGTGTGATGAAACAGCTGTAGGAACAACTTATTTCTCCAAAGATGAAAGCGAAATCTTCTACCAAATATTATATGCTAGTAATTTCACGCACCACCTCCAAAACAAATAAACCTCTTTGAAATTGGTCACTGCACTGTGATGCAAATTCAAATGTTGCTATTTGAAGTAAAAGCAAACATGGAGTCAGCTTTGTCTATGTTAATTGTTTTCACTTTGCTTTGCAGATAATGCTATTGAAGCTATTGATGAATTTGCTTTTTTGGAAGGTGAGTTTCTGCTTGGTTTCAGTTGGTTTCAATATTTTCTGTAGTCCCCTTCTTGAGAGAGAAAAAAATTAATAATTTGCAGAGCCCCTCTGGGGCCCATCTTTAATAGTTAATAGCATAAGTCTCTATGTCCCTCTCTCCCTTCAGAGAGGTGAAACAAGTTTCAGTTGTTCATATAATTGCATTTCTGTTTCCTTTCTGATTTCTGACTGTGTTTTTTTTTCTTTTCATTTGTAGGTACTTTGGACTGAGCTGGCCAGAGATGGAGCTCTCTGGAGAAACAGACTGCAGAGACAGATGTGGGGTGGAAAACAGGACACCGAGCATTCGAAAGTAGTTCCTAGAATTGAGACACTGAAATGGCAACCATAATATTTTGTATAAAGTTTAAGTTGTTGTAAGTTCTTTATTTAAAATAATGTATTTTTTCATAAATATTTTGTACGTCACTTAACTGTGCCCTGTTGCTGCAATGCAGACTGCTCTCCAGCTCTGGTCATGGCACACAGCAGCTGTTCAGAGTAACTGTCCCTGCCTCTCCAGGTACTCTGCAGCACCACGAAGCTGTGAATGGAGAGTGGATTAGCGTAGGTGCCAAGGCATGGTGATTTTTCTAATGGAAATGTATTTTTCTTTGTATATGTTTGTTTCTTGGCCAACATTAAATTTTTTGTTGTTGTTGAATAGCTGTCTTGATTCCTCCTCTGTGCTGCTGTGACGAATGAAGGTCTTGTTTCTATAGCACTAGTGTAGTTTGGAAAGGATGCCTTCTAATGGTGTTCTGCTTTTGTTCATCATTTCCTCGGTGCATCTGTTACAGTTAAGCCCAGCTCTCCCCCAGAAACTGTGCATGAGCTCCAGGGAAACTTTTTGTTTTGTTCATGGAAGCTTCCATAAACTGTGATCCCTGCACCTGCAAGTGATCTGAGTCAAAATAATAATAGTAATAATAATCCAATTTTGAATGCATGAATGACATCTGTCATGTTATGCTGCCACTGCTGTTCTCCTTTGCTCTCATTCCTGAATCTGGCAAAAGAATTACCCTGGGAATTGGATCTAGTCCCTGACAATTGGACTTGGCAAGTAGGTGCAGAGATCCTAACCTCTGTAATTGAGAACCACATGCAGCAAGTGTTCAGGATGCATCACTGCCTTTGAGCCGTGTGTCTGTGAGAGTCTCTTGCAGGATGCAAGCACTGTTGGTGCTTCTCATGTTTCCACGACTCAGGAGACTGTTACTTTCCTTTGTGTTTAACAAGCTAGAAAGAAGATGCTCCAGGGGTCAGTCACACTGAAGGGAGGCAAAAGTAGTCATGGATCTCTCCTTGTGGTCATGGGAAACACACTGTCCTTGCTACTGAGTCCTCATGTGTTGCTGTCTGTTATCAAAGACCAGTTTTGGTGTTGCAGAGTGACAAAGGTGGGTTATCTCTAGATAAAAAGCCCATTGAATACGATGAATGAGGATGAAGGATACACGTCCTTTTCAAATGAGGGGACTTAAAAGTGACTCTGAGTTACCACAAACTTAATTAGTTTGAAAGCAGTAGTAAGAACAAAGACCCCCAAGGGAGCTTCCCTAGGCTGTGGGCAAGCCCAGTTGCTCTCAAGAAACACTTTGAAGTTTGCTTGAAGCCCGATCCCGATAGGTTTTGTGGGAGAGATGCCATCGCTGTCCGGGCTGCCGGGATGTTTGTTCAGATCACAATCTGGCAGTGTTTGCCAACAATGTGCAAACCCATTTGTCCCCAAGCTGTTCACCTTCTCGCCTGCTGAGGGAGGGCTGGTATAAGTATCTGGGATGTGGAGCCCTGCTTGTGTTTCCTAAAGTGCAGTATGCAGGACCTGCTAGCTGTAGTGTTCTTGGCGGGACTTTTACACAGTCCCATCTGTGCCAGTAAGTTCCTTTTTCCTTCTCGTTTTCTTTGGTGCAGATTTGGGCTCTTGTGTAGGAGAGAAAAGGGCTTGTACTGGTGTGTGGTGTGAGGCACATGCGGGCTTTGTATGTGATGTTTCTGTGTGGGCATGGTGTGTGTTTTCTACTATGCTTCACTGTCTGAACATCATCGGGGATTGTCTGCACTCAACAAATGGTACAGGATTTGCCTCTGAGGAAGGTGCTGTGCATAAGTGTTTGGGGAGTTTAGAGCCCAGGAGCTGCGTTGTGCTGTCTTTCAGCACAAATTGTTCCTCTGATCCTAGCTCACATTGCAGTAGCACAGAAGTAGAGGAGAACAGGGAATGGGTATATGAAGGTTAAACTGCTAAACACAGCCATTTCTTTTTTTTTTTTTTTTTTGAGTAATTAATTTGGGTATTTAGTCCAACTAGCCAAGTGTTAGAGGTCAGATAGGTCATGCTCATTTATAATTACTCTAAATCTCTTCTTTACACTGAAGCAGGTTGAAGGCAGCAGGTGGCTGGAGCTGTGTGCTTGGAGCTCAGTGCTTCCTCCTGTCTTAGGCAGGCAAATTCTGACTGGGGCAATGCTGAGCTTGGTGCTTTGTGATTACAGGTGCTGGAGCCATCAGCAGAGAGGGTGAGCAAGGGAACATGTTTGAAGAGAAGGGCTGCTGCCAGAGGCAAAGCCATTTCCTCCACGTGGGGCATGGTGAGTTCACTCTTCACCCACAGGACACACGCACCCTTCAAGCATCCCCACTCAAGTCCCACCTGTCCTCCCTGGGGTGTTTCTTATATGCAGGGGACTCCACACCCAGATAACCCAACACCTAAAGCAAGTTTTGCTTAGGAACTGGAGAGTAGCGTGGCCACCAGGTCTGTTCATGTGCATGAAACAGGTTTCATATTCTGTACAAGTGTGCTGCAACAACAGACTGAGATCTGTGTCAGGAAGTTATGGTTGAATTCCGTGTTTGAAACATTTGGGTACTGTGTAAGTTCAGGACTACTGCAGACTTTTGGTTCTCAGGTTTAATATTGACAGGGGAATCAGTGAGGCAATGGGGTGTCTTGGCTTTAATGTGCAGAGAAAGTAGGAAAGAGGTCCATTAGTTCACCAGAGAAAAGTCTGTGGCCTTCAAGAGTAGCTGTTAGTCTCAGTTCCCCTTGCAGCCCCTAAGGCTACATAAAACATGCTTCAGTCAATATTAGCGCAGATGTGTGAAAATGGATTTGAACTGTGTGTCCAAAAGTCTGAGGTTTCTTTAATCAGATTTGGGTATTTTTTTTTTCAGTGTGTAAGAGCAGTAGTCATACAAATTTAACCTTTAGTATTTGCAAAACATCTGAGGTTGTTATGTGAACGGCAGAAATTATAAAATGATCGTATCCAAATAGTAAGCAATAATCCTTTTATCACTCTTGTTTCACAGATGTCTCTGGCAGCCCTGTAAGCGTGGATGTTGGGAAGTGCAGGTCTGCCTGCCCAGCCCAGCCTATCAGCTCCCACCACCCTGGCCTCCTGGGGCTCTCCAGACACACTTCCATGCTTGATTTTCTTAGAAGTAAGAAGGTGAGAAATGTGTATTTGTGACCCCAATGGCAGGAGCATTTGTTTCTGCATGAAGGTCACACACTGGTGCCTGGGGCTCTGATTTTGTACATGTTTTAAAATACCTGGCACACGCTCTAAGTTACTGTCTTCTGCACTGCAGTAAACGAGTTACTGAGCCTCTTGTCCTCCTCAGCTACCAAGCAGTGGAATATGCAGGGCAGACAAACAGAAATTCTACGAGATACCCTATGAGAGAGGATGGGTTGGTGCTCCAGGCAGTGTCCACGTGTATTTCTGTCCTCCCTGAGACCAGCAGCAAGACCAACTCTTTCAGCCACATCTGCTCTGCACAAGAGCTGGTGTCTGTTCAGAGCTGTCAGAGGCCCTTTGCTGCCTGGGTGAGCAAAATTGGCCTTTGAGATGTTTATGCCACTGCCTTACCTTGTGCCATGTGTGACTCCTAGATGGGACTAGAAGGAGCATCCCCAAACACAGGCTGTGGTGCTTTCTTTATCCCAGGAGAGCTGAAGTTGCTTAATGTCCCATCTCCATCCTGTCTGGCACCAGGACAGCTAACCCTGGAGAGGGAATGGGAACAAGATCAGCAGGCACTGCACCTGCCTGGACTGTGTGTGTTCACCCTGGGGTCTGTGACTGTGAAAAATGTTTTCACTGCTTGTCAGAGCTGTGGCTCTGCTGCTGCAGCACCTTCCAGCCCAGCAGGTCCACAGTCATTCTCCAGAGCTGCCGTCATGCTGATCCTCCACATCAGGAGCCTGGAGGGAAAGTGGGACTGCTTCAGCCATCGCCGTTCAGCTGATTGTAGTAGAGCTTTGGGGAAGAAACAACTTTGCTCTAAATGTTATTGCAAAGGGCAGCACCACAGCAACACCATGCTGCCATGCTGGGCTAAAGGGGTACAAGCTGAGTCAGTTCTAGGTCAGGGGAGGTTTTTATCAGGGAGCTGGTGCAAGCTGCTCTTAAAAGTGAATCTGCTCCTTACTCCATTCTGTGCAGCTACAGGGTGGGCACCCCGAGGTTCCAGGAGCATCACGTTCCTGCCCGGCAGGGTCCCACTGCGAGCCAGCTCGCATCCACGTGGAGCGGCTCCTGCTCCTGGAAGGCGATCGGGAGGTGGAGGTGGTTGGCGGCTGTCACTGCAGCGCGTGGCCTGAGGAGTGTCTGCGTCTCCCAGCTCTGAAAACGTTCTTTCCAGACTCTCCCTGGGAGGTCATGGTTGATGTGGGGAGATGCTCTGAGCCGACCTACAGTGCAGGTATGGGGATGGTGGAGGGCCCCTCTTCCAGGAAAAAAGGGACGAGCCCTGCTGTGTGGTCAGCACCCTTTCCTGCAACATCAGAGCTTACAGCAAGGTCCATCAGCACCCAAGTCTGCCACACAGAGCCTCTGATTTACAGGGGGAGGGGACTCTATTTTGAGCTTGGTTTTTCCTTTCCATTCTGTCGCTGTGCCCTTACAGCACAGGTCTGCAAGTGCAGTGCAAATTCCTTCCCCTATGCATGGTGTGAGGATGGGAGTACAATTACTTTATGGTCCAAGGAAGTGCACTCTAATGATGGACTTGAAGGGACCTTGAGAGTCTCTGCTCCAAAGAAAGCTTCAAAAGCTTGCTTCAAAGCAAAAAACAACAGTGTGATGATTAAAAACTGAAACAGAACACTTAGAAATGGAGTTTCTTTTTTTGACATTCTGAAATGCACTTTCATCTTGGCACCGGTGAACTACGCTCATGTTTCAAAAATCATTTGGAAATGGAAATTCCAAACTAAATCATTCCAAACAAGTCAAAACCTTCCACTGGGATAAAGCTGAGTCAGTCCATTTTGAACTGGGGGCTGTCTTGCAAGTTCACACATAAAAGAGCGTCACGTCAGTGGAGCTGAACCGATCCTTTTTTATCAGGATGAAAAGTCATTTAGAAATGCTTTTCCACAACTCCTTGAAAAAAATCAGTTCTCTTTGAATTTATTGAAGTTGTTTTATCGGCTTTTTGGCATGTAAAACTATCCAATTACAACCTTCCAGGCAGCTCTTGTGGCAGGGCTGCACAGCAGCCACTAGAGAGGGATAGAGATCGATGCGAGTCCTGGTGTCAGCTAGGAAGGCAGCCAAGGGACCTGATCCAGAGGGGCTGGAGAAGCCAGGTGGGTGGCCAAGAAGCCAAAATGCAGAAGGGCTGTGCTCGTGGATGAAAACGATAATTATTCTTCTGTCCTTTGTCATCCCTCCTAAAGGAAGGATCTGTGAAGAGGGGCACTGTGGTCCCCACAGCCTTGTGTAATCTGGCAACAAGACACAGCAAGTAGATCATTAGGCAGCGTGAAGTGCTTTTTTCCAGGGGTGGGAGAATGAGCACAGACATTTACTTCCTAAATGTGTGACTGGAAGGTGCTGGACAGTGGCAGTTGTCCCCAGGGTTGCTAATGGATGGTGGCTCATTCAGTGATAATGGCCCAGGACTGGGAAATGTGGACTCGCCCTCGGCTTTGCCTCTGCCCCAGGGCAGGTCTCGGCACTTTCCTTCTCGATTTCCCCCCTGTAAAGACAGGCTGAGGTTTTCGGCGTTGTGTTACAGACTGGCAGCAACGGAGGAGGGGGGTCCTGGAGAAGGGTGTTAAAATCTCACCCAAAAACGCTGGTTCCCAGAAATCAGTTGTGATCTTGTGTTCCCCTCAAAGCATCCCGGAGACTTGCGGTCAGAAAACCAAAAAAACACAGTTGCATCCTGGACAAAGAAATGTCCTCCAGGAGCTGATGGAGGGAGTAGGAAACTCTTACAGCCATTTTAGAGCTTGGAACCAGATGCAAACCCTGTAGAACCTGCACCCACAGGGTACAGGGCAAGACAACCTCTTAGAGACAAAAGCCCAAGAATGACCCCTGTGTCAAGTTAGCTATCCTTCACTGCCTGTAGCACATGAAATGGAAATTTTAATTCTAATTTACTTGGTGAGGGAGAGAAAAGCTGGGATGTTCAGCAAATCAACTCTTTTTTTTTTTTTTTTTTTCCTCAGAAGATCATTCAGACTGAGCTCCATGGGACAGTCTGTGCCTGTGTCCTTTAAGCTGTTGTTTTCTGGAGGAGCCTCTCCTACCTCTCCCTCCTCTCCAGCTGCAGAGCCGATGCTGCAGGGACAGAGGGACAGGGATGCTGTGTCCCGACCCGTGGGGTAACAGCAGTGAAGATGCAGGCGTGCAGTGCAGCCTGTCTGCCCAAACCCCTCTTTGCCTGCTCTCTGCAACATGAGCGCTGTGGGCATCCTTAAAAATCACACCAGGCATATCAAACTGAGACAATTTTATTTTTTATTGCACAGTGCATTTGCCATTGAATTAAGGCTTGAATACAGGAAGAAAAGGGGAAGCAGGACTCAACCTGCATCTGCAGGGGGTGTTTGGCCCCTTCCCCTCCTGTGGCCAAGCAGGGCAAGAGCAGCTGCAAATATTTTGGGGGGAAGCTGAATATTTTTGTTTCAGGGAACTGGGAAGCAACTGGTCTGTCTGAAAGGCTCGGGGGAAGGTGGGCTCCGGGGGGGTACGAGCCAGCTGTCAGCCTCACAGCAAAACCCCATCCTGGGCCGTGCTAGGAGGAAGGTGGCGGGATGCAGGGATTGCTCCAGGGCAGGAGAGACCGTGGCACTGGGCTGGTGATGGGCTGGTGGGGTCAGGGACTTGTGCTGGGCACAGCAGCCCGGTGAAATCCAGAGGAAGCTGAATGAGTAAATGTCAAATAATGCTCCCCAGCTCCCTGGCGTGAGAGGATGTCTCTGGAAAAAGCTCTGCCATGAATATTTTATGTTCAAAGTCCTTCTTTCTGAAAGATAAAATGTAATAGCTCATGCTGGATCCCCAGGGATGTGGCTTTCGCAGGTTTCACAATTTCTACCCAGAATTAGCTGTCTCTGCCCTGTGCTCTGAAACTGAGAGGGCAGAACAAAATCTATAGCTGAAGCCCCGAGCTGGTGGAAGAATGAGCCCCAAAATCTTAGCTGGGGCCCCTCACATGGAAAAACAGCACTTCCCATGCTGGATGCCAGAACCACACAACAGACACATTTCAAGGATGCTGCAGTTGTGATGGCCTCAGAGACAGCCCCAGATTAAATTTCCATCTTGTTTCCTTGCAGGTAGCCTTTTCTGCATGCCCACAAAGTTCAGCACTGCCCTGGTCAAAAATCCAAGTGGTGGGAAGGTGATTCAGACACTGGAGAGCTGCGAAATGAAGGAGAAATGCTATCGTGTTTCCCAAGTGGAATATTATTATGAAATTGTGCACAGCTCCACAGGACACAGGGAGAAACGGCTCAAGGTTGGTCCCTGCAGCTTGGTCTCCCCTGCCATGGGCTCAGCTCTGCTGATCTGAGGGGTTCAAACAACCCCAGGCTGCTCTGCCGTGGGCAGCTTCTCCCAGAAATGTTGAGCAAAACCTGGCCACAATCTGTAGTGGTAAAAATCTCACACTTACTTTATCCTATGCCACTAATTCATTTATACATTGGTGTAAAGTAACAAACAGCTTTTTTTTTTTTTTTTTTTTTTTTTGAGGGGGGGTGTGAGGATTTCTTTAAAAACTAATTAAGGGAATAGTGAGTTATTTATGTGAAAAAGGGAGTTAAGTATGTCTTAAGCTCAGTTCAACAGACTCGGCTTCAGCATAGCTTTTGTGCATAGGTAACTACGATGCAATAATAATAATGTGCCCCCAAAATACTTCTCCCTGTGAGCTTTGCCTCCCTGCTGCCCTTTTGCACAGGGGTGTGTATTCAGCTTGGGGGTGGAGGGCGGGCACAGGGATGCACGACCAGTCCCCTGGAGTGTCCCCTGCGAGGTGCGGTGGGGGATTTTCATGCCTTTGTTTTGCAAATCTTTGCAGGAAATTGATGTGGGAAGGTGCTTGGGCAGCTGCTCCTCGGGGGATCCCTGCTTGCTTAGGTAAGCACAGCTGGCAGGGTCTGGCCCCTCATGGGCACATCGCACACATCCCGGGCAGGTTGGAGCTGCCTCTGTTCCCACTGCCCTACAGCAACACCCCAAGGGTCCCAGGGCAGGGCCTAAGGGGTAACACCGGGGCAGATTTGGGGTAGCACCTGCAGCTCACCCATGTCTGATCATACAGGGACAAAGCTGAAACACAGCAGTGTTTGCAGTGGTGCTACAGCAGCTCTGTTGCTTCGAGGGATAAATAATAACCTGCTGATGACAATGCTGAATTCAGCCATCAGGCAGCTGGTTGTAGAGCTTGTGGTCCCCCACAATAGCAGAGAAAGATGGGGAGAAGATCCTGACAAAGGCCTTCTCTGGCCTGGAATGTGTCGTTGCTGTTCCCTGCCTGTGATTCCTGCAGGGTGGAGGAGGGAGGAGGAGGAGAAGGAGAGGATGGGGAGGCTCAAACGGTTGATTCAGGCCAGGAGGGCAGCACTTTGTGTTGCTTTCAGAGACAAAATGTGTCAAACGTGTAGGGAAATGAATCAACCCAGAAAGAAAAAAAATCCATGCTTTGCATGGGCAGAGAGGGAGGAAGCAGCCTGCTGAGCTATGCCAGAAATGAGGAACAGAGGCAGAACCTCCCTGGTCCGGGCATCTCCCCTTTTCCAGGTGATGGATGGCAGGAACCTGGGGCCTGAGGGGCGGGCGGGGAATGTACTTGGTTTGTCTCTAACTGCAGGGAGTCACAAGGTGGAGAGAAATGTCTGGTCTGGGCAGAGGTTGCCTCTCGCCGCTGTGCCCCTCACCGCTATGATGTACACATCTTCAGGAGCCATCGAGACCGCACTCGCACCGTCGTGGCCATCCAGCAGTGCAAGTGCAGGGGGTAGCGGGGCTGGGGACCCGCAGGTGGGGCTCCTGCAGGACCCCTGCCAGACTGTCTGTAGTATATGTAAATGAGAGAAGGCTATTTTATCAATGAAAGCTATTTTAAACAGTGTTTGCATAAATGAACCCTCCGCAAAATGTTTTGCAGCTTGTAAAATAAACATCAGGGGCAATTCGCAGCTCCTCGGGGCTCCCTTGTGCAGCTCCCCAGCCCCTCGGTCTGCCCAAACATCCCGGGAGGATGCGGTGTGCAGAGGGATGGATGTGGCTGTCTGGCACTGGGACCACACAGGGCCGGCTGCTCCCACCCGCAAAATGTGAAGCAGGAGTCAGGTGGGAGAGGGAATCAGGGAGGTGGGTGTGTTGGGATGGAGGTGTCCCCTTGGCAGGAAGCCCCGCAGCTAGCGAGCAGGGAAGGGAAAGGAAAGGAGCCACAGGATGGGAATAGTTTCCTTTGGTGATTAACCCAGGCCTGTCACTGCCTCCCTGTGTATTCTGGATAATTAACAGCCCTTTCACCATCAAAACGTGGGGTTAGGATAAATTACAGTTGCCAGCTGGCCAAGCAGCCTTTGGTTCGTCTCCTGCCGGCATTGGTCTGGAAGTGCTTCAGTCCTGCCAGAGGATGGACAGACACACGGACAGGTCCAGCTCTGCTCCTGCACCTTCCACTCTGCACCAAGCTGCTCACAGAGCAAGTACCTGCGGGCCTCCTTCACAGGGATTTCCTGTGGGATTCACGGGTCACTATAAAACCTAACAGGCTTTTCTAATCCTGCTCCTTTTGTCTGACTGGATGGCATTGTATAGTGCTAATTTTTCTGTTCAGTCATGTGGCATTAGAACAAACAGCCAATGTAAAGAGTCCAAGTGCACTGTGTCAGCGCGGTCACCTTTACCAACCTGGTTTCCCTCTGGGTAGGGAACACGAGCAAGGAATTGGCTTTTATCCCATCATCCTGAACCTGCAGGGTTCTCGTGGTATTTCAATAATATTGGGCACTGCAGAATTACCAGCAAATGCCTGTGAATCCTGGGGAAGGCAATTGGAGATACACACACACACCCCACACACACACACCCCCCACCCCGCACGTTTAGCAGGGCGGACGGATAGGGACACCTGCACGACACTGAGCCCCCCTGCCATGCAGGGCAGCCGGAGCAGCTTGGGGACAGGAGGGGACACATGCAACAGCCCTGGCTGTTCCTCTCCCTCTTTGCTTCCCCACACAAAGCTTCTCCTGTTTGTCCCATTAGTGCCGTCATTAAAAACCAGTTAGTCTCCTAGGGAGAGCAAACGCAGCTTGGCCAGCCCTGCTGAGGGGCTGTGCAGCCGGGACCTGTGTCTCCCTGGAGCTGTGGTGCAGCGCTCCCCTCCTGCTTGTGTACTGGAGCTAATTGGTGTAGGGTGCCCAGGAGCCCAGCTTTGCACCTTGTTAGCATGGCAATTAGCTCTCTTTGCCTTCCTGATTGCTCATGTGCATATTTGACCCCGATCCATCTTTCCAGCGAGTTATAAATGCGGTGCTGGGGAGGCAGGGGGGGAGTCGAGCCGGGGCTGGGACAGCAGAGCCATGCTGGGGACCGTGCTGCTGCTGCTGGTGGTGCTGGCACGGCCGGCGTGCCCGAGCCTGGCCAGCGCAGCAAGCCGGCGAGCTGAGGCGCTCAAGAGGCTGCTGGAAGTCTTTGGCATCGAAGACCCTCCGCCCCCCCCAGCTCACTTCAAGCAGCCGCCCCAGTACATGGTGGATCTGTTCAACACCGTGGCCAACGCTGATGGTGTCACCAAGAACCCCGACATCCTGGAGGGCAACACGGTCCGCAGCTTCTTGGATAAAAGTAAGGGGGGAGGCCCCTGGGTGCTGGGGAGAGGGGGGCTGCGGGAGGGGGCTGAGCGCTGTTCCCCCACCCTCCTGTCTGGCTCCGCTTCCCAACCTGTTGCTCCCTGCAGCTCATGGCGAGAAGATGCGGTTCCTGTTCGTCCTCTCCAGCGTGGCCAAGAATGAAAAGATCTTGACAGCGGAGCTGCATCTCTTCCGCCTCTGGCCAAAAGCCACCGACGGGCCCAAACGGCACCACTTCTGCCAGGTGAGGAGGGGGACGGGGACAGGGTGCGGAGAGGGACATGGGGGCGCTCCCAGCCTGTGCTCAGGGATACCACAGGTGCTTTCTCTCCATTTCCCTCCTTTTTTCCCAGTACCTGTGCCAAGGGGGTTTCCCCTTCGACCCACGGGTGCTCATTGCCCTTTGCCTCCTTCCCCAGGTCAGCATCTACCAAATTCTGGACAAGACTGAACCGGACTCCCCCCAGGGGCAGAAGCTGCTGGCATCCAGGCTCCTCTCACTGCAGGGCTCTGGCTGGGAGGTCTTTGCCATCACACAGGCTGTGAGTACTTTTACGCTGAGTTGAGTGGCACAGAGGAAAAAAAAAACAAAACCCAAAAACAACACAAATGTTTTGCGTGCTGCAGCTTCTTAAACCCATTTCAGTCCCATCTGGGCTTGCAATGCAAGTTGCTGTCCACCCTCTTAACAGCAATGCCAGGGCATGCAGCCTGTGGGGAGGGATGAGCTCTGGTGGATGGATCTGTCCTGGTATCGTGCTGCAGTTCTGCAGTTGTGGCCCCTGCTGCGTTCCCTGTGCCGCAGCCCGGGAGCAGCACAGCCCCTTCCCGTGGCTGCAGCTGCACTGCCTGGGGGGCACTGGGTGTCGTGGGGTGGCAGGGGGCACCTCACCTGTCACCTGCAGTGGGGACACTGCAGCAACACCTGCCCCATCCCACAGCAGTGACACTGGTTTTGCTTCTCCAGGTTCGCGACTGGACCGAAGATGAGAGTAGCAATCGGGGTTTGCTGGTGACAGTCCATGGCCTGGGCGGGAGCCCGCTCGACTCCCCTGCTATACAGTTTGCGTCCAGCAGGGACCACCACGAGAGCAAGAAGCCCATGCTGGTCCTGTTCACTGATGACGGGCGCCGGGGAGCGTCCCTGCCCACGGCTGACTTCCCAGGTAGGTGCTGCACTCCCCAGCACAGCTCGGTGCCACGATACCTCACCTGCAGGGTGCTCGGGCTGCTCCTGTTCTCATCGGGTTAGCCTGAACATGGGTGCGGGCTTACAGATGTAAATTTGGGTTTTGCTCTCACTGATCAGCTCCATGGCGGTGGCCGTCTGACCTAAGGGCAGCTGCAGACAGCGGGCATGGAGGGGTGGCCAGGGCTGCTGCTCTGCTTCCTCCTTCATTTCAGGCTCATGCGCTCGTGCTAATGGAATCATTTTCTCGTTTGGGGTAGATTTACAGCCTCAGGACCCTGTTCTTCCTGCCAAGATGACAGTGCCCAAGCTGAACGGGCCACGCAGCACACGCTCACTGGACCGGCTCCAGCCCTGCCAGAGGCACCCCTTGTCCGTGGACTTCGAGGAGATCGGCTGGTCCGGGTGGATCATCTCACCACGGGGCTACAACGCCTACCACTGCAAAGGCTCCTGCCCCTTCCCGCTGGGCGAGAACATGCGGCCAACCAACCACGCCACCGTGCAGTCCATCATCAACGCCCTCAAGCTGAGTGAGGGTGTCAGCAGCCCCTGCTGCGTGCCGGACAAACTCCACTCCATCAACCTCCTCTACTTCGACGACGACGAGAACGTGGTCCTCAAGCAGTACGACGACATGGTGGCTGGGAGCTGCGGCTGCCACTGAGGCAGGAGGAGCAAGTGGGGGCTGCTGCTGCTCCCTCTGGGAGCACCGAGAGGCGATGTGGAGATTTCCTCCTGCAGAGGGATCTCTCTGCGAGGGTCTGTCCTGCAAAAACCCGCAGCGGTACCACAGAGACTGGGCAGAGCAGAGCAAGGAGGTGCCCGGCTCTGCCTGGGAAGGCTCAGGGCTGAACTGAATCGAGCCAAATGAGCCCTCGGAGCTGGCAGCCCCGGGGGAACGGCTCTGTGTCAGGGTGCCCCATGCAGGGTGTGCAGGTTTCCGTGCCTGCAAAGGCTTCCTGCAGGCTGTACTATATGTAAATAGCAAGAGCACTAATATATGACAGAAACTGCCTGTACAGTGTCCTGTAAATGTCTGTACATTGCTGCGTTTTGTAAAATGAAGTCAGAGGAGCTATTAAACGTGCTGTTCTCAGCGGGGTTTCTTCTGTGACCACTGCTTGTGACAATGCTGGCCGAGGGACAGCAAACACCCCGTGGGGCAGCAGGAGCAGAGAAACGACGATTCAGCTGCAGCTCAGCCTCTGGGGCAGTTTTGGTTGCTGATTTCTGTTCCTTGGCCGTGTCTCCCAGCCCAATGCCTTCAGGATCTGTCAGCCAGATGCCGTGGTGGGGGGATCCCTGGGGAGCTGGGGTGGGTGCTGGGGCTCAGGGCAGCTGCAGGCGTGCCCATTCTGCCTCTTTCCAACAGTTTCACTGCAGCATTCGCTTCACCAGGGCCCCAGACACCAGCACCACACCCCCAGCACCTCTAAGCTCAGCTTGCCAGCGACCAAGTCCCACCCCAGTTGGTAGGCACCAGTTTCCTCCCCGCTGCTCACTCAAAAGCACCCATGGCTGGTGGCATTTCCCTGCCACCACCTGCTCCCAGCACCCGCCCGGGGCCCCTCTCCCCATCCCTCTTGGGAAGGGGGGGATCCTCCCCCTTGAGCCCATCGGGACGTGCTCGCACACCCGAAACCAACTTGCAGCCAGGCTCACCTCCTCCCACCTATGGGAAGGGGGTTGTGAGCCCCCGGGGAGATGTCCACTCCTTGCCAATTGCCCCAGTGGGACAAGGCAAAGCCCCTCTGCCCCGGCCGTGCACTCCGAGCAGCACAAGGCAGTTTCTGTATGGTCATAGATCGGTGCCACACTTCAAGGGAACAGCAAGGCACCTCCTCAGACAGCGGTGTGCTGAAAAGTGGGGGTGATTCAGCTCACTGCTCACCCCTCAGCACGAGCTGTTCACTCATTAACACAAAGTGGCTGCCCGATGAACCGTTCAGCTCTGGTTTATTGAAGGTCTGTTCCCGGGGACGCTCTGGCTGCCACCTTTGCACCCCAGCGTGGCCAGCACCCGCGGCTCCCAGCCCAGCAGCACCCCGAGCCCTCTCTGCGCCCCTGCGGCACCGCCGGGTGCTGGAAAGGGAATTGGGCTTGGTGGGAAGGACACTGGGAAGCGTGGGGTCAGCGGTGGCAGCGGGGCTCAGCTCTGCAGCACTCGGACAGCTTCCGCAGAGCTCGCTCCTTGAAGCGGAACCTCCTGGAGAGCTTGAGGGAGAGGCTGGTCTCGTTCTCGTGGGCCTTCAGCTTGGCGTAGTAGTCAGAAAACTTGTTGTAGAGGATGGAGATGGGCATGCCGTTGAGGATGATGCCAAAGGAGATGCAGCCGAACGCCACCATCCTGCCAAGCACCGTGTCGGGCACGGTGTCTCCGTAGCCCACGGTGGAGAGGCTGACCTGGGAGAGGAATAGAAAGGAGCAACGCTACGTGCTGTGCAGGCTCCACCTGGCGATGAGGGGACCCACCTTGCTCTTCCCCAGTGCAGGATCACCCAGGAACTGCTCTGCACCACGTCTGCAGCCAGCTCAGCTCTCCCTGTTCCAGCAGCCTGCACGGCCACGGCCTGGGGCCATCAGCCCACCCGTGCACCAGCTCCAGCACGGGCTGAGGCACCCTCATGGCAAAGCCAGCTGTGGGCTCTCCCCCTGCCCTGCTCCTCCACCTCTCCCCGACCCACGCAGGGCCCTCTCCCTGCAGCTGGGGACGCTTTGGTGCAGGCTGCCATGGGCTGGGGCAGGATCTGGTGTTTGAGCTTGGGTTTGCCTGGGAAAAGGAGCCTTTGAAGCAGGGCCTGGGCTGCGGAAACAAGGGAAACAGCCCCGAGCGTCCACGAACTGGTGCCTGGTTCAGAATCCTGCTGCCTCCTCCTGCACCGGGGCAAATGCAGCCCTGGTCCAGATGGGAGGGAGCCACACAAGTGTGGGGACGCTTCATGCGAGGCAGCAGAGCAGGGTGCCCTGGCCAGGCAAGCAGCAGGGTGGGGGCTGCACCCTGGGACCCTCACCCTGCTGGCAGTGGCACTTGCTGAGGTTCTGAGCCCAGCCCCACGGGCTGCAGCCTGGTGGGCCCCGTGATCCTGGGGAAGGTGCTGGATGAGGCCCCAGCTGCAGAGACCAGAGGCAAGCTTCCCTGCTCCCTCCTCCCCTTGCTGTGCATCTCTTCCAAAGCAGCAGGACATCACCGAGCTGAACTTTCTCATCAGCCAGACTGTCTGTCGGAGCTTCCTGCCCCCAGGGAGCAGCAGCCTCGGCCCTTCCTGGCTGAAACCTGCCCAGTCCCACAGGGTCGAAGCTTCCCGGATGCTCCTTTCAAAGGAAATGCAGGCACTGCCCAGAGACACACCCCAGGGAGCCACATTTGGGCTAGGGGAGCAGAGCCATGGGCCACATCAAGAGCTGAGGCAGAAGGGTTTGGACTTTGAGTGGAGAGATGCAGACCAGGGCTGGGAGCAGCCATTCAGGAACCTCCCAGCATTAAAAAACCCAGATGGGCTGATTTTGTTAAGAGGAACTTCCTCTGGGAGGAAAGCATTTGAAGGAGGCAGCCTGTGGTGGCCAAGGGGAATTATAACAGCAGAAGTGATCAGTGGGATCGTTTCCTCTGTAGAGCAAAATCTCCTCACAGCCCCTGGCTCTCCAGTGCTTTAGCTGCTCCTCACCCCTGAGTTAATCCCAGTTTATTTTAGTGCTTGGCTCAGCAGAGCTGCTGGCTCTGCAGGCAGTGAACAAAGGCTCCTGTCCCCAGTGGCAGCACCCTCTGGTCTGTGTCCCCTCTCTGCACACAGGCTGAGGATGTGCCATTGTGTCCCCCAGGTTCTCATGTACAGCCCTGGGTGCCACCAGCCCTGCCTCTGTGTGTCCCCTTGTGTTCTGCGAGCTGCTTTGCTGCACAGGCTGCAGGGATGAGTGGCTCTCCCTGTACCCACAGAGCACGAACCGCAGCCACCCAGCTGCTTGGGTCCTAGCTGCCACTGCAGGGAATGCCCAGACTGAGCCATGTCCGCCTTGTCACCAATCCAGGCTACATTAGTGCAGGCTCTGCCCCAACAACCTGCTCTAGCGCTGACTTTGGAGCCTCTGAGATTAGTCCAAATCTCTGATTTCTCTCCTCAGAGCGTGCAGGGCTCTGCCTTGCCCATCACTACAAAGCAGTTGGGAAACCGGGGCCCCTTCCTGCATCCTGGCCAGCAGCGGTGCCGAATCCCCAGAGCACCAAGGCAGCCCCGTCCCACAGAGCGACACCGCACCCCTCCCCGGAGGAGAGGCGCCCACACCTTACCGCTGCCCACCACCACGCATAGGGGATGCTGGTGAAGTTGGTGCCTGGGACATCGTGTTCCACCGAGTGCATGAGAGCAGAGAAGGTGAAGACCCCCATGGCGATGAAGAGGAGGAGGCAGCAAACCTGCTGGTAGCACTGGCGCATGGTGAAGCCGAAAGCCCGCAGGCCGGTGGAGTGGCGCGCCAGCTTGAGGATGCGGAAGATCCTCATGAGCTTGATGAGCTTGAGGACCTTGCCCAGCTTGCTCACATTCTCCATCTGGTGCAGCTCCTCGTGGTAAAGGGTGTCTCCTTCGTCCAGATTCTCAAAGAGGATCTGGATGTAGAACGGCAGAATGGCCACCAGGTCTACGGCATTGAGCGCCGCCCGCAAAAACTTCTTGAAGCTGGAGGAGGAGATGAGCCGCATGAGGTACTCGGAAGTGAAGAAGATGGCGCAGACCATCTCCAGCAGCTCCATCCACTGCTTCCCTGTCTTGTGCTGCATCTCCTCCACCGTGCTCAGGGTCATGCCCACAATGGAGATGAGCACAAAGAGGCTTGACATGACAGCAATGATCTTGGCTGGGACAGAAGAGTAAGGGTTCTCAATGAGGTTCCAGATCATCTTCCGAAACTGCCCCAAACATTTGCCCTCAAACTGCTCCGCTGATTCCAGAGGCTCCAGTTCTGCCTCCAGCTCCTTCTGTATTTTCAGGTTCTCGCTGAGTTCGTCTTGCTTTTCCTCAAACAGGATCCGGCAGCAGCGCTGGGAGTATTTCAGGTGGACTCCCCAGTACTCGATTTCCTCCACGAAGTTACTGGGGCACATCTCGTCCATTATCCACAGGACCCCGCTGCGGTAGAAGTGGAAGATGTAGTGGAAGATGGAAGGATCTCTGTCGAAGAAGTACTCGTTCTTCTGCACTGAGTAGTCATCGCAGAGCTGCAGCTTCTTCGTAGGGTCTGTGTAAATGGCCAGCTTCCCAAGCCTGGTGACGGGGTATCGGGCTGCCGCTCTGCAGGCTATGTGGAACAGCGTGCCGCCCACGTTAATGTTGAGGAAGTACTTGCTCCTCTGAAGGGGCATCTCGCTTTTCTCCTGGTTGCTGTCTGTCACGTTCTGCATGGAGCTCCACTGCTTTACCAGGCTCTCCTGTGCAAACGGGATGTGGACATCCTCCTCCTCCGGGGTCTGGCAGCAGCCGCGGCGATCCCCAATCTTCAGCCCTGCAGAGAGACTCACACGCCTCCTCTCCAGCTGCCTCATCGTGCCTGCCCCTCTGAAGCACCGATTCCCGTTAGGGGCTGTGGGACAGCAGCTTCGGCTTCATGGAACCGCTGCCACCAGGCTCTGAGCCCAGGGAAGCAGCAGGGAGTTGCTGCCTGAGGGGCAGTGGCCGGGTCACGGCGCCACGTGGCACCTGCCAGGTTCCCAAAGCCGATTGCTTATCAGATTGCGGTTTGCGCCGTAGGAGCTGGAGGCAGCTAAGTGTCCGCTCCTTAAGACAATAAGGAGATTGAAGCATTAACCCTTTACGTAAGGAACTATTTATTGCACTTTTCTTTGTCCTTATTCTCCTCATTAGGTTGTGTTCAGCACATTACCCCATTTCCAAGCAGTGCATCCACTAGGGCAAGTCAAAGCGAGAGCACGAGCTTGCCTTGATCTGACCCCGAACGCCTCCCTTGCCAGGGGTGCAACGGTGCAGACGCAGGAGATTCGTATCAGCTTTGTGTCCCCACAACAGATGCTGCTCTTGGCATCAGTCCTTCACCAAGCACGAGTGTCGATGCAGCTGCCCCTGCCCCGTCAGCTGTCATAGAAGCGAAACGGTCGCTACCTCTCAGCTCACCCCTCCACCCCCCCGTGCAGATTTCCAGAGGTGAGGGCACCGTCCAGCATCCAGGCAGTGCCCATGTGGCCCCCACTGTGGCAAGCTGCTCCTGCACTGCTGCCCTGTGCCGCCTGGTCATCACACCTGCCTTCAGCCCCGTCAGTCTGTCAGCAGGAGGATGAACATGGAATGAGACACTGGAAGATAAAGTATGCGGTGAACGGTCCCCCTGACCTTTAGGAACTGAAGAGAAGGGAATAATCCTTTGGATTTAAAGGTAAATGAGAGGCAAAGTTAACAGGGGCAGGTCCATCCTTACGTCAGCCTGGCACACAACCCTACATCAGCACACGAAACTTGCTGTGCCCAGGAGTTGTGGTTGACAGCTCGGTGTCCAGTGGTGAGCAGCTGCCCCAGCAGGAAGGGATGCCATCGAGGGACCTGGAGGGGCTGGAGAAGTGGGCGCACACGGAATATCCTGAGTTGGAAGGGACCCACGCGAATCATCTAATCCAACTCCTGCCTTCACCCAGCACCACCCAAAAATCAAACCGTATTGCTGAGAGCATTGTCCAAATGCTTTCTGAACTCCACCAACCTCAAGGGGGCCGAGTGCAAGGTGCTGCACCTGGGTCAGGCCAATCCCAAACATCAGCAGAAAACATCCCAACCATCACGGCTGACAAACGGATGGCGAGCAGCCCGTGGAGAAGGACTTGAGGGGACTGGTGGATGAAAAATGCAACACGAGCCAGCAGCGTGCGCCTGCAGCCCAGAAAGCCAACCGTATCCTGGGCTGCATCCAAAGCAGCGTGGGCAGCAGGGCGAGTGACTTCAAAATGCAGAGACCCAAAGCACAAAGCTGCTATCAGGCTGAAGGGCAGCTCAGAAGCCAGAACTGAAGTCTTTGAGCCTGGAGATTAGGGCAATAAAAAAGCTTCTGGCATGGGACAGAGGAAGGGAAATGACTGTCTCAGATATGCTCCAAGTTTTTGAACAAGGCCCATAAACAGAGGCTTTTTTCCAAGCTTGAAACACGAAGAGATCAGTAAGCCAAGCCTGGAGACCTCACAGTGGGAAGAGGCCGCCCCTCTGAAGCTCACACAGGAGCCTCACTCCCCATGGCACGCAGCAAGCGGCTCTGCCCAGCCTAACAGGACAGCCTCAGCTCAACAGCTCACGCTAAGAGGATGATCGGGGACAGGCTGGTGACAGCTGACCCCTGCCACCACAAGCCAGGCAGCTATCGCAGGACCAGCCCTCGCTTAGCCCTGTCCTGCCAGGGTTTCTGAAGCACCTTCCCGCTCTGATGGAAAAGGAACGAGCTGATGCAGTCTCGATTTCCCACCTTGCTCTTGTCCAAGCCTCTCCTTTGGCACCTCTTCTGCAGTAACACCCCAGTGCAAGTGCCAGCTGCGTTTCCCACGCCCACCCACTCCATTCTCTCTCCTCTAGGCCTGTATTTCACATTCCCAGTACAGGTGGTGTGTGTCCTTGGGGCCACACAGACTTGGCAGCACCTGCCTCCCCTGTCTGCCCACGCCAATCCACTCTCCCCCTGCCCTCTTTCCCAGGACACAATTCAGAACTGATACAGGTCCCAGTCTCCCAATTACAGAATTTGAACAAACCCAATAAAAAAAAAAAACAAACAACACACACACACACAAAAAAAACACAAATTGAGATGTCATTACAGTTTCAAGTTCTTTATTTTCCTGTGTCATTCACCAACAGCTATCTCCAATTGTCCCTATGGAAACAGAGACAAGGTTGTGTGTCCCCTTGCAAGTGACCTCTTGGTACTAAAAATAACCATTCTGGCATAGCCCAGTACTCCACTACCT
Source organism: Aythya fuligula (assembly GCF_009819795.1). Classification (NCBI taxonomy): domain Eukaryota; kingdom Metazoa; phylum Chordata; class Aves; order Anseriformes; family Anatidae; genus Aythya; species Aythya fuligula. The sequence continues at coordinate 4,112,312 of NC_045584.1, read as the reverse complement.
CATATAGCAGTTTCTCACATGAGTTACAGCTGCACGCTTGCACACTATCCAAGAGCAAGCTCTAAGGGTGATGACGAGAGTTTGCGTGGGAAGCCAGGTTCTCACCTCAAGGCACAGAATGCAACAGACAAGACAGCAGCTTTTTGTCTTTTACACACATTAAACACTTGTGCAAGAAATACATGGGAGAGGTCAGTGCTGAGTTAGAGGCACTGGTCAGTTATCTCTGATACTGTCAGTTGTCAAAAGCGCACACTGAGCCAGTCACAAACAGTTGTGCGTGCCACAAAGCAGAGGCAACAGCATTTGACCCAAGACACCAGTTATTTCAAGCTGAAAACAAAAGACACCAGACACTCAGAACCTCCAGCAAAAGAGGCCTACGGATGACAGCTCTAACATTAGAGAAACAACATTCAGAACTCAGCACTGGGGTGAAGGTGCTGCTCTGCAGGGGGCGAGATCCGTGCTGGCAGGGAGCGTGCTGAGGTGCTGCCTGCCCCGTGCTGTCTGGGGGTGATGCAGGGCTCAGGTGGACAGGAAGATTTTCAGCTTTCATCCCTGCAGTTGGACAGTGCGTTGGGTTGAGCAGCATCGAAACACCAGCATGAACACAGAGTGCACATCTGAGCTGTGCGGATTCAGTGAGCTCCTACTCAAAAGGGTGAGAAAACTTCCACTCCCCGACACCTGACAAAATCCAGGCAGAAGAAGGGGGCAGGCAACAAAAGGCTCTTGTTTGGAAGTGGAAGAAAACAGTAGCACCTGGCACTGCACCTCCAGTCTCAAGGAGAATAAAGTCTTTGGGTCCAAGGCCGCGCTGATGTGAAGCCGTGTTAACAATCCTTGTAGGCAAGAACAATGAGGGAATTTGTCACCTTAATGAGGGGTGATTGCATAGCACCAGGGAAGGTCCTGTTCAATTTCCAGTGCAAAAGTAGTTGCACAACCTCAGACCCATTTCCAAGGAGAGCGTGCTAGTGTAATAACAAACCAGATTGGAGAGCTTAATGTGTAAATTCAGTCAGCTTCTGTCATGAGTGAGAGGGAAATGAACTTAGTCCCATCTTATCGCTTCGCAGCAAAAGATCCCTGTTACAGGAAAAGAAACACCTGGTTATTGCAGTCCTTTTGGCCAGAAATCTGGTGTTACTTCAGTTTGTATGGAGTGGAAGAAGAAAATCCACAACAGAATATTAGTATCTTTGCATAAGTGCTACTGAAAGGAGCCAGCATTTTCTCAGATTCGGTTGTGCAATGACCCCTGCAGTCAAACAGGAGTCCTCATGCCTGGTTGTGAGGAAAGAAGGGACGGGGAGAGTTCTGCTGCTTCAGGGCAAACAAAGCCCGAGCATGTGGCTGACCAGCAGCAGGGAGAACTGGGAAGGGCTACCCCAGAGGGGGAAGCTCTAGAGGGCAAGGTGGCATTTCTCCCTCACACACAGTACATGTGGGGTGCAAGGAACGTACCTTCCAGGAAAATAAGCCTGCCTGGCTCTTGTCAGATATCAACTGTTCCTCAGTTGATGCTTCTTCAAGACTGAAGATGTCAGACCTGCTTTTTGCTTTGGACTGGGCCCATGCAACGATACCACCCACAGCTACCAGGCAGCTCAGGAGCACTAAAGAGAAGAGTGCACAAGCAGAGAACCACTCACTGCACCTGGTGCGGACATCAGCACCAGGCTCTGATGCTCAACAATCAGAGATCAGCATCTTCCTCAAGGATAATGGACAGCCAGCATGGAAGTGTTAGTGCCAGACCGCATGAAACAAGATGCCTTTCCAAGGGGAAGGCACAGTTTGTCCAAGTCAGAGCTCCAGAAGTGCTCAAGCCATGGTGTACAGCCTTCCCTAAGCCTCCAAGCCCAGAGAACACAGCTACTGATGCTGGTCTGGAATAAATGTCATTAGGAAAGTCAGTTATAGCCTAACCCAGAGCCAAAACCACGTGCGGCACTTTAAGCCTCACATACCTGCAATAATCAACACCCACGTGCAGCCTTGACTCCTTGATGGCAGAGTGTGCCCAGGCACAGGGGTAGTTGAAGCCTCTGTGATGAAAAAAACAAGTCCATCAGGTTTCCTTAAGAAATTCACCTTAAGATCAGCGTTCAGAGCAGCCTCCAGTCCAAACCTGACTGAGCTCCCAGTTTACCCTATGTGTGCCAACAGGTTCGTATTGCTTGAAGCAAAGCCTTATCTCCTGTTACTATGATTAGTCCACACAATAGGAGAAAGCTAGGAGATTTTCCTCACCCCTCTTGGACAGATTAGGGTAAAAGGACAGAAGGCTAATAAAGAAAGCAACCAGTGTTGGTGGACGAGAAGTTCAACATGAGCCAGCAACGTGCCTGCAGCCCAGAAAGCCAACCGTATCCTGGGCTGCATTAAAAGCAGCATGGCCAGCAGGGCAAGGGAAGGGATTGTCCCCCTCTGCTCTGCTCTTGTGATACCCCACCGGGAGCCCTGTGTTCAGCTCTGGGGCCCCAAGCACAAGAAGGGCAGGGACATATTAGAGCGAGTCCAGAGGAAGGCCTCTAGGATGATCAAGGGGCTGGAGCAGCTCTGCTATGAGGACAGGTTGAGGGAGCTGGGGGTGTTCAGCCTGGAGAAAAAAAAGCTCTGGAGAGAACTTACAGTGGCCTGCCAGTATCAGGCATCAGGTACCCCCAGCACCTAAGCTGTGGATGCCCCATCAATGGAAGCATTCAAGGCCAGGCTGGATGAGGTTCTAAGCAACCAAATTTAGGGGTTGGTGTCCCTGCCCATGGCTGGGGTTTGAACCGGGGGGTCTTTAAGGTCCCTTCCAACCCAAGCCATTCTGTAATTCTCTGCCTTCCCTCAGCACAGCCTCGTGGCAGCAGCTGGTCGCATCCAGAGCCACATCCTGAGGAAGAAACCTCTCCAGAGGCGCTTCCCGAGGGAGCCCTGGGGAGCTGAGCACCAGCTGCCGGGAAGGAAGCTGGGGGGGGCTCCCTCCGCCCCAAACACAAACAGCGCCCGGGGCCCACTGCCATGACCGGGACAACCCCTGAGGGGCCAACACCTCTCGGACGGGGCCCGGCTCCCCCCTCGGCCCAGCCCCTCCTCACCTGTGCCGCCGGCCCCGGGCCCCGCCGGGCTCCCGCTGGCCTCGCAGCCCAGCTCGTCACGCTCGTCCATGCAGTCGGGGTGGCCGTCGCAGATCCACTCTCGGGGGAAGCACTCCCCGTGCGGCTCCTCGCAGCGGAACAGCCCCGGGGCGCAGCCCGAGGGGTCGGGGCCGGGGCTGGGGCTGAGGGGAGCCGCCAGAGCCCAGCCGGCCCCAGCCCCGTCCCCGCCCCCCCCTGAGGCGAGGCCCCCGCAGCCCGCGCACCTGAGCCGCCGGCGGCGCCAGCCAATGAGAGCCGAGGGCGTGCGCGGGGAGCGGGCGGCGGGAGCCAATGGGGAGGAGGGGAGCGAGGCGCGGCTGGGCCCCGCCCGCCCGCTCCCGCTGCTCCCGGGCAGCAGCAGGAGCAGGGGGAGCAGCGCAAGCAGCACCCGCGCCATGCCGCTGCCACCGCTGCAAGCAGAGCCCGCCGCTGCTGCCACGCGCCTATAAAGCGGGCCGCGTGCGGCGGCACGGCGCATGCGCGCAGCCTCCGCCCCCTCCGCAGCGGCAGCGGCGCGCGACCTTCAGGCGGCCCCGCCCCCCTCAGCAGCCCCTCAGTGCCCGCCTCAGAGGCGGGGGGGGTGGGGGGGGGGAGCTCCGCCCGTCAGCGCCTCAGCGCCCTGAGGGCTGAGTTTCCTCGCGACCTCTAATCTAAATCTCGCCTCTTTTAGCCTAAAGGCATTCAAACTTGCCCTATCGCTATCTCCCCAAAAAGTTGCTCTCTATCTTTTCATCTTGTCATCTCGTGTTCAGGTTTCATGAGGTCCCCGTGGGCTTTTCATAAAGTTTCCAGGTCCCTCTGGATGCCATCCCTTCCTTCTGCTCTGTCAGCTGCGCCACTCAGCTCGCTGCCACCTGCAAACTTGCTGAGGGTGAATTTGATCCGTTTATCTGTGTCACTGTTATAGATATTAAACAGCCCCAGTCCCAGGACAGACCCCTGAGGGACACCACTCAACACCAGACTCCACCTGGACACGGAGCCATTGACCACTCTCTGGGTGAGACCTTCAAGCCAGTATCTACTGAATGGTCCACCCTTCAAATCCACCTCTCTCCAATTTGGAGATCAGGATGCCATGTCAAAGGCCTTACAGAAGTCCAAGGGGGATGACATTGGTCAGTCTTCCCTTGTCAACCGTATGATTTTTTAAGCTGTTGGCTGGTCCTGTCAAGACAGCGGGATACAACTAATGCGCTCAGCCAACTGACTTTGCAGACTCAGCATAACCCTGTCAGCAATCTTCCAGCATCTTCTAGCAGCTGCAGGAAAATCGATATACTTGCTGTAGAATAATCAGCAGAGCTCATGGCAACATGTCGTGGTTTAACCTTCTAACTGAAACCAGGACACAACACCACAGCACAAGCCTGGCAAATCAGCTGTCCCTGGGGAAGGGCAGGACCTGGGTGCTCTGTGGTTGAAATGTGTGTCATTGCAGCAGGGCAGGCGGAGCAGGGGACCAGGTGCTTGCTGCATGAGCCAGAAATGATCTTCGCTGCTGACTGACTGGTAACAACTGGCCTGGGAAGTGAGAGTAAGCAGCTGGATTCCTTTGAACCAACACACACAAAGTATCACAAAGAGCTTGGCATGCTACAAAGCCAAGCTTTAGACCAAAATCTGTATCAAGCATTTTTCACAGATCACAGCCTCAAGGGAGCAGTGGCAGGATGAACTGATGGACGCTAAAACCATCCTGAGGATGACTGAGGCAGACAGGAACCAAACAGTGCCATCAACTGGTTAATGTTTCTTACCAGAAAATAAAATCATCAGGTCCTTTGCAGCTCCAGGCATGCTTTGTTCAGCTCTGACCTTCAGTGATATTCCAGCTGTGCTTCTGGGTCTCGTCTTGGAGCAGTTGAGGCCACAGACAGCATATAAATCCACGAAGCCCAAGCTCCATTTCTATACTATCTTACTATTCCCTCAAGAAAACTTTACACCCAAAACGCTGTTAAAATAATTTGAACGATTCAAACAGGACAGGTAAAATGGGAGGATAATTACAACTTTAAATGCATTTATTAGTCATGCATCAGCAAAACTTAATATATGTGGATAAGTTCCATCCAGCATCATTGCACCTAAATCCACTGCAGCCTTACCCATCAGAGTACTGCTTTTTCATGAACCAACATCTGTACATCCAGCCTTATTAATTTCTCACAAATAGGGCTGGTCTTTTGAGATTTCCCACTTCTTAATTGGTGGCCCTGGTGTCACTGGCTTTTTCTCAGCTGTTGTCACTGTAGTGCCCGAACTGGGATAGAAAAAGGAAGAGAGAAGAAGTTTTAACAGTGCTCAGACTAAATTGAGTGTTGCTTTTTTTAACGCCAAAAGTCAATTTCCAGTCAACTCATTTATTTATTCAAGAGAAGACAAGTACAAAGAATTCGCTCAGCCTTCTTCTAATCTGTAAGTCAATGTTGCTTATTGAAAGAATTCCGTATTTTTGGCACAAACCACACAAGGCTCAAACCTGCTCACACCGAGCAGTGTCAGGAGCAGAGCAGGAGGACAGACCAGGTCAGACCTACCTGCTGGCCTGAGCCCCTGCAGCAAGGGTTTTCTGCGTCGACGCAACCACAATAGGAGGGAAGGTCTCTCGGCGCCCGTCCCGCGTGCAGTAATAGTTATTTGCGAACTTGTGGCTGGGACCCACTGGGAGCCGAGGCGGCGGCTGGGATCTGGAGGGGAAAAGTTTAAGGACTTCAACACATCAGCGGATGCCAGGGGAGCTCCGTGCTACGCGACACTGGTGCTGCAGTACTGCATACGGGTCAGGCAGGGGCTGCGAGGTGCCCAGGACAACCAGGAGGCCTGATATGAACATGTTATACACGAATGCTGTTATACAGCAATGCCCCAGGCACCCTGACCGGGTTGGCAGCATCCCTGCCGCAGCAGGTGGCTGGGGCCGGCTGGTTTGAGGTTCCTGCTGACCCTGTGGCCGTACGGAGCGGCCCCCTCAGCCCCCCATTGCCCTCAGCGAGCCCCCTGCCCTCAGGGGCCGGTGCCGCAGCACCCCCGGTACCTCTTAGAGATCTCCGTGTAGCGCAGCTGCAGCTTGGCCTGGAGGTCCCGCTGCAAGGCAAGGCGACAACGTCTCAGGGGATGAAGGCGGCGGCCACCCCCAGCCCCCCCGACCGCGAGGCCGCCCTCACCCCCGCCGCGAAGTTGCGGAGCCGCTGGATGATGCGGGTGGCCGTCGCCATCTTGGCCGCTGTGAAGGGCAGGGCGGGGCGGGGCGGGGCGAGGCGCGCGGGGCACGCCGGGTCTCGCGAGACTTGGAGGCTATATAAGGAGGAGCGGGAGCAGACCCCCCCCCTCTTCCTGTCCCGCGGAGCCGCCATGGACACGAGCCGCGTGCAGCCCATCAAGCTGGCCAGGGTGCGGGGCGGGAGCGGGACGGGGCCGGGCTGTGGGCTGTGGGCTGGGGCTGTGGGCTGACGCCGTGCTCTCTGCCCGCAGGTGACCAAGGTGCTGGGCCGGACCGGTTCCCAGGGGCAGTGCACGCAGGTGAGTGGGCCCGGCCGGGTGGCGGTGCCGCCGCTAGGCCGCGCCGGGCCGTGCTGAGGCCGCTTCGTGCCGCAGGTGCGCGTGGAGTTCATGGACGACACGAGCCGCTCCATCATCCGCAACGTGAAGGGCCCGGTGCGAGAGGGCGATGTCCTCACCCTGCTGGAGTCCGAGCGTGAGGCCCGAAGGCTGCGCTGAGCCGGTGGGTGCCCCCTTCCCCCGTGCTGAGCCGGTGAGCGCCGCATTCTCCCCGGCACTGCCCGGCCCTGCTGCCCCCCAAGTGGCAGAGGGAGGATGCCGTGCCCCCGGGCAGACACAGGCTCCGCTGTTCCTTTTCAGGTGCTGAAGACTTGTCCCATGTACTCGGAGCCACCAGCATGCATCATCTCAGCTGGACGTGGGGCACAGATGGAGAGGAGCGTGGCGTTTGTGGTGTTCACATAATAAAGGTTTTTTTTTCCAGTACTCCTTTGTCCAGGACTCACTGAGTGTGTGAATGTTCTGGTGTATGCACCTGCATTTTGTTGTTCAGCTCAGACAAAAATGCACCCTGCTTATGACAGGGGCTACACATGAAGCCTTCCTCTTGACATATCTGTGTTCTTGTGTCTTTGTTAACTTGTCACTTGCAGCAAAAATAATTTATTGTTTTGATTACAACAATATTAATTCTGACAGGTGTTTTTCTGTGTTACCAGCAGAGTGGCACTGGTACACCTGATGGACTTCTGTGGAGTCTGATAAGTCAAAAGTCAAACTTTGTACCAGTTTGAAAAGCGGCTGCCTGCTGCTTCTGTTTTTCTGACCTCAGTAAGCTATTCTATAAATGCTACTATAAATATAACTGCTTGCTGTCTTCCCTGGCAGTTGCCCACGAAGAGCACTCATCTCTCTCCCCTTAGAGGAGTTGGTAAATCAATCTCACTCACTTTCTTCTCAGCTTTCCCTTCCACCACAAGATCAGCTAGAAGAGTTATTTTAGGCTACTATATAAATGTAGAGGTAAGACTGAAAGGGTTTGGAATCAGTCTGAGAAATGTCACAGTTTAGGAGGTGGATTTAAGCACTTTGCCCCTGTGGCAAACTAGCATTTTCTAACAAGTGAGAGCGATGCTGTTTTGTGATGTTTGAACTAAGCCAGGTCTGTGGCTCCCAATGCCGTGCTCACCACCATGCAGTGTCTGTCCCAGGGGGACTCTGATGTTCTGAACCTTATTAAGGCACTTCAGTAACAAGTGGGAATGAAGGCTTGGGAATCCCAAAGCTCAGGAGAGCACTTAAGGAATTGAATGTTCAAATTACTGAACTTAGGCAGTTAGCGAGGGTTGTTCAAGGCTGGCATTGAAGGAGCATTTATAATTTTTTTTCCTTCCTGCAAGTGGCAGCTGTGCCCTGGTCAGGCCTGTGATTTTTATGGTCTGGAGAAGGCAGTTTTTGGGGACGTGCTTGTGTTGTTGCTTGACCCAGCTCTTGATTCCTTTGTGGTGTCGCTTTAGTTTCAGAGCATAGGGTGCACCTCTTGCCCTGGTTCTGGTGACAGAGCCCTCAGTTCTGAGGGCAAGGAGAAGCCCAGCCTGGCATTTACTTCTCTGCCTGCTGTTTTCTCCCAGCACAGCTTTGGCAGTGAGCAGGGAGCCTCAGTGCTCTGGACAGGGGGCAGTGCAGGGCTGCCAGATGTGAGCAAGGTGTGAGGCATCAGCTGTGAATCAGTGGCAGCTGGGGGTGAATTTGCAGTGAGGTGGCTTGGAGCAGCTGTTGCCCTTCCCAGCTGTCCCTGTGTGCTCGGTGTACCCTCAGCCATGTGTGAGGGAGGTCACCCTGCATCCCTGCTGCTGGATGATTGCTCTGTAACAAAGCTGAACAGCATCAACACGAGGGCAAACCAAGGAGAGTGAAGGGGGTCCAGTGCCTCGCTTGGTCCCAAGAAGTGAAACAGGCCAGAAGGTGCCACCTCATGGTACCTGAATCCAGTTCTTAGCTCTGGAGCAGTTCAGCTGGAAGAAAATGATGGATTTAACCAGTAGGGAATGGGTTGAAATGCTGGTGAGTGCTCAGGGCCAGGGCTGTGCCCAGGCTGTCCCTCTGCCGAAGCTGTTCTGGGGGTTTTAGCTTGACTCAAACAAGGAGGCAGGAGACTGCTGGTGGTCATTGTGATATTTCAAAATAATTTTACTTGAAGTTTTATTTATCTTAAAAATAAACATCAATATTAAAATGTCAGTAAACAAACCTGTGAAGACCAAAGCAGTGAGTATGGAATACATACAGAGCAGCGCAAAGAGAGTGGCTGTGAGCATCTTGTGTTAACTTCAGTGCAAAGCTGGAAAAGGGCGAGGACAGCGGCACGTTGCCCAAAGGTTTCTTGGGGAGCATTTCCCAGCAGAGAGAATGGCTCAGACAAGATCTGCGTGGTGTGAAAGTGAGGGAGGATGAGCTGAGGAGTAGGAGGAGCTGCGACAGGGGTCACCTTTGTGAAGGAGTCAGAGCGCAGCCTGCTTCACGTGCAAAAACCTTTTTTTTTTGTTTGTTTTCTCCCAGTTCTTAAAGCTTACCTTGTCTGTTCCCACCCTGCCTGGCACACACACACACAGACACACACACGTGCTCTGACATACGCGTCCATCTCCGCAGGCCCTAGGCTTTCTCCCTCTGAGCTCTTCTTGCTGATCTCTTTTCCTGGAGCTATCCTCAGCCACCCTCCCCTTGGGGAAGGGAAGTGGGCAGAAAGGGACTTGTGAAGGCAACTCGAGCCCCTGAGCTGCTAGTAGCTGTAGGACTGCTAAAAGGAGAAGTGTTTACAAGGTGATTTTTATCTTTCCTTCTGGATCCTGTGGGGCAGCAGCTGGGCAGGCCCAGTCCCTAAACAGTTGAGGCTCTCAGTCCCCTTCTCTCAGCCTGGCTGCAGCCCCAAGCATCCAGAAGCTTTGCTCCCATTGAGCAAATCAAATCGTTGAGTGATTTCATGGTGAACTCCAGCTTTTTTGACAACGCACTGTATTTTTTTTTCCTTTGTGTGCATGTGCTAGAGAAGATTCAGGTTTCTGCTGGGCAATGAAATGCCGGAGAAGATGAGCACACATTTCAGTCTGGAAATGCTCCCGTGGCAGCGTGAGCCAGCTGCTCGATGTCCCCTGCTGTCACTGCTGATGCTTGCCCTCCTGCAGCCCTGCTCCCCATCACTGGCTCTGCTGCCCTCCTGCAGCTGCTGGGAGCTGGCAATAGGAGCAGAAACCAGCTGCTATTTCTGCTGGCTTGCTTTTTTGTTGTTCCGGTGAGCTGGGGCCTTGCAGAGGGCTCCAAGGTGGCACAGCTCCAGTGATGGTGGCCGGCAGCGGAGGTCACTGGATGCTTGGCTTCTCTGTCCCTGGGAGCAAGGTGGGCACCTTGGGACGCTTCCTGCAGCAGGCAGGGTGAGCGAGGCCCAGGGACAGCGCCTGCTCTATCGCCAGGAGGATGAAAACATCTTCAGCCTCGGGGAGCAATTCGGCACACGAAGGAGCAGCAGGAGGGGGGGACATAAATTACAGCCCAGCACTGACGGCCAGCTGGCACACGGCTGGATCCAAAGCTCATTCTAATTTGGTTTCTTTGGGTTCCCGGGGCTCTTGGTGCCCACTGTTGATGTCCCCTGCTGTGGAGAGGGAAGAGTCACCAAACATCACCAGAAACCATCCAGGGGCTCCTGGTGATGGCCAGCCAGGCTGGGCTCTTGTCACTGAGGATGCGCTGAGCATCTGGCACCTGGGATGCTCTGCTCTCGCCTCTGCAACCCCTCCCTTGGGGACCCTCAGCTGCTCTCATCTGTTCCCCTGCCCACCGTGGAGCTGAGTCAGTGGCACGGTGCCCCCTCTGTGCCCCCTGCATGGGACAGAGCGGGTGGCAGGGGCTGGGGGGCTGCAGTACTCACGTGTGGCTGCCCCTTCCCATTCAGGTGGGCGTAGAGCAGCACAGCGATGTTGCTGTGGCCGGCCTCCAGCGCGATGGCGACGGCGTTGTTACCATCCTAAGGAGGGCAGGAGAGCGGTCGGGAAGAGCTTAGGGACCGGGAGCGGGGGGAGCACTCCTGGACCCCAGCTCCTTACGCTGTCCACGATGGAGATGTTGCAGGCGGGCTGAGCCAGCAGCAGCTTCACCGTCTCCACGCGGCCGTGCTCACAGGCGCACATCAGCGCAGTCGAGCCCTCCTCGTCCTGCAGGTTCACGTCCGCCCCGCAGGCGAGCAGGGCTTCCACCATCTCCTGCCGTCCGTGGCTGACGGCCAGCATCAGCGCCGTCTGGCCGGCCTGCGTGACACAAGGGACGCTGCCAGGAAGGTTGTGGCACTCATCCCACTGCTGCCCCAGTGCCCACCGAGCACCGGCTTGCCCCGATGGAGCCCTGACACCCTCCCCGTGTACTGCCCCCACCAGGTCTGGGGTCCTGTCCTCGGGGTGGGCTCAGGAGGCGAGCACAGCTCTGTTCACTGCCCACGAGGGGGTCAGGACGCGGTGGCCCCCATCCCACACCCACCTGGCTGGCCTTGGCGTTCACGTTGCCCATGCTGAAGAGCCTCCTGACCACGGTCATGTCGTCCTCCTGCTCGACGGCTGCCAGCGCTGCCAGCATGAGCGCCGTGTAGCCGGCCTTGTTCTGGTGGTCCACGTTACAGACCCCTGCGGGGACGGGCAGAGCCGGGGGAGGCTCAGGGTGCTGCTCCCAGGGGAGGGAAAAGGAGGGTGGCATCCTGGCAGGGGGACGTTTCTGGAGCTGTGGCAGACCTGAGGTCACCCACCCGTGTCCAGCAGCAGCTGCACGATGTGGAAGTTGGAGTGGGAGACGCTGTAGTGCAGGGCCGTGTTGCCGTTCCCGTCGGCCAGGTTCACCACGTGGGCCAGGAGGGCTGGCGAGAGCTCGGCGAAGGCCAGGAGGTGGTTGGCGACTGTGTCGGGGACGGAGGACTTCTGGCTGGACAGACGGAACCACTCCTGCAGGACCAGGCTGCTGCTGGCGAGCTGCGGGCAGCGAGCGGGGCTGAGCCTCTGCATGGCGCAAAGGCAGGACCCCAAAGCCCAGCCCGGTGCTGGGATGGCGCTGGCTCAGTCCATGGGGATTTGGGGGGTAATATGGGACTTGTTTTAGGAAGAAAAGTGTGGATCCGGGCTTCGCTGGCCCGGGAGTGCCCCCAGCTGTGGGGGGAGCCGCTGTCAGCCCAGCAGGAGCCGTGCCACCCGCAGCACCCAACTCACCACCTCCTTGCTCTTGGTGGCCCCGGGGTGGCCCAGGTGGGTCTTGACGATGAGGCAGGCCTCCCGCATCCTGGGGCTCAGCTCGAACCTGGGGGGAGCACGAGGGCAGTTGCAGCAAGGAATCCCCGGCCCCTCTGCCCCCCAGGCAAGGCCCCGACGTTTTGCTCCTCTCCCCAATTCCTTGCAGTCCCCCCGGTGAATGTCCCCCCCCATCCAGAGCCTTCCTCCCCAGGCCTGCAGCCGTGCCCCTGGGGTGTCCAGCCTACCAAAGGCAGCCTTATACGGCCGTGCTCAGACACGATCTGCCCATTTTTAGGCCGAATTTTTTCCCTTTGTTGAAAAATGCTACTGAGGGATTTTTTTTTTTGTTGTTTTCTTTTTTTTTTTTTTTTCCAAATTATCTCCTGTAGAAAAGAAGCAGCTGCAGCCTCGGTCTCGTGGTTTCCTTAGCAGACCCGAGATGCTGGAATGATTTTTTGCTGCCGAATGGTTTCCGCAGGAGGCAGGCGTGTTTTTCCCATCAGCTGCACCGAAACGCGGCGCAGGAGCCCTGAGCCATGCCTGGCACCTTCCCTCCGGCACTTACTTCTCCTTCACCTCGGTGGGCTCTGGCGGGGCCACGCTGGCCCCCTCACGCTCCTGCTGCTCGCCCGGCTCGCTCTGGCCACCCCCGGCATCCTCCTCCTCCTCCTCCTCCTCTGAAGTATCAGTGCCCCCCTGCTCCTCGCTGTCGGAGCTGTCGGCTGAAGCCTTCTCAGAGGAGCTGTCTCCATCCTCTTCCTCCTCCTCGCTGGACGTGCTCTCGTACCTGTGCAGAGGGAGGGGGCTCAGCGATGCCCTGCGGTGGGAGCTGCCGGACCCACCGGTCCCCCCAGGGCTCCCCACTGCCCCCAGCACCGAGGGCAGGTGGGAGCTCCCGGCACGTACTCCCCGTTCAGCACGCCCACGAACTGCAGGCTCTTCTTGCTGCCCTCGGCCTCGCTCCGGGGGGCACCGTCCCGCTTCTTCATGATGGACTTCAGGGCTCCTGCAGCAGAGAGCAGTGAGGGGGCAGTGAGCCAGACCCCCCCAGGGCTCCCAGGCACCCCAAACCCCCTCCCCAACTCACCGGCTGCAGGGCTGGCGGCTGCTTTGCCATCCCGTGCTGGGGACGGATCCCGGCCACCATCCACCACCTCCACCACTGCGGCCCCAGGAGCTGGGCTGCCCAGGCACGTGTCCCCTGTCACTGCCACCACCTCCGCTGCACCTTGGGGGCTGCTTGGGGTGTGCTGGCATCCGGCACCGCCAGCGCTGGGCTCCAGCTCCTTGCGTGCTGGGACGGCGGTGCCTGCATCAGCAGCGCCCGTGTCGGTGCTGGTCATGTCGTTGCTGGCCACGCTGGTGCTGGACATTTCGGTGTTGGCCTTGTTGCTGCTGGCCTTGTCGGTGCTGGCCACACTGGTGCTGGCCCTGTCAGCCTGGCTGCTTTTGTCTTCGTGCCCCGTGGCCACATCAGGCCCGACTGCCACATCCCGCCTGTCGGGGCGGCAGCCCACCCCGATGCAGGCCGTCGGCGGGCAGCACCCCACGGCCACATCCACCGTCTCCACGGCATCTCCGACCGCCTGGCTCCGCGTCACCACCGCCGCCTCCACCAGCACCTCGGCCACCTGTGGCTTGGCTGTCACCTCCTTGTCCGTGCGCCCGCGGGGCCGGCGGGCGCACACCTCCAGCCGCAGCTCCTCCAGCTCCCGCGTGGCCTCCTGCAGGTGCCCCTCCATCAGGGCAATCACCTCCTTCTGGTGCCCCACCGTCTGCTGCAGCAGCTCCAGCTCCCGCTCCGCCTCGGGGGCGAGCCCCAGCGAGGATTCGAGCACCCACACGGCTGCGTCCCGGCGCTCTGGGGCCCCGCCGCCCGGCTTGCCACTGCCCACCTGCTGGGACTGGTAGTAGAAGACGGCGTCGGCCATGGGCCGGTCCTCGCCCACGGCCACAGAGCGGCACGGCCTCTCGTCACCCCTGGGGCGGGCGGCCGTCCCCTTGCCACGGCTGCCCCGCTCTGACACGGCCAGCTTCTCCGTCAGCTTCCTCAGCTCCGCGATCTTGCTTGCTCGACCCTTTGCCGGCTCTCCTTCGCACTCCAGCCCCGCTCGGGGCTGCTCCTCGCTCCCGCCGGGGCGGCTGAGCGCCTCGCCGGGCTCCCCCGACAGCTTCTCCAGCAGCCTCGCCTTCTCCTGCTGCAGCTCAGAGATCTGCATCTCCAGGAAGGGGATGGTTTTCACCTGCTCCTCCAGGTCCCGCAGCTGCCGTAAGGCCGCGGCCATCTGCTCCCGCACGTGCTGCAGCGGGGCGGCGCCGAGCCCCGCAGCCGGCGTGCTGCGCCCCGAGCTGCCAGGGCTCATCCGCGTGGAGCCCGGCTGGCCCTCGGTGCCCGCCGGCACCCATGGGTGCACCTGACTCGGGGCGCCCGGCTGCGAATGGCTCTGCTCCTGCTCTAGCCTCCTGCTCGTCTCCAGCAAGGTCTTCTCCACCTGCAGGTTTCGTGCCCAGCACTTGCGGGCAGGAGGTGGGAGCAGCCGCACGGCCGGCGGGGGAGACGTGGGGTGGGAGGTTGGCTTGCTCAGGGGCTCCGGGGGCGCCCGGCCGTGTGGGGACAGCAGCAGCGCGGTCCTGCCGTCCTCGCTGGCCGTGGAGGTGAGGGACTCGGTGGAGGTCCAGCCGCTGGTGTGGCTGCTGGGGCTGCGCAGGGTGCCGAGCTGCTGCCTGGCCCCTTTTGCCCTGCGTGGCAGCGGCACTTTCTTGAGCGTCTGGCCGCTTTCGATGTCATCGACGTATTTCAGGAAATCCAGGTCCAAGAGGAAGCCGTAGGGGGTTTCCACCGAATACGAGCTCTTCTCCCCATCGTCTTGGTCCCTGTACAAGAAGGGGCCCCCGAGATCTGCAAGACAGGCGGAGACACTTAGGGAGGGACCTGGCAGAGACGGGAGCGCTTCTCCAGCCAGGTCGTGCCGGGATTCACAGCCTGCAGCCCCCTCGCTGTGATGCTGCTGGACAAGGACGCGGTGGATGGCCCATCCCTGGCACCTGTGGTGCCAGCAGGTGTTGCAGGGCACCTGCTCTGCTTCCGAGTTGCTGCAGGTGACGACACCCATTGGGACGGGATGGCTGAGCCCTGCTCGTCCCCTTTGCTCCTTCCCCTGTCCCCTGCCCGCAGTGGCCCTGCCAGGTCCCCGCACGCAGCTCTGGGCCCTTTACCTGGAAGGTTCTGGTTCAGGTGTGCAGGCTGAGCCATCTTCTCCCCAGGATGCCGCCAACCATGGGACCATCAACCTGAAACGACAGCGGGGCCCTGTCCTGACACACCCTGCAAACCAGAGCGTCCCCAGCAACCCCAAACCGCTCCCCTGGCGCGGGTGCCCCAGCCCCGAACCCGGGGCACATCCCTGCGGCCATGCCCCGACACCAGCTGGGTCCCCTCCGGGTGCCGGCACCCGGCTGGGGCTGCTCCCAGGCAGGCGAGCCCTGCGCTGCTGGCGGGGCCGGGGATTGTTTGTACATTTAAGGAATGCTTCGCAGCCTGGGCTGGGGCGGCCACGCTGCCAGCTCCGAGGGCGCAAAGCCATGAGTCAGAGCTCGGCTGCGCCGGGGGAGCAGGCAGGGAACAGGAGGCTGCTGGAGCGGGGCACCGAGCCTTTACGGGAGCAAGTAGTTTGCCTAGGATAATGAAACCAGATGCTTCTGCAAAGCCACGCGACCACAGGCGTCTCCCGGCACCCAGCAGTTGCTCTGCACCACGTCCACCCTCGCCGCAGGGCACCCTGCGTTGCCAACCCCCCCCCCACTGCTGACCCCCAGCCCTGGCTCCCGCCCACCCTTGGGGGCTGTTTGGTGGCCCCAGCAGGGACCTGGCTGCTTTTCCCCGAGGACAACATGGGATAGAGCACGGTGTGTGTGTGCGTAGGAGGGTTCGAAACAAGAGCCTGGTTTTCCCAGGAGCCAGGCACGCTCAGGCTGGAGGGGAGCCAGCGGGATGCCCGCCTGCAAGCCTGGCACTCAGCGCAGGGAGGCAGGCACCGCGGCGAGCACCAGCATTTCCCTTCCCCGCGGGGGAAAAAAGGTGCAAAAAGGGGCTGCAACGCTCCTGAAAACCCAACAAAAAGCGAGGAGAGGGAAATGGCAGCGCGGGCCACGGTCCAGGGGTGAGCTCACCGCCGAGGGGCTGGCAGCTGCAATTGTTCAGCTCCAACCTGCTGCATCTGGGCACTGGGGCTGCGGGAACAATATTGCCTGGTGGAAAACATTTGAGCCAAATCAAGCCCGGTGCTGGGAACATTCCTGTTCCCAGCTTCGCTGATCCCTTGCAGGAAGCAGCTGTCACTCAAGCAATGTCTGTCCCAGGAGCTCCACCGCTGGTCCCCGTGTTCCCAGGGCTCTCCGTGCCCATGCCCACCCTGCCTGGGGGTCCCTGTGCTGGGGGGGACGTGGGGACCCTCCCCACAGGGCGCTGTGCAGCTGTCAGCGGGCAGAGCATTTGGCACTGGGCTATTTTCGGCACCCTCAGGAAGAAGGCACAGGACAAGTGCCCCCGTGGGCGAGTCGGAGGAAGCTGCTGGCACGTCAAGGCCTATTTGGAGAGCAGCTCAGGGATGGTGTGAGTGGCCAGAGAGGCCCAGAGGCATCAACACCACAGAAAAGGACCAGGTCCGATCTGCGTGAGGGAAGCTGGGGATCAGCATTGCCTGGAAAAGGGCACAGGGACCGCTGGCATCCACAACCGAACCTTTGGGACCGAGCATTGGGCACTTTGTTCCTCTCCCTGGCCCCACTCTGCCCCCAAGCCCAACGCCTCATTTTAACGAGTTGTAGTGAGTGACTCACTGCAAATTGCTCAGCTGGCCCCACGAGCCTCTCCCCACACAGGGATGCTCCACAATCCCACCTGGCTCACACAGCTGTGGCCCCACGCTGCCAGCCGTGGCACGCAGGGATGAGGGGCTGGGTCCAGCTGGGCAGGATCAAACCCTGGGCTCCCTGACCCCACCAACCCACCCCAGCTGATGAGTGTCCCGAGGGTGAGACAGCCACCTCTGCCTCCTTTGGGATCTTCTCGGCGAAGAGCTACCTGCGTGCTGCCACCCCATCCCGGCCTCATGCCCAACAGGCTCACGTGTCCTCCTCCTCACTGAACTGGGGAAGCGGCCGGTGTCCTCCTGCACCGGGCCTGGTGCCCTCGGTGCAAGTAAAAAAAAAAAAAGAGCCGAGGCCAGGATCGAGTCCCCACCGGGCTTCGTGCTCACCGTGGATCAAGCGGGAGGAAAAGGGAGAGCAACAGCAGTGGCCGTGCGGCCCCGAGCACGGGCGCATTTCCTCGGGGAAGCGGCCCGGCAGCTCCCTTCCGCACGCGCGACCGGGAATTGTCCTGCCTGGGGCCAAGCCAGGAAAAGCCACTGTGCTCAGCACCGCCGTGCTCAGCTCTGCACTGCAGGGGGCTGCAAGGGCCGGGCACTGCGACGCCTCCCATAGAGCTCATGGCAACGGTGCCCCTGCTCCAGCGTCGCACTCGCTGCCTTTTAGCCATCCCCTCCACGCCAGTGACCCAGGGCCTTGCCACTGGGCTGGGAGGGGAGGAGAGGAGAGCATCAGGCCAAAGTTGAGCTCTGGAGGCTCAAGAAGAGGAGCTGACACGCAGCAGCGGCGAGAGGGTTAAGTCCCCACGTCCCAGCTGTCACCTGCTGGGCTCGGCCACACAAAGCCAGCCTTGTCCCTGCGGCCGCCAGCACCGCGGCACCGGTTCAAAGAGCAGCCGCTCTCCATCTCAGCTCAAGCCAGGGCGGGGAGGACCGTGTCGGCGGCTTTGTTGCAGAAGGCTGGGTTTTGGCAGCCTTGGCCACTCCCCTGGACACTGGGCTGGGTGCTGCCGGGTGCCTCCACACCCCTGCCGAGCCAGCGGGCACCCCCGTGCCCAGGAGGAGACGTGCCAGGACCTGGTGCTGTGCTCAAAGCACTGGTCCCGGGGATGGGAGGACCCTGTGCCATCCCAGCTCCCTTCGGAAGAAGTTAAAGCATCATTTCTGGCCCTGGCATCTCCACACAAAAGCTGGTTGGCACAAGCTGCAGTGCTGCTGGGGAGGCTCTTAAGCAAGACGGGGATGTACAAGGACTGAGTTGTCCCTGCAGAGCTGGGGCTGTGCTCTGCCCTGGTCCCACACTTGTTTTATCCCCTTGCTGTCATACTGATGCCCACAAAGGAAACCTTGGGCCAAAGTGGAGCTCCTCAGCTCGAGTACAATAAAAACCCACAGCAGGTGAGAGGCCCAGGAGCCAAGCAGGATGCTGAGCTGCACTCACACAGCCGAGCAAGCTGACGACAGCCATCGGAGCTTAATCTACTGTCCAGGCCTGGAGAAGAATCCTGGCTCAGGACCACCCAGCACCGCACCCCAGGCTGAGCCCAACCCACTGCGAGCCGCTGGCCTCATGGTCCACGGGGCGATGCTCCTCCAGTGCCAAAGCCCAGGGCCAGTGGGCGAGCGATTTTTAAGCTTTGGCCACCTCTGCACCGCATCCCCTGGCGAGGGGCGCAGCGGGGCTGCTCCCCCAGCCGCACGATCCACGGGGCTGGAGCGAGGCGACCGCCCAGGGCTGGACATGCTGACGGCGCTCCCTGGCCGTCCTCCGAGCCAAAACACTGAGGTCATGAGGAATGTGAGAAGAACAGAGTCCAGAGCAGCCCCGGCCAGTGCGACTTGATTTATCTTCGCGAGGCACGTTTCCCTTGAAGCTGCGCACGGGCGATAAGCCCTGAAGCCCCGGGCTGAGGCTGTTCCAAAGTTAAAGGGAAACCACTGAGCAAGCAGGCGGCTTCCTCCGCAGCGAGAGGGCAGGAGCTGCCAGCGACCTGCTGGGATTTGGGATCCTCGCACGGAGCAGTCACAGCCCCGAGCTGG
This sequence comes from Aythya fuligula, assembly GCF_009819795.1. Taxonomy (NCBI): domain Eukaryota; kingdom Metazoa; phylum Chordata; class Aves; order Anseriformes; family Anatidae; genus Aythya; species Aythya fuligula. Next base: position 4,093,499 of record NC_045584.1, on the reverse strand, counting down.
CTGTCACAGGGACACATCACCTGCGATGCCACCGCCGGTGTGGCAGGCTGGGCACAGCCAGGGGGGTTTGGGTGCTCATCGCCCCTTCCCCTCAGTGCCTCTGCCCCAGCTGGATGGGACGGATGGGTCAGCCCGTGCCTGGGCCATCCGGGGCTGCAGCAGGTCCTTGGCCATGCACGGGGTGGGTGTGCCTGCACTGACACAGGGACGGAGGGAGGGGAGAAAAGTTTGGTCTTCCCCACAGCCTGACTTGAGGGCTGGGCTCTTCTTTCTGGAGCTGTCGTCACCATTGCCTGGGTCGGCCGGTCGGGAGGCCGGGGAGCTACTCAGGCTCCCACCCGCTGCAGCGATGCTGGGACCTCCCCGAGCTCACGCAGTGCCCGGACAGCGGGCGCACGGTTGGCTCGCCTGGGGAATGGCTCTGGGTACCCCACTGCACCTACAGGGCCCCTATAGCTCTGCTAGGAAACACCTACTGCCGGTCCTGCACCCGCATGGCAGGCCACCAGCATTTTCCACCAACACCTTCCAATTCTTTCGGGGCCGGTGACGAAGCACGGAGTGGACAACAAACCCCGACAGCCTGCGCCCGTCCCGTGGCAGGGAGGCTGAATCCACGCTGGGTGGGCACTCAGGCACGGGCGGGGGACGGTGGCTTCCCCAAATGCGTGCGAGGGCTGAGCCCTGGCTTCGCCCTCCCCAGCTGGGAGCACCCCGAGCCCTGCGTGCCTGCAGCACCTGAGGAACCCCACGGCACCCATGGGTCCCTGGGACCCCAGCACCATGGGGTGCCCGCAGCCCCCCAGCACCATGGGGTATCCCCAGCACCACGGGGTGCCCCCAGCACCACGGGGTGCCCGCAGCCTCCCATCCCGGGACCCTCCCGGATTCCCCCGGGACCTCCCCTCCCCGCAGCCCCCCCAAACCCGGGACCCCCCCGGATCCCCCCGGGACCCTCCCTCCCCTCCAGCCGCCGTTCGCCGGCCCGGCCCGGCCCCGACGGCGCGCAGCCCCCGCTCCAGCCCCGCTCCGTCTCTCTCCCTACCGGGATGCCCGGAGCCCCTCCGACACCCCCGGGGGCTCCTTTGGGGCTGCAGCAACCCTTCGGTGGGCCCCGTCCCGCCGCCGGAGCCGCTCCCGGGCCCACCGCCCCTCACCTCGGCGGGCCGAGCCGTGCCGTGCCGAGCCGTACCGAGCCGTGCCGGACCTCTGGGCTGCTCCCGGGCCCCTCCGCGGGGCCGTGCTCCCGGGCCCGGCGGCTCTGGGCTCGCAGCGCTGCCCCGCCGCAGCCGCGGGGCCGAGGGCCGAGGGCGGGCCGGCGGCGGGGCCGGGGCGGGGCGGCGGCGGGCGGGGATCGCCCCCGGCCCGACCCGGGACTGGCACCGGCCGCCGCCGCCACCGCCCGGCACCGCCCCCGGCACCGCCCCGACGGGATCCCGCTCCCCGCCTCGACGCCAGCGGGACCCCCTCGAGGTGCCCCCCGGTCCCGGTGGGATCCCGAAGCTGGGTGCCCCCCACCCTCGCCTCCCCCTTCCCCGGTTGGGGGAGCCCCGCTCTTTGCACCCCGGGGGACGAGGGGTGCCCCGAGCGCACGCAGCTTGGGCTGGGGGTCTCCCTGCCCGGCTCCCACCCCCCCCAGAATTGGGGACCCCCCCCCCCGTGCCGCTTGCTCTGGCCAAGCTCCCCAGGCCCAGCCCTGCCGGGGGGCTGGCAGCCTTCGTCTGGTTTTCAGGCTGCTCGTCTCCTTTTCCTGCCAGATTTCTTCCCCGCCTGCTTTGCACACGGGCGAGGTCTGGGCCCGTTCTCCATCCCGCAGGGACCCTCGGCAGTTTCGTGCCATAAAGCCTGCCCTCGCTCTCTGCTACGGTCTGGATTCGCCTGCTGAGTCCCTCAGCACCGATTTTGTGTTTCTTTTTCCTTTCCAGCAGGATCCATCCCCAGCTGCTGAACCCCTGGGTATTTTTCCACGGCCGGCTCTTCCGTCATGCTGCTCACGGGAAGAGCAGGAGAAACAAGACGTGCTTCCCGACATCCCTCCCAGCTGGCAGCTTGGGGACTTCCTGACAAAAGGTTTGCATCCGGACGGAAATACCTTAATAGCCCTAATGGCTCTACCTCTCCCGACAGACACCAGCCCTCTCCAGTCCATTTACATACTTGGCCTCTCCGGCATCCTGTGGTAATGAGCTGCGTGATTTCATGCCCTCATTCTGTACCCAAAGCAGGTCTAAAATAGCACCGCTCCTGATGATTCAGTGACTGCTCAACAAAGAAATCATTGGGTCCTCCGTCCCCCTGCAGCTTTCCTTCTCCATCAAGATCTGGAAAGGTGAAACCCAGCAATGAGTCAAAACCAGCCAGCGCCCACCCCCTGGCTGCACAGCTCTGTGTCCAGGTCCCTTGCTCCTGCTCTTGGACATCTGTCAAGAATTTCACCCATCGCTAAACTTTTCTTGTTTCCTCCTTGCGAATATAACAAGAAAAAAAAAAAAAAAAAAAAAAAAAAAAAAAAAAAGGAAAGTTGTGGGAAAATGAGATTGGGAAAGCGAGGTCGTCCTGCTTCTCCGAACCTTGTGAGCTGGTGCTGGAGCTGTGAGAAGAGTGGGAAGGCCTCTTACAGCCCATGGTCTCACAGGGCACGAAGACCTGGGCTGCCTGAATTTGGTGCTGGAGCGCAGAGCTGTGGCAGCTCAAAGACATTTTGAGGACAAAACACAAGAGCAGCCTTTGCCCAAGATGCCCTCCGCTGTCAGTGCAAGCTCCTGGCTTTGAGCTTTGGTGTCCAAGGGCAGTCAGCCCCGAGGGATGGTGCTTGTTTCTCACATTTGTGGTTTATGCAGAGCTCCAATGCAAGAACGCAGACAGAGACGTCCCAAGGGCCGGCCAGGGCTTTAACCACAAATCACAAATGCTTTTGGGAGGCGGCACGGGGAAAGTGCTGGGTCTGGGCAGTCAGATGGAGGAGGTTTGCCTGCAGGCTTCCCCTCGGGGCTGTGGCAGCCTGAGCCAGGACCGGTCTGAGTGGTGGCACCCGCCCGGCTGGACTGCTAGCCCCGGGCAGCAGCATCCAAACCCGTGCTTGGAGGCAAAGGGCGCTGTTGGCTTCCTTGGCTGGGCCTCATGGGGGTAAAGCCACAGCCACGCCACTGCAATGAGGGCTGGCTGGGCTTTTGTTGCTGTTACAAGGGCAGTTTTGCCAAAAGAAAAAACAACAACAACAACAAATGTTATGAGATTGGAATGTGGCAGCTGAGCTGTCTGAGGCTCTGCAGAGTTTCATGGCATCGCGGCAGGGTCCTGCACGGCTCTTCCAGTCCCAAGCCTTGCACTGGCCAGGGAGAGCAGCCCTGGGCCTCCCAGCAGCAGCCATCTGAGCAAGAAGCTCCATGACCCAATGAGTCTTCAGTTCAACAAAAACATTTAAAAAAGAATTTTTAAAAAAAGAATTTAAGAGTTTAAATTTAAATAAAACAATTTATTTCTTAAAGAATTTAAGAATTTAAATTTAAATAAAAGAATTGAAAAAAAAAATAAGATTTTTTTTTTCTGAGGCCCCAAAAGAGGGTCTCAGAAAATGGCTTTTCCTTGTGAACCCTCATCCTCTGCTCCCTGCCAGCCCTGGCTGTGGCTGTACATGTGCCCATGCCTCGGTTTCCCTATCAGGACAACCACGATGCTCCCAGTCCCTGGGGACAGTTGGGAGAGGGATGCACACACATGTGCATGTGTTGCGATGCACAGCAGCGTGATGGGGCGTTTCTCTGCAGCAGACCACAACCAGGACCTGGAAATCGCTGCAAACTGCCAGGACAGGCTGAGTGCACGTCCCTAGGACTTATCACAGAAACCAAGCAGGGTCGGTGTAACAGAAAACCTGCAGAGCTCGGCCAGGCTTCCACGGCTCTGTTCCATCTGGGGCAGCAGCTCCCAAAGCCCTCCTGGCCATGCTGGGGGCTGCTGCTAGTGCCGGCCCGGGGCAGGGAGAGCCGTGCATGCTCAGGGAGCACCTGGAAAAGCAGCCACTCGGCTGCGTTTGAGCCATTTCCTGGCAGACTGAGTTAATCTCTGCTTGCTCCAGCTCCGCTGCGCCTGCCCGAGCCCCGTTCCCAGCTCCGTTGCCCCTTCTGTGGCCCCCCGAATGGGCTCGCCCGGCCGCACCCGGAGCGGGACCCCCGGGGACCCCTGGAGCAGGGCTGGCTGCTGCTTCCTCCGTAGGAAAGCGAGGTGAACGCCTAAATAAACCAGCGTAAATAAACCAGCCCAGCACGCCTCCCTGCCAGGAGGCTCGGCCGTCCCCGCTGGCCGTGGCAGGATGTCCTTGTTTTCTGCCTGCAGGTCTGCGAGCGGGCAGGAAGCCGGTTTCCTCTCCTTGCATCTCTGCTCGGATCCTTCCTCCCCGGGACATTGTAGCAGCAGCGGAGCAAAACAAACAGCCCGAAAGAGGAGCCGGAGCAGCCTCCACAGCTACTGGGGGCTGCCTGGGGACACTTGAGGGGAGGGGGTTTGGCTGGGGGCTGCAGGACGCCCACCCCGGGCACACCGCTGGCAGGGAGGGGGCTGATGGTGGAGGGGGAAGCTGCACCCAGCCACGGTGTCAGTCCCCATTTATCATCTCACGCGCCGACGTCTCCACTTCCCTGTCACCTCCTCGGGGACACCCTCCAGCCTGATTTAGTGCCACCGTGGCAGATGCTCGAGGGACAGAGCACGTGCAATGTTACTCGCTGTCTGTGGACCTCCTGCTCCATGTCACCCCCTCCCACGTCCCGCCAATGTGCAGCACCCCATTACCCTGTGTGCCCTCTCATCCCCAGGTGCAGGGTCCCCTTGTCCCTGCGTCCCCTCTCCTGTGTCCCCTCTGATCTAGCCGCCTGCAGGTGACGTTCCTTGCCTGTGTGGCACAGCGGCTGCAGGCTTTTATCTCAGACAATATTTAGCACTCCTGGTGTGGGGGATGGCCAGGGCGGCTTTTTTCTTGTGTCTGTTTCCAGCCCAGCCTTATCAGGGCTGAGGAAAGTGTTGTGCAGATTTTCCGCAGCTGGGATTTGCTTTGGCCAGAGGCCAGCTTCACTGACAGCACCGCAGGGACTGGCCCCAGTGGCTGACACCTTCCTGATGCTGCACAGCCCTAAATGCACCCCGGCAGTCAGGGGGAGTGGGGTGCTGCCTGGGCCAGGGCTTCCCAGGCACTCAGGTCGGGCTGTGCATGTAGGATCTGCAGCTGGAGCTGTTTTGAAAAGTTGTGCCAGTCGCTTAAACGCAGCACTCCTTAAAAACTGATCTTTAAATATTTATTTTATTTTATTTTATTTTATTTTATTTTATTTTATTTTATTTTATTTTATTTTATTTTATTTTATTTTATTCTGGAGCCTGCAGGTTGTACCTCCATACCTGTCTGCTCTGTCTCCTGGCTTTCATGCTGACCTCCCCGTGGCAGTTCCATGTTTCCAGCCTGGGGACAGCAGCCATGCTTGCCCCCCCCCGTGGCAGCCAGTTCTGTGGCAGCAGGTAGGTGTTGCCAGCAAGGAGTGGGAGCCCCAGGGTGCTCAGAGCAGCAGCACCCACAAGGAGAGGGCCAAGCTGTTGTCTTGCTGCCCTCCTGTCTCATTTGTGTGTGGCTTGTGTCTCTCTCACACGGCTTGTGCATGTGGTGAGCAGGAAGGGAAGACCTTGCCCTGCGGGGGGACACCGGTGTCCCCACCTCAGTCCTGGCAGGTGACACGGGTTGAGCTGTACCCGCATGTTTGCCTTCACCCTGCAGAGCAGGATCCGGATGGGTGTGCACTGGGAGGACAAAACAGCCCCCAAATGCTTCTTCTTCTTGGCTCTCTGGCCTTTAACACCCAGGAAAGCATCCTCAGGGCATAGGGAACATCCTTCCCAGCGGATGCCCTTCTGCTCCACCACCGCCACCGACAAAGACGTCTCTCAGTCTCTGCACTGGGAATTATTTCCAGCCGTTTCCAGCTCCCCGTCACCCCTGTCCCAGCCCCGCTTCCCCGCTGCACCCCCCCGCATGCCGTGGCCTAGCAGAGCCCTGGGGCTCGCGGCACCCGCCTTGCTTTTGACATTTCCAGCGGCGCTCACACACAGAGCACCCTTTGCGCCCTGCGCCCCGCTGCTGGCGGGTCCCCGACCGCCGGGCATCTGGCGAGGGCCGGGGCAGCGAGCGGGACCTTCCCTGCGGGACCACACAGCTCTGCCATTGAGGGCAGCAGAAAGCCTTTCTGTGCAGCTGCCTGGAGCGGTGCATCTGTTCCCGGCGCACAATCGGGCCATTGAGTCCGCCGCGGCGGAGCGGAGCCAACACTATGGGGCTTCCCACTGCTTCCCCTCCGTGGGCTGTGCTGGAGCCCGCGTTCTCCTCCCGGGAGCACCTCAGCTGTTTGCGTTCTGCTCTCTAAATCCCTACCTTCCCCTCCCATCTGCTGGGCAGAAGCTGGTTCCCCATCACCATCGCCACCATCTCCAGGAGGTTCCCGTTGGCCAGACGGGAATGGGTGACACCAGGAGGGATGCGGGTGGCTGGGATGCTGCTCCTGGGAATCAGCCCCAGTGCTGGCACCCAGCTGCTTTTTTTCTTTTTCTTTTCTTTTGCCAGCAAGTGGAGAGGTGCTGGCAGCAGCCGAGTCACCACAGGTTTTCCTGCAGGTGATTCTCGGTGGGGTTGGGATCTCCTGAGTAGTGCAGGGACAGGGGACAGCCCTACAGGAACAAGGGGACAGCTGGGTGTGCAGGACCCACGTCCCTCCTCCCTTGTGGAGCAGGATGGCAGGGACAGCGTGGCTTGGTCCTACAGCACCAGGGTGCTGCCCTGGCCCTCCCTGCGCTGCTCTGGGTGGCTCGGACCCATCTGCTGGGGCGTCTTAACCCCAAACCCTGTGGGGTGCAGAGAGGGAAGCTCAGACACACCGAGCTGTCCTCAGCCAGCACCCATGGGTGCTGTGGGAGGAGCTGCCCTCCAGATGGAGCTTCTCCACCAGTGCTGCCCCCCCAGCAGTGCAGATGCCTGACCCAAGGGGCATTTGGTTGCTTGTTAGTGCTCTGCCAGCCGGACGGGCTGCGGGGGCTCCAGGTACGGGCACACGGCTGGGGGCAGGTGGGCACCCACGAGCTGGAGGAGCCCAAAGCTGAGAAACGGTCCCCAAAATCGCTGTCACTTCAAGGTTTCAGGAACCTCACAGGGCACAGGCACAGCCCCAGGGCTGTAGGTCCCACCCTGTCACCTCCACCTCGTCGGAGGGGAGCAGAGGTGGGAGCAGGAGGGATCAGGGAAGGGGACGTGGCAGTGGAGCTGGGCTCAGGGCTGGGTCAGGAGGCGTTGGTCTCGCTGGACGGTGGGGAAAGGAAAAAAGGGGAAGGGGAGGTCTGAGAGCAGGGTCCTGCAGGGCTTGGGCTGCAAGGGTGTTGCTGGGGCTGGGGGCTTTGCGAGGAGGTGGCCAGGGTGGGACACATCGGGCCGGGCTGGTGAGAGTGGGCTGGGGGGGTGCTGGGGCTGTGGGGTGCCGGGACTGGGGGGTGCTGGGACTGTGGGGTGCCAGGGCTGTGGGGTGCTGGGGTTGTGGGGTGCTGGGGCTGCGGGGTGCCGGGGCTGTGGGGTGCCGGTGACCCTGCACCCGCTGCTCCGGGGATGCAGCCGCAAAACTGCACTAAAGGTCGGACGTGGCGCTTAGGGACGTGGTTTTGTGGGTGGTGTCGGTGGCAGGGTGGATTGGGTGACCTCGGAGGCTTTTTCCAACCTTTTTTTATTGATGCCCACCAGGCTGCGGATCCGGCACCGCGGGGCTCCGGGCAGGGCCGGGAGCGGCCGGGAGGGGGCAGCGCCGGGCCGGGGAGCGGCTGCGGGGAGCGGGGAGGGCGCTGGGGGGGGTGCGGGGGGTGGGGGGTGCATGGGGGGCGTGTGCATGGGGTGGGTGCATGGGGTGGATGCTGGGGGTGCATATATGGGGTGAGTGGGTGCATGGGAGGAGTGCTGGGGGCGCATACATGGGGTGGGTGCTGGGGGTGCATATATGGGGTGGGTGGGTTCTGGGGTGGGTGCATGGGAGGGGTGCATGGGGTGGGTGCTGGGGGCGCATACATGGGGTGGGTGGGTGCATGAGAGAGGTACATGGGGGGGTGCTGGGGGTGTATACATGGGGTAGGTGCATGGGAGGGGTGCTGGAAGTTAGTGCCTGGGGTGCATGCATGGGGTGGGTGCTGGGTATCCGTGTATGGGGTGGGTGCATGGGGTGAGTGCTGGAAGGGAGTGCAAGGGGTGAGTGCTAGGGATGGTTTCAGGGGGTGCCTGGAATGGGTGCTGAGGGGGGGTGAGAGGGTTGGGTGCTGGAAGTGAGTGCCTGGGGTACGTGCATGGAGTGGGTGCTGCAGGTGGGTGCATGAGATGGATGTTGGGTGTGCAGGTATGGGGTGGGTGCATGGGGTGGGTGCTGGGGATGCGCTTGGGGAGTATCTGGAATGGTTACTGGAGGTGGTGAAGAGGTGGGTGTGCAGGGTGGGAGCCCGGGACGGGTGCTGGGAGTGGGTGAGAGGGTTGGGAGCTGGAAGTGAGAGCCCGAAGCTGGGGTATACCTGGGGTGGGAGCTGGGGGTGGGGTGGGTGCAGGAGGTGGGCTCAGGAGTGCCTTGGATGGGTGCTGGAAGTGCACGGGGAGTTGAGGGTGGGTGTCTGGGGTGGGTGAGTGGGTGTGGGTGAAGGAAGTGGGGGGCACAGGGTGGGTGTTTGGGTGGGTGGGGTGCTGGATGCTGGGGATGGGCTGGGTGAGCGGGGAGGGGGTGCAGGATGGGTGCCTGAAGCAGGTGCTAGTGATGGGTATCGAGGTGGGTGCCCAGGGTGGGTGCAGGGTTCAGCGGGTGGGGTGGGTGCCAGGGGGGCTGTGGGAGGCAGTCGGGCCCTACTGGGAGGTGAGGGCAGGACCTCTTCACAGGACAGTGACAGGAGGGACAAGAGGCCACACAGCCTGGGCCAGTGCCAAGAAGCTCTTTGTCCCCCACCCTGACCTAGGCATCCCCTCAATGGCTGCTCCCAGCTGCCTGCCCACAGCAGGGGGCAATGTGGAGAGGTGGAGACGAGGGAGAGAAGGAGCAGAAGGTCCCAAATTGCATCTCCCAGCCTTGCTTCACTGCTCTGCACTGCATGCTTTGCCCCACACACATAGGGCAAGCCAACGCCTCCGCTACCTGTGCAGGCACAGAGCCTCCCTTCTCGTGGTGGGGGCTGCCACCGTCCTGGCTGAGCCCTGAAGATGCTCGGCTACCTCCCACCAGCTAGAACACTAAAACAGCATCCCCAGCAGATGGATGGCATCTTTATATATCCAGCGCTCGCTTTTTGGGGGCTGCTGCCGTGCCGGTTTGCTTCCCCCAGATGGTGCCTGAAGCAGTGGAGGGGATGGCTGGGGACAGGGCTGCGTGACAGCCGTTCAGGAAAGCAAACCAGAGCAGGCTGAGCTCTGCCGCAGTGCGTGGGGCTTCTCGGCCATCAATCATTTAGAGCCATTAATTTTTAATGTGCAAAAATCTCTCTAAGTAAGGAGCCCGGCGTGGAGCGAGGCTGATGATTAATTCAGGCAGTGACGCACCAGGGGCTGCAGCTTGCGCAGGGTCCCACTGCTGGGGACTGGCTACGGGGCAAACGGGGCGGCTGGGAGGGGACAGAGCTGCCGTGGCCGGTGTCACTCATCACTGTCATAGCCCCCACTGGGTCACAGATAAGCCATGCTGTGGTGGCACTTTGTGGTGTCCCCCCTGGCACTGGCAGCAGCAGGAGCTGCTCAGAGCGGGGTCTCCATCAGCCCTTCCTCCCACCCAAACCTCCCATGGGGCTTTGGAGAGGGTGAACCAAATCAAGAGGCTGGCAGTGAGTATGAGTTAACCAGGGAATAGCCTATAAGCAGCACCAGGATGGGGATAAAAGCATGGAATGAAGGCTTTTTGTTCCAGCAAATGGCCTGGCTGTGCTGCTCACAGCCCGGGCTGCAAGGAGCTGTGCCAGCGGGAGGGCACGCGTGCCCCTGCTAAAACTGCTGCCTCTTCAGAAGTAGGTGGAGAAGATGTTAATGAAACCCCTGGGACTGCTGAGCCTCTTGTCCCAGGGTTTTAAAATTTAAAATTTTAAGTATTTGAGGAGCTCTGTTTACCACTCTTGCCTTCTAGTTAAAAGGTGGTTGGGGTTGTGCCATTTCGGGGAGGATGTCGGATCCACCCCCCAGTGACCCCTAACAGGTACTTCCAGTGTTGGCTGGCACCACAATGAGAGATTTTTCTCTTTCAGCTGAGTGCTCCAAGGGACCGTAGTGCTGCCTGCAGCTACCCATGCCCACAGCCTCTTGTCGTACCCTGGGACTGTGAGCTGAGTCCCTACAACCACGGCATGGGGCCAGCCAGTGCTGCACAGGGAATGCAATCAAACCTTTTTTAGGAAATACATGAGTAAAAAGCGCCAAAGGGCTGCTTGAACTGCGAGGTCTTGGTGACTTGAATGTCACTTCTGGTCACAAAACCTCTCCCCATATCTTTGTCACCACGACTTCTCTGGATGGATGGAGCGGCTGCGTGCAGTAACAGGGACCTCGCCTCTGAGCTTCGCCTTGATGCAAAAATTTTAAGGAAGCTTTTTTTTTCGGTGGGCAAAGCCTCTGTTAAGTGGCCCATGGCCAGGCTGGAGGGGAGCGGTGCGGGAGGGCAGCAGGAAGCCTTGCCATGCTGCATGAGTGCGAGGAAATCGAGCAGATCTGCAAGTCCCCAAATTCCAGACGCCACAGGAAGGAGCGATAATGGAAGGGCTCCGCTTTCGGGAAGGCGAGCTTAAATAATTGAGAGGGATAGTGAGGTGGAAATGAATGCACAGAAGGTTTGGGGCTCCCTGGAAGGGAGCAGAGATGGAAGGAACGGCTTTGCTACAATATTCATAAAGCTCCAAAGGCAGCAGTACAAGTGCCTGCAAGGAGGGTCACTGCGTGAGCTGCTCTCCGCTGGCACTGCTGGGCCCAGGGTGCACCCAGGAGGCAGAAGGGGCCTGGGGGAGCCGCAGGCCTCAGGGCTCTTTGCTGACAAGGCCACGTCCAGGAGGATGCTGCAGCCCAGCCCCAGCCCACTGGGGGCTCGTGCCACCCCCAGCCCCTTTTCCTGCATCATAGATTGTAGCAACCCCTCTTCCATGGCCAGGGATTGAGGAGCTGGGAAGGTACTGGGGGGTACTGGGGATGGTATTGGGCATTGATCCTGTACTGGGCCTGGTACTGGGGATTAGCGTTTGGCCTTGGTCCTGATACTGGGTGAGGGGTATTGGTACTGGCCCTGGGAATGGGATATGGTGCTGGGTATGGGGTATGGGTGCTGGATACTGGGGATGGGCACTGGTACTGGGCATGGGGTATTCACACTGGCACTGGGCATGGGATACTCATACTGGGCACTGATAGCGTTATGTGGATTTGGTGTTGGGGACTGGTACTAAGCATTGGTGGTGGTACTGGGAATCAGCTTTGGGTGTAGGTCCTGGTACTGGGCACGGGGTGTTGGTACTGGGTTCTGGTCCAGCTCCTGGTGACTCCCACTGCTCTCAGTGCTGGATACTGGTGCTGGGCACTGGCACAGGAGCTTGGGCCTTGGGGTTAGTGCAGGTTTGGCACTGGGCAGAGCACGATCGATGTGTGTTTGCACGGAGAGGGATGGCCTCGGCCATAGACTCAGCCACACGTGTCCCTGTCCCCTCCCACCATTTGGAATTGCTCCGAGGCCCTGGCACCACTCTTGCCTGCTCTGTTGGAGACCCAGAGACCCTCCAGCTAAAAGCCTCAAACCTCTCCCCCTTCCCAGGCCATCAAAGGGGTTGCACACGAGCCTGGTGCCAGCGGCTGCACCAGGACAATAAGATAATATTGAGATAACACTGAGATAATAACAGTGATAACAAGTGAATTATCCAGCTGTCCTGTGGAACAGCGGCCTCCTGCCCTGCCTGCTGACCCCACAGCACCCTGCAGCCAGCCCGGTTTGCTGGGGCTGTACCCAGCCCTGCTTTTTTCCTTGAGCTTGCAAAACCTCGGCAGCATCCCCTGCTCTGCCAGAGCCAGGCATTGCTGTACCAGGTGGGAGCTCAGCCCCCTGCCCAACTTCTCACCCAGGGCCTGGTTCCCAGGTAATTGGGGCTGTTTCTCACAAATTCAGGCTTCATTTTAACATTTTCTACCTTGGGCTTTCCATTCATATATCGGGCTGTTTTCCACCTCCGCTGTATCCCAGGTGTCCTGCTTGTCCCAAAGAAGTGGGGAAGGGGGTCCCGCAGCCGTGCCTGTTTGCCCCCCTTTCCTGATGCCTGCCAGAGATGGGTCTCTCTCAGAACCGAAAGAATTGGTCCACAAACAGCGCTGGAAGGAAAGTGAAAGGTGCTGGAGCCAGAAGGAGGGGGGCTGCCCCCTGGAAAGTCCCAGGCAGCTCAGGCTGCTCGGAGCACAGCCCCTTGCTGCCACCCCAGCTACGTGCAGTTTTGCCCTGACTTTCATCTCCCCCAGCCAAGCCAAGAACTTCCCACATGGGTCCCTGCTGTGCCATGGGCAGCATTGCCAAAACTCCCCAAGTTGCTGCTTTCCTTGCTCAGAAACAGGGCTGGCAGCTTGAACAAGCCGCAGACAGCTGATCTCTCCTGCATTTCTTCTCTCCGTATGTTCCCCGTTTTCAGGGAGCTTGGTTGGCCCAGGACAGCATGAAACAGAGCCACGAACATCTGGAAGGCAGAACCCAATGGGCCTGGATTTTTTGGCTGCTGAGGCAATGGCCTCAGACCCCCAGATTTGGCTCCCGAGGCGTTTCTGTTCCCAGCGCTGGCTCAGCAGCAATGCCCCAAGCATGCCGTGGCAGGCCCCGATCTCGCGGCACGTTCACGCATGTGCTTGCTCTTAAATGAGCAACTGCTGCTCTCAAAAGCCTGTGCATGGCATTAACTGTGCTGCGCTGAGCCCTTTATGCTTGATAAACACCTTTGGGAAATGCGTGCTTTGCAAATGCCTGCTTGTCTGGAGTTGGGTTTTCTTCGGAGGAAAAAATGAGCAAGCTACTGCCTTTTCTTCCCAGTGGGCAGGGGACTGTTTTTGCCTGGTTTGAGGTGCCTGCAGACGTTTATTGCTGTGTTAATGTGAAGTCTGGCATGCTTCATCATGGCTGCTGGCGCAGAAAATCCCTCCCTGCCCTGGGGCTGCGTGCTTGAGCTCTGCTCTCGGGACCCTGCTCTGCACCAGCCCCACATCGTGCTCGGTCACCGGCCGCCTGGCAGCATGTGAGGGACCTGCCAAATCCTTTGCTTGCGGCCGTGGTTATGAAATGCCATGGAGCTCCTGCAGAAGGAGCACGGCAGAGCCCTGCGGACGGCTGGTGGTGATGGGGGATGAAGAAGGACAGCTGCAGACACACTGCAGGCACCAGCATCGCAGCGCATGGCTCGAGCCCCTGAGCCTCAGGTAGATGCTGTGGGGAGGGGACCCAAGGCCGACCTGTGGCCCTGCAGAGACCCAGACTGCTGGCAAGGGAGGGGGTGCCCCTGCCATGGCCTCAGGACCCCCAAATCTGCCCCTTTTCTACCCTGCAGCCCCTGACACTTGCCATGCATGTCCCATGGTGTCCATCTCCATCAAGCCCTCTAGCTGTCACGGGAAGAGACATTTTGCTGTCCCTCCCTGAGCCAGGTTTTGCTTTGCCCATGCTGCTGGGTGGGTGCCAGCAGCAGGAGCCTCCCTTGTGCTGCAGGGAGCAGTGGCATGGGGCAAGGACACGCGAGCAGGACCAAGCTACTGTGGTCTCTTGGGGTTTCTCTGGGACCAGAAGCAGACCCAAGGCTGGGATGTGAGCCACGCTGCCTGGCCAGGCTCGCTGAACCCCGAGGAGCAGCCTTCAGCCTCCCAGCCCCACCGTGCCCAAACCCAGGGGGCTGCTGAGCACCAGAGAAGCTCAGCGCTGTGGCTCATAACCCACCTGCCTGCTGAGCTCTGTCACCATGGAGATGGTTACTAATGAGGCTGGGCTGTTAACGAGGCTCCTGGTCATTTGCTTGCTCTCCTCTTGCTGTGACTCATCACAGCCATCAGCAGGCTTGGGGCTGCCCCAGATTTCCCCATGTCCCCACACCCTCAGGGACAGGAGCTCCTGGTGTCCCTTAGTGCCTAGCAGGGTGGGGACAGACCGAGTTTGCACAAGCTGGGACCATCTTCAACCTCTCTGCCTTCAGTCACGGAGCTGGCACGAGGACCAATGTCACAACAGGGGAGTGAAGATGTCCCTGGGGGCCCAGCATCCCTCATCCCAGGGGGTGCCAAGCATGAAGGGTAGCTGCAAAGCATCTTGTGTGTGCTGCCAGCCCTCAGGAGGACACAGCACACACACAAATGTCTCTCCATCCTCACCAGAAGGGCAAATTTTCCTCTCGGGGCCGCTGGTCCTGAAGCTGGGCTCATGAAGCTGCCCCTTGCCGCCCGCTCACACCACGCTACCTCTGCCTGCACCGCGGGTTGGCACCGTGATGCTGCAGCAAGGAAACCAAGCAACATGCGGAGCCCCAAACATCACAGGAAGCAGCCTAAAAATCCTTGGTAATTAAGCAAGGAAATTGTGTCAGGCTATTTATAGGAGCTCCTCGCACCGAAGGCATCGTGCTCGCTCCTCAGCCTGGGGAAGCGTCTGCTGCTGGGGGGAGCAGCCACAAAGTTCCTGGTGGGCCACCCGTGGCTGCAGCGGGGACGAAGGCTGAGTCCTGTGGTTTGGGAAAAGACATCAGGCACAGCTGAACCCAGGCATTTGAAAGGGCATCAGGGCTTTTGCCAAAAACTGTGTTGCTCTTGGATGGTAAAAGCCCCCCAACCCTGCACTGCTCTGGCCCCAGCTTTGTGCTCGGAGCATGGCAGGAGCTGGGCAGCGAGCCCCTGGGGCTGGGAGGCTTTCAGTGTGTCCCCCCTGCCACCACCATGGGGAGGGCAGGTCCCCACCGGCCCCCGGGCAGGGGGAGCAGGGCAATGTTGGTGGCGATGCCACCGTGCCCAGGAGCGCGCTGGATCAGGGGCTTCTCAGATGCTGGAGCAGGGGCTGGCCGGGGGTCTCTGCAGCGAGGGGAGACGAGAGTGGGGCTGCAAAAGCTGCTTATGGGATTTGAATTCTTAATCCCCATTAGAAATTAATGTCCAAATCCCTGGAGTGGTGGAAAATCCCACCCCAGAAGTTCATTTTTTCTTAAAACCAGAAAGAAACACAAGCTGCAAGCGTGCGCGACTGGCAGCCCGTGAGCTGGGCAGAGACAGCCTGATTTCCTCTCCACGCTGGGCATTTCTCTTCTGAGCTGGCTGTTATAAAGCCTGGGGACACAGGATCTCACCCCACTGACTGCTCTTCCCTCTCTGACCCAGCCGTCAGCGACTCCTCAGCATCCTGCTCCCAGATATTTGGGAAAACATTTCCCCCTTCTGTGACGCAAGAGCATGGTTTGGGAAGCAGCCGAGCAGCCACCCTTTGGGAATCTGTGTGGGTTGTTTTTGCCTTGAAAGTAATTCCCATCTGACTTAGCAAAGGGCTAAGCTAATTTTACACATGACTTACTTTCACACCTTTAAGAAGGGGCAGTTCCCTTCTCGATGAGCAGAGCATATGGCAGTGAAATTGATTATTTGCTGAATGAGTGAGAACACGCAGCACTGAAACTGCCTTTGATGATGTGACCATTGGAAAAGAGCTGCAGATGTAAATTGATTTTTTTTTTTCCTCCTTGTGCAGATATGACCGAATAGATCCGGTTACACGTGTGTCTGTGAACTGCAAAGATTGAATTTGGTTGTTCCTTTACCCTGAGAATCGCCAACAAAGATCACAGGGAAAAAAACAGAGCACAAGCTGCTGTCCCAGCCTTTGTGGGGCCACGGGTCTCTGCCAGAGCACCCCCAGCCCCTGGCAGTGCAGGGGGTCGGAGCTGCCTCTGTGCATGGCTGGGAATCGTCTCCAACATCCTCGCCGCGAGGGAGCCAGGCACTGTCAGCTCGCGTGACGTTTTAATTCAGGTTAATGAAAAGGCTGAGGCAAGAAGGAACAAGCAGACAGGCTCCTCAAAGCCGGCCGTGCGAGAGCCAAACCCGAGCTGACAACCGCCTGCGGGTGGCGGCCGGCGTTTGGGTGCTGATGTTGGGAATGCTGTGGCTGGGGGGGGGGGCATGAAAACAACCTGCACCTCTCCAAGACCCTGTGGATCAACAAACCAACCCGAGACCTTGTGGTGGGGGGAGGTTGTGGGTTTGGGGTTTTAGCGAGGCACGATGTGGGCGTGCTCGGATGGGGTGCATGGGATCTCAGCCCCTGGGGGGGCACCTCCAATGTGCTGGACCCCAGCACCTGCCTCGACACTGCTGGTTTGTGCCACCAAGCTGCTTTCATGCCTGCCCCAAACACAGGACAAGCCCTGTGGTGGGCAGGATCCAGCACCTGGGCAGGGGGATTCAGCCCGGGGCTGGGGGGTCTGGTTGCTGACCACCCCCGCTGGGATGGAGAGGGATGCTGGGGGCCACGCACCACCCCTGTGGGCGCTGTGCACAGAGTGTGAATTATTTCTCATTTTTGCTGTAAAACCGCGCTTCTGAGGGATGCGTTCATGAAATATAAATGTGAGAGCTTGGAGATGAGCAGAGGGTCTGTGCACACAGCCTTTCCTATCGCAGCCGTGGTTAATAATGTATGACTTGCCTAATGAGGGCTGTGGTCTGAGAGCACTGAACACCCAGAGCCCTGTCCCCAGTGCTTCACCCGCACAGACAGGCAATGTCCCTACCACCGCTGGGCAGGATCTGTCCAAGGCTCAGCATCATCATGGGGTGCTGAGCCTGATCCCCAGCAAGGACGGGTGGGGATGGGTAGGGACCAGTGGGGATGGGTGCCAGCTGGTGGGGATGAGTTAGCAACTGGTTTGTGATGGGTGGGGATTGGTGGCAGCAGGCTGGTAATAGGCAATGGGTTGGTGTTGGGTGGTGATGGGTGGTGATGGGTGGCATTGGCACCATAAAACTTCCCAGATTTGGGGCAGAAAGAGTGAGAAGGGTGATGGCCTGCTGGGGGGTGGGTACATCTGCACGAAAACTTCTTTTCTTAACCATCCCTGGGTGAAAGCCTCACTTTCTGTAACACCCACGTCTTCTTGCTGGGAAGACGACCCAGAAGAGTTCACTTTGAGTTAGCTGACACCGAGTCTGTGTCCAGGAGCTGCTGGGCCAAGGTTCAGAGGCGAAGGGACCAGCTTGTGCCCACGTGGAGGTCAATGCTGAGCTGTGCTAGGGCCAGGGCAGTGACGGGCCAGGGCTGTGATAGGAGCATGAGTCCTGAAGCAACAGCATGCAGGCACCATGGGCCTGGCTGGCACATGATGCTTTCTGTTCAAAACAATGATGTTGCAAGGCAAGGCTTTAAAGTCCTGTTGGGAAACACGGGTAGCTGGGGCTGTGGGTGGTGGGGAGAGGAGCAACCTTCATCCAGGGATGCTTGAAAGCAAAGGAGCCCCCAGCCCAGCCCAGGCAGGCAGAGCCCGAGCTCTGCACAGCGGGAGAGGTCGCTCCTGGAGCCAAGGTAGATCCAGCCCTTGCTGGAGGACAGGGACAGAGAGAGGCCGAGAAGGTCTTGCAGAGGAGACTCAACCTGGGTAGGATGCCCCAAAAGGCAGGGTGTGGAGTTGTGGGGTACAGCTGGGTGTCGGTGCACAGCCGGGTGTTGGTGCATGGGTTGGTGTTGGTGCATGGGTTGGTGAACAGCTGGGTGTCAGTGCACGGGTTGGTGTTGGTGCACGGGTTGGTGTCAGTGCACAGCCAGGTGTTGGTGCCCAGCCCACTGCATCCTTTGCTACCCCGCCTGGCAGGAGGTGACGCTGATGCTGCCTTCATCACCATCCCTGGTGGTGGCTGGGTGGGTGTCGCCAGGCAGAGGCTGGCCCTGGGGCCGGCAGTGGGGCCAGGTGAGGTTCCCAGTTCCCACCTGCTGGGCCCGGGCTGAGCCTCCCCCTCCTGGCTCCTGCTCTGCTTTCAGCTCAGCTCAGAAACAACCCCTTTGTTTTCTTTAGTTCCTTTCCTAATTTAGACAGCCCCAAGGCCCCGCGGGCAGATAAAGGCAAGTTTATTCCTTCCCCCTGTTTATGGCTCTGCTGGAACACGCTGCTCCTGCAAATATTACATCAAGGGAATGAGGAGAAGGCTCAGCTTCACCAGCACGCTTCCCTCTCACCCAGATCTGGGCATCGCCGCTCACGGCCCCGATCCCAGCGAGGGACCCAGCCGAGCTCCTGCTGCACCCTGCCTGGTGGCAGCGGCTCTCTGCCTGCCAGCCCCTGTGCCACTGATGCCCTCGGCTCCTTGTGTGGGACACACCACGTCCCTTCTGCTTCCTCAGCCACCTGGGCAGCACTCGGTATCATCCCTGCTTGAAAGCAGCCCCTGGGGAGGGAAGGAGGGGGTCCCAGCAGAGCCCCCGGTGCCAGGCATGGGCATGGGGTGTCCCTGCCACCATGCTGGCAGCGTGCTGCTGCCCAGGCTGTCGCAACGAACCACGAGGCTGGGAGCTGTGTTTGCTTTGCTGGAACAGCGTGTCACCGCCGGCCGAGCCTCGGTTGCATCATCCCGAGGGGGGACGGGAGAGCGGTGCCCAGCCTGCGGGGTTTCAGCACTTCCCAGTGGGGTGATGAGCCGCCACCCCCGGGCTGCCCCAATCTGGGCTTTAAATCACTGGCAGCCAAGTGAGCCCCAAAAGCCCCTCCAGTGGGGCGGGCAGCTGGATGGACAGACAGACAGACGTGTCCAGTGGGACGGGGGTGATGGGGACAGCTTCCTCTCTCCTTCCTGGGAGGTGGAGGCTGTGCTGAAAAGCTGTGGTGACCAGCACCTGGGCACACACCCAGCTGCTCACCAGCAGGATTTGCCTCAAATACAATTTTTTTTTTTTCACTAAAAACCTATCTTTTTGCAGAGCTCCTGACCCCAGGCCAGCCTCACCACCACCTCCTGCATGAGGATGGATCCCTGGGAGCAGGGGCTGGGGTGACTTTGGGGATCTCCATCAGCAACATGGGCCACCCTAGTGCGAGAGGACATCACGTTCCCCCAAAATCAGCCTGGAGGCTGGGAGCAAGCTCATCCCCGAGGGTCAGGGACACCCCAAGAGGTGCTGGACCCTGAGGGTGGGGTGGTGTGAGGACAACAAAGGAAATCAGAGATACGGGCAGGAAATAACAAACGTGAGTCAGAAGAGAAGCACGCACACAAGGGCAGCTTGGGGAAGCTAATCTGCAAGGAGATAACACTGCTGGGATGGAGGAAATCAGACACGAGCTTGTAAAAAGGGAGAACCAAGGCTTTCAAAACCTTCCATCGTGGGTCTGTGCATTATGCCTGGCTGCGTCACCCATGGGTGCTGGGGGCAGCGTGGGCTGGAGCCATGCTCGGAACCCAGCCTTGGATGCTGTGGACAGCACGTGCGTGTCAGGGCACCCCGGCAGCCTCCAAAGGTTTCCAAAGCCCCTGAAATCCCACCCTGGGTGCTGATCCCCCTGCAGACAGGGCTAGCCCCCGCACAGCCAGCCTGCTTTTAGTCTGGTGGAGATTAAGCTCTCTGGGGGCCTAATGGCAATTCTTTTGGCACGCGTTCAGCAAACCTTAATCCATCTTATCTCCTCTCTGAAAGGATGAACTCGGTGCCTCTCCAAGCGCTCCATGGGGAGCAGAAGCGGCGGGAGCCCTGGCAATGCGCAAGCTGCTGCGGGCTCCCTGGGGATGCCCTACATACAGCAAGGAGGCGGCAGGGCAGAGGCCAGAGCAATTTGACAGCCTGGGAGGAGGCAGAGGATCACACCCAGGTGGCAGGGAGGCTGACAGGGAGTGCCCCGCACAGCAGCACCTTTCTCCCCAGAGTTGATGTCACTGGGAGTCCAGGTGGAATACAGGGAGCACTGGTTTCTTTGGGATGTGCCTGGGTGTGGGCCAGGGGTGGTGTCTGGATGGGACAGGGTTTGGCCCTGTGGTGGCACATCGCTGCTCCCTCCACGCAGGGGCTCCCACACCAGCACCGGCTCCATCCCCTCCGCTGGGCTCCCTCGGTCCCCAGGGATGTCCCCGTCCCCCACGGTGTCCTGAGAGCATCCCGGCACTGCGGGGTGTGGGGCCGTGCTCCCACTGCTGCTCTCCCACTCAGGCACACAAACCTTGAACCTGCCTGGCTGCAAACCTGTCCTGACACCACTAATAATAACCGTGCTAATTGCGCAGCTCTGCCTGATTCATTTGGTCAGCTCCACGGCTCGCTGTCATGGGAACGCCAACGAGGGCTGGCATTTGCACCCCTGGCCACCGTCTGGAGCACGGAGCCGTGTCTGACACCCAAGGGCACCGTGGCTCAGCCCAGCACAGACACACAGCCCCAGGACTTGCGGCGCAGACGCCCTCCAAGTGCACTGAGCACCTCCAGCACCAGCCCCCGAAGGTGACCGGCTGGGTGGCAGCCAGGCAGCCTGTCCCAAACCCCCCAGTGCCGTGGGATCTGCCCTTCCTGAGCCCCTTCCACAGGAAAGCAGAGAGGACAGAGAAACCATGTGCAGAACTTGAAATTCTCCACTTCTCCTGATCTCTGCTGGCAGTGGGTGTTTGGGGACTTTGTTTCCAGACATGGTGTCCCTTGGGCTCCTGCCCCAGCACCAGACCAGCGTGCTGGGTGCCCAGAGCTATGCACACCTTCACAGGGAGGTTTCCTGCTCGCAGTCGGGCTCATGGCTGTGGTGAGATGGCTGGGGACAGCGGCAGGAGGTGGCAGTGGTGCTTTATGCCCCTTGAACCCATGGCACTGCAAGGTGGGACCAAACCCACCAGCCCTGCTCCAGCCTCCAGTGGCTTTGCACCATTTGCAGAGGGAGTCCCTGCTGGTGATCATGTCATGGGCTGTGGCCAGCCCCATCCCCAGCCCTAGATGCTTACAAAATCCCAGCACGGACCATGCCCTTCTAACCATGGGATTCGAAGGAAGAAAAACACCCCTGGGCAGGAGGGGTTGGTGGTGGTTGCGGCTTTCCAACATGCTTGAGCAACTTGTTTGTGCTCTTCGGCTGTGGGAGCTGTGGGCTCGGGTGGGCTGGTCTCACCTGGACCATGAAGCATCACCAAAAGGTGCTGGGGCTGTGGTTTGGGTGCGGTGAGGCTGCTGGCGCCGAGGGAGCCGAGGCACGTGCGGGGCAGGCGAGCCGCAGCGGTCCCCAGTGTGGGCAGCAAGGCTTTTGGTTTCCAGTTTCCTTGCTGAAACCAGAAAAATATAACCGCACTTGGGAGATGAAAAAAACAAAACAAAACAAAACAAAACAAAACAAAAGAGCTATTTTGGTGGGAAGGAAATATTTTTGCTGAAATATTTCACTCTTGCAATTAGCCACACGCCCTTTCCCTTGGCTGTGGGTGGTGGGAGATGCTGCTGGCTGTCTCTCCTTGCACCTCTTGCTCTCACTCCTCCCACGGCTGTGGGTAGAAGGCTCGGGGCCCCCGGGTGCCCTGGCACTGGTGGGCGAGCAGCCAGCAGGGCCCTCATGGCCCCCCCGAGCTGCGTGGGGACAGCCCAGTGGTGGCAGTGGCAGGGAAAGGGATGAAAATAAGAGGGGCAGATCCCATGGCTGCATCCTAGCGAGGCGGTGATGATCTCTCCATGGCCGCAGCCAGCCAGCACCCATGGGTGTTGCCTCTGCTGCCGGATTTCCTGCTGGAGAGCTCTGGCTGGGCCATGGCTCAGCATCGCTGCCCGCCAGCCTTGCTCCCGGCCTTGGGCCTGTTTGCTTCGCATCAGGCTGTGTCCTCACCCCGCCGCCCGTGAGTCAGCGTCTCGGGGCAGCCAAAAAAGCCCTGCAAAGCCCCGTGGGTGCTGCTGGGGTGAAAGCCCAGCCAGTGAAGCCATCCCACTGCCTGGCCCCCAGCCCTCCTGCCTCCCCATCGCGGTGTCACGGAGCTCCCTGGGGATGTGTGAGCCGGGCACGGCCACCAGCCCTGCCACGGGCTGGAGTCAGAGCATTGAGGGACCCTCCCCAAGGGTCTCAGAGGCCTTGGCTGGAAAATGCAGCAGCACTTGCAAGCAACACTCATTTACTCCTCGCCTCCCAGAGCTCCTTTTCCCTCTGGAAGAGGAAATGAATTAATTGAACGGATGAATTGAGCAAGAATTAATTGAGAAGGAGAAAACAAAGCTGTATATTTGCAAGTGAGACGTGAAGCACTGCAGGACCTGCCCACCACTCTCTGTTGCAGGGGTGCAGAGTTTCTGACCCCGGCTCGTCCCACTCCGGCCCCAGCCACTGGATGCCCTCGTGTCCATTCACGCCCTGCTGCGTTGCATCACCGGTTGAACGCGGGTG
The DNA here is from genome assembly GCF_009819795.1 of Aythya fuligula. Taxonomy (NCBI): domain Eukaryota; kingdom Metazoa; phylum Chordata; class Aves; order Anseriformes; family Anatidae; genus Aythya; species Aythya fuligula. Next base: position 4,071,116 of record NC_045584.1, on the reverse strand, counting down.
CATGCCGTCTCCAAAGCAACTTGCGGCTAAAAATGGGTAGAAAGTTTGATCTGAGCCCGTGCCAAGATTAATTTTTAATTGCTTCTAATTTCACTCTGCTGGTGTTGGCGAGCCCAGCCCGGCAGAAAGGTCGGGTGGCAGGTGCAGGGCTGGGTTACCCACGGGCAATGCTCCGGCCGGCCGGCACACCGGAGGTCTGCAGCCCCGTGAGGGCTTGGGCTTGTCAGCTCTGGCAGCAGCCAGGACCAGTGCCCTGTGGTTGTCTGCCTGTCCCCACTGTGCTTGTGTGGGCTCCTGGTTCAGCGCCTGCTCCCCATGGCTCTTAGCAGCCCTGGGAGCCCCTCTCCATGCCTCCAGCTGATGCGATTAGGCATCCTGATGGAGCCCCTGAAGCCAGGGACTTACAATTTTTCAGCTGTTGCCTTAGCGCATCCAAATGACCCACATGGTGTTAGAAATTGCCATCAAACCCCAAATACCCCCTGGCGCTCCTGGGTCCATTCCTGCCTCCCCCTTCCCATCCTATGGCTGGGCATCAGGGGAGTGTTTCTGGCATGGAGACGTGCAGGGAAGCCCAGATTCTCTGCTTACATGCCCCGGGAGGCATCTCCTCTGCCCAGCATCTCCCTGCCCTGCTGAGCAGGGATTAGGAGCCTGCATTCCCAGGGCAGCTCGCGGCTACCGTCAGAGAGAGTGCAAATTGCCTGGCCCTGGCTCAGCGCCCCGGCACCTTCCACAAAATCCCCCGAATGCGCCACGCTTGCGCTGACAAAGCAAACATTTATTCAAATGACAAAGGTCACCCCTTCCTTTTTTGACAGCTATTTTTGTCCATTTTGCTAAAGTCCAAGGGTAAAGGAACTGCAGAGGCAGGCACGGCGTGCTAAGGATGAGGCTCCAACCCTCACATCAGTGTGTTGGAGAGATTCAGGAAAGAGAAAATGAGCCTAAGCAGCCATCCTGGGCAGGAGCCGGGTGGAAGGGCTGCTCCGATTTGCTTTTCCCACAGCCATGAGGCCAGGGCAGCGCCATGAGAGCCCAATGGCCCTGTCCCCACGCACCGTGTGTCATCAGCAGGGACCTGCCCCTTCCATACCCAAGTACCCCTTGGCCAGCCTCCAGCACCAACGTCCCCCCAGAACAACCCAATGATGAGACCCTCTGAGATGACGTTTGTGAATATTTGTGAATATTTGTGAATATTTGCAGTAAAGTTGCTATTGTCAAGGAAAATAAGTCTAACTAAAACACATCATATTTTTTAAATTTGACCTAGTAATTACTGTGATACTGTTAGGGGTATTTATGGTACAGTGACATTTCTAAGTCTTTCTTATTTTTGAAATCTTTTCTTAACGCTTCATCACAAAGCAATGTGCTCAATACTTCCTGGAAGTAAAAGATAAAGATATAAAACATGCACTTGCTGGTTTGTTTGTGGAAATTCTCATCCCTGTGGCTGCTGTAAGTATTTTCTTCTCCTTCCACTTCCCTCACTTACAGTTAAACTCATTGTTAAAATTGCTTCCAATGATCCCCGTTACATTGTATTTTACGTGTTTTAAAATGCTATAAAGCAAATTACAAGCACCTGTATAACCTTTTGAAGGGAAATGTGTAAGTATGTTTTGCATATTAGTTTCCCAACTGCAAGGATGCATTTGCTCACTCAGGGGGGCTGTAAACGGGCAGCTGGGCTCCCTGCAAGGTGCTGGCTGTGTGGCTGGCTTCCACCAGCACCCCAAGGCTGTGGGAAGGGTCACAGCACAGCCTCCCTGCCCGCACAGAGCAGCCGCGAGCATCTCAGCAGCACCCAAAAAGAGGCACCTCAGTGACACCGGGTCACAGCCAGCACCTGGAGATCCTCCTGGGGAGGACTTCCTGGGTCTGGACCTGCTGATGGGACCTGTTCAGTGTAGGGGTGTCCCCTGGGCATGGCACAGTGCTGGGGAGGGGGACACACACGGTGGGAAGGCGATGCCAGCCCCCTTTGGAGCCTGGAGATGTGGGGATCTGCAGACCCCAAACACTTTGTGCTCCCTGAGCTGGTGAGCCCCAGCCTGGCCCCGCGTCCCTGCACATTGCAAGGAGGCAGATGTGGCTGGGACCTCACGGGACACAACCACAAACCTTGCCCCTCTCCTGGCTGCTGTTTCGCCTCTGTGTGAGCAGCTCTGCCCAGCCACAGGCAGCACAGCCCCGAGCCACCCGGCGCCATGCCGAGCCTTCTCCCTTCTCGCCAGGGTGCCTGAGTCATGCTTGAGTTACAGGAAAACCGTCCTGCGAAACCACATTCCTGGCGGTAAACCCGGGCTGGGAGCAGCTCTCAGCTGGGTGGCACGCATGCAGCTGCCAGCGGGCTCCTCGGCTGAGCAAACAGCTTCCTGCTGCAGATGCTCTCCGGGTGCTCCTGCTCCCCTGAAAAGCCGCCTGGAATGCAGCTTTCCTGCAGAGCCCCAGCCAAGGCTGGTGGCGGCATGTCCCCAGGGAGCCACAGGCTGGAGGAAGAACATTTACCAGGAACCGCTGGTGGACTTTCTCCAGTTGCTCCAGAGACAATCCCGATGACAGCAGAGCTCCCCTGCACGGTCTGATGACATGGTTTTCCCTGCTGTGACCATCTGTGCCGCCTGCCGTTAATTTCTGCACGTTAAAGAAAATCCTCCCGAATATTAAACCCGCATGAAGGCACTGGGAGGCTGCCGACCTGCCCTGGGCATCCCCAGCTCTGCCCTTGCCCCTCCACTGCTCCCAGCTCCGGCCGTTCCCAGGACACCGATGAACACTGGAGCACCCAGTGCAGGTCCCCCAGCACTCTTACTGCCTGATTTCACCCCTTTGCATTATTTTAAGCCTCTTTCTATTGATTTTCTGCACTGCTTCCCTTGCTGGTAGCAGCACTGGCCTCTGCTTGTGTCACACCCCCAAAGCAGTGTGACCCTCAGGGTGTTCGCGCTCGGCTCACACGCGGGGTGCGAAGCCCACCCCAGGCTGTGGGGGTAGGTTTATAGCAGCAGATTTCTTCTGCTCCCTCTCTCTAATACAAATCCTGGCCCTGCCACAGGGATCCGAGAGGACTTGGTGCGTGATGGATGCGCACTGTGGGGTCTCTTCCAACGTAAGATGTTACCTGGCCAAGGATATCGACGTGGTGATTTCGGAAACATCAGCCACTCAGCAGAAGCAAATCCCCAAGCTGCAATATTTAAGTGACACTTCACACACTGTGCTGAAATGGGGCAGTGCCTGGGCTGCCCACCCTGATGGTGTCACTGCCGGCCACAATGGCTCTGACACCCTGAGCTGCTTTGTTCGATGGGAAACCTCCCCTCTTGGACCACTTCTTAGGGGAAGATTTTCCTGGATCACACTCAGGAGTTTTGTTTTTTTTTTTTTTTTTCCCTTCATTTTGCAGTACGGAAGCAATCCCCAGGCACCCTGACCCATGCAGGCAGGTCCTTGGCATCTGTGTTTTGCCTCCACGGCTTTCCTTGTTGCAGGGAGACTGACAAATGCCAGACCCATGCTGCTCCCAGGGCACGTGCTCAGGTGCGGTGGTGGCCGGAGAGCATCTGAGCTCACAGCTCGGATGCAGCCTTGGACCCGCTTCAGGTTCGTTTCCCTCTGCTGAGCCAAGTCCTGCGGACTCAGGCATCCGTCCGTGCAGGGTGAACCCCCCCAGCGTTTGTTTTTCTAAGAAATGAAAACCAAACAAGGGCCGCTCTGTCCCAGCCATGCCCGAGCAGCATGACTTCCCTCCTGCAAGCCCCTTCTCCTGGCTGTGCGAGAGGACACAAGGCAAAGGTTGCTGTGAGACTGGCAAGGTGCAGGACAGACGGACAGGTCCATGTGTCTGTGGGTGCTGGTTCCTGCCCGTGCCGAGTGCCCGTGGGGTCCCTGTGGGTGCTGGTGGACAGAGGCTACTGCCTGGGCAACCTGCAGGTGCCAGCCCCAGAGCCACTGCATCAGCACAGCTGCTGGGAAGGGGCTGCTCAAACCCTTTGTGCTTTGGGGCATTTCCACCCACTTATTTTCAAGTTTTCACCGCATTAATCAAAAACAGTAAGTTTTTTGTTTGTTTTGTTTTTACATCACATAATGCCTGTAGATCCGGTGAAGTGTGAAAATTGAGAAAAATTTTAGATAAACTTTAAAATACACTTATAGACCCTCCTGGAAAACAGCCATGACAAGAAAATCTCCCTTGCCTTGCCTTGCCTTGCCTTCCCTTCCCGATGTGACCACCTGCAGGAAATGTTCCTGTTCCCACGCAGGTTTTCCCGGACGCGTCCACCCAAGTGCACCTTTGGGGGACGCTGAGGAGCATCACCGCCACCTCACACGGTCCCTTGGGGCTCGGCCGTGACTGTTACCATTCTTGGCCCACTGGAGCCAGGGGGGGAACTGGACCGTCACGGCTGTGAGTCACAACCTGGGCAGGAAGGTGCTGGGAGAAGTTTGGGCCCCAGCTGGGACTTCCAGCACCGAGCCAGGAAGGCTGTGCCTTTTTCCCCTATGACAAGAAACATCCCCTCTGCCCTTGTTCCCATGTCTGCAGCCCCCTCCCACGGGTATCCTGAGCCTGCAGCTCCCTCCCCATGGGACAAGCAGCCGTGGCCCCGTGGGGGTGCAGGGGGTCCCGTGGGATCTGTGGGTGCCCCGCGCTCAGGGGGCTGAGCAGCACTCGCCCTCCAGGCACCCTATGAGGTGTCAGCCAGGCGTGGAGGTGCCCAGGACCCGCGTGGACACCCGTCCTACGTGCCCTGAAAGCCTTCCTGGGCAGCAGAAGTGACCCTGGGGTTTATCACATGGCCAAAAAAAGCCGTTTGTGCTGCGACAGCAGATCCAGCCGATGAGGGCTGTGCCAGCAGGACGGAGGGGTCACGGCCACTGGCGGGTGCTGGCGGGTGGGTGCTGAGCGGTGCCAGCTCCGCCTGTGCCCCTGTGGCAGATGAGGAGGGGACGGGGGGACCCTCTTTGCACCCCGGAGGTGTCACTGATGCTTGCCACAGCCACACTCTCCTCCCTTTTGGGTATCTCCTTCCAGAACAGGCAAAGGAAATGAAAGATGTGCAGAAAACACCTGGGTAAATGCCCTGTCACCCCTGTGCCTTGCAGTCCGCTTCAGGCTCTTCCAAAGCTGCTCTGTGGCTGGCCAGAGGCTGCTAATCAAAGGGAAGCCGAAGGGGAGCCACACCACTGTTTCTCTGGGGAGCAAATTTTCTTTTCCTCCCAGCTCCCTCAGCATCACAGAATGGTTGGGGTTTGGAGGGAGCCCTGGAGCTCTTCTGGCCTGACCCCTGCTCCAGCAGGACCACCCGCAGCAGGGTGCCCAGGACCACGTCCAGGAGGCTTCTGATGGTTCCCAAGGAGGAGACCCCACAGCCTCTCTGTGCAGCCTGTGCTCCATCACCCCACAGCACAGCAGCGCTTGCTGGTGTTCATCCAGAGCCTCCCGTGGCCCAGTTTGTGCCCATGGCCTCTTGTCCTGGCACTGGGCACCACTGGCAAGAGCCTGGCTCCATCCTCCCTGCACCCTCCCTTCAGGTATTTGTGGTGAGTCCCCCCTGAGCTTCCCCTTCTCCAGGCCGAGCAGTCCCAGCTCTCTCAGCCTCTCCCTGCAGCAGAGGGGCTCCAGGCCCTTCAGTATCTTGGTGCCCCCCCGTTGGACTTCTCCCAGCACATCCACGTCTCTCTTGTACTAGGGGGCTCAGCACCGGCCCCAGCACTCCAGGCACAGCCTTGCTGGTGCTGGACGGAGGGGCAGGGTCTCCTCCCTTCACCTGTGGACAACACTTGGCCTAGCGCAGCCAAGATCACCATCAGCCTTCTTAGCAGCAGGGGCACATTGCTGGTTCTCCCTCAACCTGGTGTCCACCAGAACTCCTAGGTCCTTTCTGCCCAGCTGGGTGCCCCCAGCATGTCCTGGTGCCTGGGGCTGCGCTTTTCCTTGGTGAACAACACGAGATTTTTGGCAGCCCGGCTCTCCAGACTGCCCAACCCCCTCTGGAGAGCCGGCCACTGTGCCCAGCTTTGTGCCACCCGCAGAGTTACCGAGGGTGTGCCCTTCCCCATCACCCAGAGGGTTACTGGAGATGTCCAACAGGGCAGGACCCACCACCGACCCCCAGTGATTCTGTACCCCAAGCCTGGCCACGGGGAGCTCACAGAGCTGAGCCCAAACCCCTCCAGGCTGCCACTTCCCAGAGCAGCCTTGTCCAAGCAGCACAGCCTCCTGGGACCAGTTAGACACCCCAAAATGAGTTTATTTTTTATTTTTATTTTTTATTTTTTTTTTAATACCCAACTATACTGATTAATGGGGAGTCTTTCATGGCACCAAGTGGCCTGGTGACAAAGGCACCGAGGTGCACACAAGCACTGACCCTATTGTCCACTGCTTCCATCCAAAGGGTGGCGAAGCCTGGCGCTGGGCAGTGCACAGAATCCGGCCCCTCTGGCATTGGGCCAGGAGCACCCCGGGTGCTCCGATAGGCATCGTCCTCCCTGGGAACCTGCAGCTCCCTGCGTGGATGAGTCACGAGCCCAAGCAGCGAAAGCCAGTAATCCGAAACACATGTTGTTCAAATTCAGTGATGACTGTAAAAATAAGGGTCCAATTTCTCTGGCTGCCGAGCCTCCCACGTTAACCAAAGTGCTCCAGTTTCCTGCCTGATGGCAAGGGTGACCTTCCACACAGTGACCCAGCGCTCTCCAAGGAGCCTGGGGCACAGCAGGAAGAATAAAGGGTAGCGAGAACTTGCATAACTCCCATCCAGCCCGCCAGGAAAACAAGGGGCTGGTTGGGATGAGCGTTGCGGGCCTTTTATGTTGGCCTTTTTTTTCTGTGTGACGGTGGAAATTAGCTCCCCTGCTCCTGGCTGAGGGTGCTCGGAGCCTCCCCTGGCTGGGAAAAAAACCTTCAGGGTGTAAGGGGGGGAACCCAGCCAAGCTGTGACCCCACAGGTGACACCACAGCCGGGTGCTGGCCTCCACCCCATACGGGCTTGGGTGCACCGGGGCTGCCGGTGGTCTGCCCACGGGGGCTCTGTGCTGGCCGGGGAGCGAGGATGGGAACGGAGCCCGGGGACGTGGCCACTCTCATGGCACATCTGGATCTCGCTGCAACCATTTCCACGTTTCTGACTCACCCCGCTTGGAAATTTGTCTCCGCTCAAGAGGAAATTCCATCAAACGCAGAAATCTTTGCGAACACACTGACGGAGGTGTCCCTGGCGCTGGGGCTGGACAAGGTTGGTGCTCAGCAGCCCGGGACAGCCCCGTTGCAGCTCTTTGCCTTGCCGGGAGCCTCCTGCACCGTGCTCAGCACCAGTGGGGCGGTGGGGCTGGGGGCACAGCAAACCCAGCTGCCGAGCAAACATCGGGGTTGAGTGACTCAAAGCGGTCGGTGGCTCTGAGCCCCCGCTGCCAGCTCAGGGTGCCGGGTCCAATCCAGCCCGGCTGGAGGTGCTGTGGCTCTGGGCAGGCTGCAGGAGCCGCCCAGTCCCTTGCTGCCTTGCAGTGAGGCTGGGAACCCCGCAGCCCCGCCGCAGCCCAGGTCTCCGTCCAGCAGAGCCGCGCTTGGGAAGAGTGTGGATAAGCGAACCCAGCACGTGGCTGCTTTAGCTGGCAGAACCATTTCACCAGCAGGGCTGTGTCTGTGGGTGTGTGACACATAAATCGCTGCTGTGACCTGGTCGGAGCAGAGACTGAGGCAGGTCGGGAGCCCGGCTCTGGCTGGGACGGCTGCCAGCGCCTGTCTGGGTGAGATGTGCTGGCTGCGCTCAGCTGGGGTCGGTGGGAAATCCCTGCTGGATGCCTCCTGACCTCCACTGGAACACAGCAATTGTTCCTCTGGAAAAATCTAAATTTATCCCTGCGACGGTGACGGCATAATTCACACATGCCCCATTCCCCTTTCGTTGGAGTCTCCCTCACGCCTGCTCTTTCTAACAATAAAGCGACGCTGTGAGCAACCTTCCCGTCAATTCGCATCCCTCCCAGCCCTCCCGGTGACGTGAGCGTAGGGCTGAGCAGCTGCAGGAATGCAATCTGAGTTCAGACGGGGCTGAACTTTCACACAGTGACCCAGGGGTCAGCGTGGGAAGGAGCGGGATGGAGCATGGCAGAGAACAAAGACGCTCATCGCAGCCTGGTGGGGTGCTGTGCCCGGGCAGTGCCTCTCTGCTTGGGCTGGGGGCACCATGGGGAAGGGAGGGTGCAAGGAATAAAACGCAAGTCACTCACTGAGAGAAGAAATCTGGGGGATGAAGGCCCGCAGGGGAAAGTGATGGGGGAAAGGGGAGGGTTGGGGGAGGTCGCGCAGCATCAGAGGTTTGGGCACAGCCCTGGTCCTGCCCTGCTGTGAGCTCCTGGAGCAGGAGGGGAGGCCCTCTGCCCTCAGAACACACACAGGGGGGCGATGGGGATGGGGGTGAGGAAGAAGATGGGGAGGTGATGGGGATGGGGATGGGGATGGGGATGGGGATAGGGATGGGGATGGGGATGGATGGGGATGGGGATAAAGATAGGGAAGGGGGTGGGAAGTCCCCTGTTACTTCAGAGGGACCTCCACAAAAATGAACTTGTTGAGACCCTGCTGGGGACAGGGGCTGACCCCTACGGAGGTCATGCAGAGACCTGCGTGATACCCCAAGGACCACGGTGTCCTGCTGCTCCCTGGGCTGCTGCAGTCCCCATGCAGGTTCTGCCGTGCTGGTGCTGGTCCTTGTGGGGTCCCTCCTGAGCGTGGGCTGTGCTGGTCCTCCCTCCCCTGGCCTAGGGAAGGGGACAGCTTCACTCCCATTGTGCCAGCACCATCCCCGGGACCAAACCTGAGCTCTCTCCAGCCCCAAACCAGCCTGGAGCGAGCTGGATGGTTGGAGCCCCGCAGGGATCATCGCTGCAGTCTCCTCCTGTGTAGGGCAAACCAGGGCTCCATCAGCACAGAGAAATGTGCTGAGATCCTCGAGCCACTGGACTGTCCATTTTAAGCTCTATTTAAACTCCTCGGACTGCAGGGAGCACCTCCCCATTACCCTGCAGTCATTCACAGGTAGCTCAGGTCCTTGGGGGGGGGGACTTTTCATTTCTGCATGTTAAAAATTCATATTTCTCAGGGCCAACTGGAGATGTCCCAGTAGGAAAATGTATCCAAAGTAAAATGCATAAATCATGTGGCTTCTGGAGGGGCCTCAGCTTCTTGCATTACCTCACTCCCACCTCAGCACAAACATTGCAAATGCAGAAAATCACCAGTGGGAACGCGTTTGCTTCAGGACCCTGCATAACCCCGTCATCTCCCAGGCTGCTATGTGGGACAAACTCTTCTGTTGAGTAACGGCAGGGCAGGGAGCTGAGTTTCTCACAGGATTCATTTAGCCTGACGTCGTGAACCTGGAGTAACAGTCAACATTTGAAATCGTGCTTCCCTGTTTGTCCCAGTGACACGGGGGATTGTGTTTCCCGATCCGGAGGGTTCTCGAGGTGCTGCCGAGCATGTGGGTGCTCTGACCTCTGCTCTGCAGCTCAGCTCCTGGCAGCTCTTCTGCTGCTGGGCTGCCAAAGGATGGCAGGCACAAGGTGAAAAGCAGAAATTTCACGTTTTTCTTTGGGGGGAGTGATCCTGTCCGGGTGCCTTTGGCAGGGCACGCAGTGGGTATCCCCTGGAGGGGGGCAGATGTGCCAATCGGCCACAAGCCAAGGGGCAGGGGCCAGCCTGGTGCCCTGAGGCACTGAGCAGGGACCCCAGGTGATGCCCTCACCCTGCTGGGGGGCAATTCTCCATCACCCTCCCCCCAGTGCCCCCAGCTCCCCCCAAGTGACCGCAGTGGCGCAGCAGGGTGTGTGCAGAGGCACCCCACAAACCTCAGAGGCAATGAAAAGGCAATGACCACAAGCGGCATTTTTTGTTTGTTTATTTGTTTCTTTTTTCCCCTTAGGTTTTTCCTAGCTCGTCTTTTTCCCATTCTTTTTCTATTTTTCCCATTCGGAAAATTCTTTCTGGCTTTGTAATAAACACAGAAGCAATGCCAGCAGTGCGGCTGGGGGCTCCCAGGCTACTCCGCCTGCCAAAATCTCCCAAATTCCTCCTGCCCAGCCCCTACCTCGGTAACTCCTCCCTGCACTGTCAGCTCCAGGTGTTGGCTGGGAGGCCTCTTGCTCACCCTTCCTGCGAGAAGCAGGAGAAGCAGGCCAGGAAATGTTTGTGAAATGCTTGTGAGCACGGCAGGGAGAGGCGCGGGGCCAGGAGAGCAAGGAGCCGTCAGCCGGTTCCTGCAGGAGCCTCCCACACCCCTGTGCATAAACTCACCTCCACCGAAGAGGAGCTTCACCCCCAGGGACAGGGAGTTTGTCCTCCCAAAGTAAAAAGCACGGGAAACCCAAGTATCAGTCACTTACTCGGTCATAGGAAAAGAATTTGGAAGTGTACGTCATAGCTCCTGCCAGGCTGAAGCTGGGAGAGGCTGGGCTTGGAAATCAGCTCTGCAAACTCACGGTTAAACAGGGACCCCCGGGATGGGGGACGCCACTGCCGAGCGCTTTTGGACAAGAGGAAAAAGGGACGGAAGGGACGGATGGGCCCTACCCTGAGCTGCAGGGCTGGGAGCGGGGCTGGGATGGAGGCAGAGCTGCTGTGGGTTCACCCAGCTGCCAGGGCTGAGTGGGGGGAGCTCGGCAAAAGCCCCCGCTGCAGCTTTTGTCCCCCATGGGCTCAGCAAGCGGTGGGCAGGGGGCTCACCCCCGAAGGCCGGCAGCTCCAGCTCCAGGATGTGTTTTACCGTGCTGAGCGCTGGGGCAGCAGGAGGAAGCGCCCGGCAGGGAGGGAGCAGAAGGGCTCCATCTGCTCTCATCTGAGCAGAGCCGAGAGCGGCTCGATCGCAGAGTGTGAATTCCTTCGTGGGGAGAAAAAAAAAAAAAAAAAAAACAGAGGCAGAAAATCGCTCTAAGCTAGTGGAAAAAGGCAGAGCAAGAAGGAAGAGCTGGTAACTGGAGTCAAGGACATTTTCAAATGAAATAAGATGCACATTTTTCACAAGGGGATGAATGAGCCTTTAGCTGGGGGAGGAATTCATCCTGGATTTCTTAGGGATGGGGAGTGCTGAGACAAATGAATGCCCTGCACCCCCCAGGCGCACAGAGGAGCATCACCCACCAACCCTGTGCCTGCAGTGTGCAGCAGTGCCATGGTCTGGGGCACCCAGCAGAGCCCTGCACCCACTGCAGGGCCCCAGCACCCATCAGGGCATGGCCTGGGAGCCCGGTGCCTGCAGCACACATCCACCCCAAGGCCAGCTGCTCCCAGCAGGGCCCAGCTCACCATCCACAGGGATCTCTGTGCCAAGGGCTGCTGGGGAGAGGCTGCGGGTGCAGGCACCTGGTGTGGCAGCACCCATGGCTGGGAGATCCACGGGTTTTGCTCTGAGGGGGGTGAGGCAACAGGGTGGCAATGAGGGTACCCAGGTTAGGATGTGGGGTAGGGCCATCAGCATGGATGGGATGGGAATGGGGATAGGGATGGGGGTGGGAATGAGACGGGGAATGAGATGGGGATGGGATGGAGATGGGAATGGGGATAGGGGTGGGGATGGGATGGGATGGGACGGGGATGGGATGGGGTGGGATGGGGATGGGGATGGGAAAGAGATGGAATGGGAGGGGGTGGGGATGGGAATGGGGATGGGGATGGGGATGGGAACGGGGACGGGGATGGGGATGGGGATGGGTGGGCGACATGGCAGGGCGTAACACCAAACATACACAGGGCTTGTCAGGGAAGGAACGGCTCTTCCAGGGGCTGGGGCTGCGCCCGGCGGTGCGGGAGCCGGAGCGGCTGCGGGGGGAAAAGGAACAAAGCGGCGGGGCCGGGCGGCGCGGGGCGGGCCGGCAGCGGGGCACTCCCCGCCGTGATGCAGCCGGTCCCCGCCCGAGCGCCGATAAAAGCGGCGGCGCGGCGGCGGGGCGCGCACCGGGACCGGCCATGCAGCTGACGGGGGCAGCGCTGGTGCTGTGCGCCGCGGCGGCGGCGGGCATGGCGGTGGCACCGGGATCGGGACCGGCACCGGCACCGGCACCGGGACCGGGACCGGGACCGGGGCGAGCCGCGAGCGAGCGGCGGGCGGTGGCGAGCGGCAAGGAGCGGCGGGCGCAGTTCGCCTCCTGGGACGAGGTGAACGTGATCGCCCACGGGCTGCTGCAGCTCGGCCACGGCCTGAAGGAGCATGTGGACAGGACCAAGGGGCAGATGCGGGAGCTCGGCAGCCGCCTGAGCGCCCACAACAGCTCCATGGGGCGGCTGCTGCGCCAAGCCCGGGAGACGCAGGAGCAGGGCGAGCTGCTGCGGGCCAGCGTGCGGGAGCTGGAGGGCCGCGGCCGGCAGCTCTTCAACCTCTCCGAGACGCTGCGGCAGCGCCTGGAGGAGGTGGCGGCCGACAAAGCCGAGATCCAGGGCCGGCTGGAGCAGCTGGAGAGCCGCGTCCGGCAGGCGCTGCAGGCGCGGCCGGCAGAGAACCAGAGCGCCAAGGACCTGGGAGCGCTGCAGGTGAGCGCGGGGTCGGGGGGATCCCGGGGGACCCGACCCCACCGGGGGTACCGGGAGAGACCGGGGAGGGGGAGCGGCCCCGCGGGAGCCGGGGGAACCCGATCCCACCGGGAGAACCAGAGCCCATCGGGAAAGACCCGAGCGGGGACGCCGGGAACGAGCAGGGGGAGCGGCCCCGGGGGAGCCCAGGGGGACCCCAACCCGACCCGGGGGGCACCGGGACCGGCTGGAAGAAGCGGGGGGGTCTCCGCCCTCCTGGGAGCCACTCGCGGGGATTGGTCACAGGGAGAGCACTGGGGGACCCGACCCTCTCCGTGCACCGGGAATAGCTGGGGGGGACCGACCTGGGGGCATTGGTGGGGACCCACCCTCCCAGGACACGGGGATCAGCACGGAGGGACCCGAGCCACCCGGAGCACTGTGACAGCGGTTTGGGGGGGACCCGACCGGTCTGGGGACACGGGAGCTGCCAGCGGGGACCTTGCCCCAGGGCACCGGGAGCACCGTCCTGCCCAGCTCCGTGCCGTACGTGCTGCTGCGGGGTTCACCGAGCTCTTCCCCCCCCGCAGACCCTGATGGATGCCCAGAACTCCCGAATCGAGGAGCTCTTGCAGAAGATCAAGCAGCAGCAGTACAAGCTGGACAAGCAGAATCTGCAGATTAAAAGCCTGCAGAGCAAGGTGAGCACCCGTCCGGCTCTGCACGCAGCAGCCGTGTGGCTGGGGACCGCTGCTGAGTCCTGAAGCCATCCCTCAAAACCCGGCTGGCACGGCACGCTGGTGGCAGCAGCAGCAGTGTTGCTGTCCTCTGGCTTCAAGTCCCTGTGCTGTGGTGTTGGTGCACGGGTAGCAAAAAAGCAGAGCTGGGAGCTTCCATTGTGTTTGCACAGTGAAATGTGAGGTGTTGCTGTGTGGGAAATGAGCAGCTCCGTGCTGTGCTGTTTAGTTTAGCTGTAGAGTAAAATCATTAGCATGGGTGTGAAAAACCCACAATAATAATTCCTGGCTGTGCCAGCCTTGGATGCCTCTTGCTCCTTGAGCTCTCTGGGCAAGTTCAGCCCCCAGCTCTGGTCTGACCCCAGCAGCATCACCCTGGTGATGGGGGGGCAGCGATGCCGTGACCCCTCGGCTCTGCTGGGCAGCGGTGTTGAAAACGAGCCGAGATAAAACTGTTCTGACTTGCATCTTCTCTTCTTTGCAGGTCAACCTACTGATCCCCTTACACCTGAAGGACAACAAAACGCAGTCTCCGAAGTGGAAGATAAACCTGAAGAAAAGCTTCAGCCACACCAACCAAAGCCAGAACGCGAGCGTGGACTCTGTGCTGACGCAGAGTAAGTATCTGCACGTGCCGCCCTGATTCTTGCTGGGGCGAACCAGCAGCAGTTGCAGTCATTCGGAAACAAAAGGTTCAGTTGTCCTGACTCAGGATGTGAGATTTGCTCACAAAACTGGGGCTTGGGAGCTTGGCCAGGCTGGATAAGATCTGGAGCATGGGCAGAACCCAGCCTTCAGGATCAGTATTAGTCCAGCAGGAATTTAAGGGTTTAGGAGGAATTTTTCTGCCTGATGTTAAGAATGCAGTGGGAAGCAAAGAAATTGCTAGCAGGTATTTTTCTCTGCTCCCTGGAGTTGGCTCTTGTTCACCTGCTCTCACTTTTGCCAAGCAGAATCTGCCTCTTGGGTAGAAGGGAGTGTTAGGGTGTCCTAGACCATGAGAAGACAGCTACATCCTTGTGCAACCATCTCCCTCTGCTTGTATTTGGGTCTCGAAAATGAAAGGCGAGTGCCTCAGCTCGTACTGTCCTTAGAGGACGGTGCTGAGCTGCAGCAAATGTCTGGGAGCTGCACTGGAGAGTTGCAGCCCTGGGAAACGTGTGCTAGAGCAGGCGAGTGGATGTCGTATCCAAAGCCCCTGTTTCTGCCTGGAGCATCCCCTGGGGTGGTAGGGATGGAGGAGCTCCTGCAGGGCAGCGGAGCAGCCTGGAGAGGGGTCTTGGTGGCTTTCCCCGCCACGCTGTGCCTTGCAACCTCCCTCCCAGACAGAAACCTGCGATCCGGCAGGGTTCACTGGCCGGGAGCAGCTGCTCTCGTGTCGTGTCAGCTAAATCACAGCGCTGGCTCCGCTGGCCAGGGAAGCGTCTGTGCAGCTGTCTGGGGATGTCCAGTCTGAGCCAAACAGAAACCGAGCAGGGCGAGGATCCACGGGGATATCCTGCTTAGGGCTTAACGCAGGGACAGCTATGGGAAAGCACATGGGAGGTTGTATGTGGAGCCCCGAGCTGTCACCGCTGTGCTTGAACACTGGGTGAGCTGAACAAAGAATCCGTGCAGATAAGCAGAGAGGGGACACGGTGCTCCAAACTCCTGGCACCTGGCTTGGCGGGGCCAGCCAGCCCATAGTGGGGCTGTGCAAGGTCTCCCCTGCTCAGAGCAATACTATCAAGCTGGAGGACTGTCTCCAAACCTCTTTTTTCCAGTTTCCTCCCAGCTTTTTGCTTTGTGGCTTGTCTCCAGCAGCATCTCCTGCTCTCCTCTCAGCTCCGGGTTACGCCGAAAGTGGGGTGCAAGGAGGTGGGCGAGGTCTGTGCTATTTCCTGGTGTCGAATGTGGGCTGCGCCGGCTGGTGGGTGCCGGGTGCTGCAGCCCTTGTGAAACGCCTCGGGGTGCAGCGAGGACCCCACCACCTGTGGGGGTGCAGCAAGGGGGTGTGTGAGAGCTCAGCACAGCGTGTTCCTGGCTCCCATCTGCACACCGTGGACCCTGCGCGCCCTCAGCCTGCTGGGCATCCCAGCCACAGCGATGGGCTGACCGAGCCGCGAGCTCCCCCCTTCTCTTGCCTAATCCCTGTTGTTGATATCAGTGACAGAAAACAAATTGGCTTCCTCTCGTTACCAAGTTAAGTGAGTTTTCTGGCAAATCTTAAAGCAGACAATATCTGGCAAGGCTGGCCCTGTGCCCCCTGCCTGGGAGGCTTGCTGGCAGCTCTTGGAGCAGGCAGTCGCGGCTCAGCCTCGTGCCCGTGGCTGCTCCCTGCCTATTGTCAGGCAGACCCACGATGCTGGCACAGCCCAGGGGAGCAGCAATGAACTCCACCAGCAGCCTTTTCAGAAAGACCCTTTTATTTGCATCCAGCGAACACAAGTTTTCAGGCCAGGGATGGCGGCGTGCCAAGCATGTGAAAGTTGAAGGCTTGGAGCAGCCTCGAGAGTGAAAGGTTTAATCACTTGCAGAAAGAGGATCACGTCTTTAGGCAGAGCCTGCGCTCCCTGGCAGCTGGCCCAGTAGGCGAAAGGTAAAGCCCCGCTCTCCCCGTGGTGCCGGGACTCCAAAATAATCGGGCTGGGGAGGGTGAGGGGCAGGCGATGCAACCAGCCCTGGTGGGGCGTGAGCGCAGCCAGGCACACCCAGCCCTCCGCCAGGACCGTGCTTGTCGCAGGTTGGTGACCTCCATCGTGGCTGGAGATCCCGCTGGGGAAATACTGTGCCATGCCTGGGGCTGCTCCAGTGAGCCTTGTTGATCTGAAGCCTTGTTTGGCTAAATAAAGGGGGAGGGAAAGGAAAACATCCAGTGCAGCCAGGAGGTCTTGTTGTTCTGCTGGTGCCATACGGATGTGCAACGCAAGCTGGAACTAACGAGCATGTTCCTCAAACAAAGATTGAGCTGAGGCTGTTCAAGCAGCTGCACCTCATTCAGCTGCTCGAAAGTCCCCATTGCCCCAGGAAAACAGAAGAGATAAGAGCGCAACGAGCTTGGTCAGAGCCCAGTGAAAAAACCAGCTGGGACAGGGCTGACTTCAGCACGCGGGAGCCACGTGGCGCAGCCGAGCATCCGCCTGGGCACCGTCCTGCCCGGGTTGGCGATAGTGTGGGAGAGGAGGCGAGGAGAGCACCGAGGGCTTGCTGCTGCTGGGAGCCTCCGGGACATCCCTGCTGCCTCTGTGTGAGCTGGGCTCGCCGTGGGGTCGGGGACCATCCTGGGTGGTTCCTTCCCTTTAAGCCCCCTTTGCCTTCCCTGGCTGCTTTTGCCTAGGGAGCGTGCACGTTGGCGATGTGCTGGGTGTCCCAAAGCTCGGTGCTTTGTGCTTTGATCCTTTGTGCAAAAAGCTCGCCCTCTGTCCGCATGCATGCGGGCTGGGCTCTCGTCCTGTGCTGGCACTGGTGGCCTTGGTGGCACCTGGTCCTGCCTTGGCATCAGTTGGGGCTGAGGGATGCGAACGGCAGCACTGGGTGTGAGAGGGGGGCCGCCAAGGCGGGGAAAGTTCATGGCAGGGGGGGAGCGAGGAGGGGATAAGGGGCTGGAAGTGGGTGAAAGGTGGCGGTGGGTGTCACATTGCCATCCCCCGCCCCCCTCCCCGCTGACCTTTCCTCCAGTTCTGGCTCCATCGCCCCAATGGGGATGGGGCCGGGGATGGGGCCGGTGCGATGTCCTGTGGGGCCGCCCTCCCCCTCAGCAGCCCAAAAGGCCCCACTCCCACCCTTTGGCCCCAGACGAAGCCCTGCGGCTCTGAGGGGAGGCTGCTCTCCCTGCCCGGACCCCCGTGAGCCGCTGCTGCTGTGGGGGGATCCCAAGAGGGGCTGCAGGAGGGGGATGCCGGTGTTTGGGTCTCCCCAGCCGCCTGCGTCGGGGTCACGCCGGCAGCAGCTGCGAGCCACCCGAACCCACCCCACGTTCAGCCGGGAGCTGCCCCCACAGGCGGGGAACAGAGCGCCTTTGTCTGGGGGTGACAGGGCCGGGGGGCCGGGGGCACCTGTCCCGGCACACAAAGAGCCCCTTGAGCGTGCCGGCACCCCGTGGCTGAAGGCTCTACGCATCCTCCAGCGGCCTTTCGACTCGGGTTTTTTTACAGGTTTTTTTTTTTTTTTTTTTTTTTTTTTCCTTGCCGGGTGCTGCGGGTGGCGGTTCCCGGCTGGACTTTTATCAGCGCTGTTGAAACGCTGCGTTGCTGGCAGCCAGGGGCAAAGTCCCCAAGGGGCGGAAGGAGAGGTGGGAGCCCCGTGCCGGGGGTGGCCTCACCCTGTGCGCGATCAGCCGGGGCTCCCTGTGCCCATCCACCCCGGTCAGCGAGTCTCAGGGCACCGCGGGCTCCCTGCCGGCCAGCAGCAGCATCAGGCTTGGCTTGGATGGGTGTTGGGCACCTTCTGGACTTTCTTCCCACCCCATAGCCCTTGGAGGGCTCCAGTATGGGGCTGAGATGGGGAAGCTTTCCCCTTGCAGGTGGTTGCCTTGTGGTTGCCCCGTCCCAAACCCTGGAGGGAGCTGGAAGTGCCTCGGTGTCTGCCCTCACCAGGGAGCCGTGCTCCCCAGCCCTGGGCTGCTGCCGCCTGGCCCGATGCCCAGCTTCTGCCTTGGATGGGAGCCCAAATAGCTGCGTTAGGATAAATGGGAAGATATTGGGTCACTGGCGTTGAAATGCTGGGGACCCAGGGGCTGCCGGCTCCAGCACACATCCAACACCACAGCCGTAGGTGGAAGGCTCCTTGCGAGGGCTGCGCCTGCTGGGGTTGTGTTGACAGCAGCTGGGGGACACGGGACACGGGCATGTTTCCTCAGACACCTTCTCCTTCTTCCTGCAGAGCTCCCAGAGGACTGCCAGCAGCTCTTCCTGGCCGGGCAGCAAAGCAGCGGCATCTTCCAGGTGCAGCCCTCGGGGTCTCAGCCCTTCAAAGTCTACTGCGACATGACTGCAGGTAACGCGCTGGGGATGCCGTGCGCCTCGCAGCACGCTGCACGGCGGCCTTGCCGACGGTAGCCCTGAAATGACTGTCTGTAATCCCCGCAGAAGGTGGCTGGACAGTGATCCAGAGGCGCACAGATGGCTCTGTAGACTTTGACCAGCTTTGGGATGCCTACAAGAACGGCTTTGGAGACCTTCATGGTAGGTGGATGGTGGCATCGATCTTATCACAGGCTGAGTGACAGCCTAACCAAGGATGAGTTATTTCCCCCTTGCTGGCCCCTAGAGATCTCCACGTGCTGGAGCAGTGTTGGGGTGAGGAGAAGGGGGACACCGCTGTTGTGTCTGGTCTTTCTGACTTGTCCCATGGCCTGGCACGCAGCGGCTCAGGTGCTGCAGTGTCCTGCCTTGTCCCATCCAGGGCCCCGTTTGCCTCTGCAGCCCGTCCGGTTCCTGGGACCAAGGCAAAGTTTCTTGTTTCAGGTGACTTCTGGCTGGGTCTGGAGAAGATCCATCACCTCGTCCAGGAGGGAAGGTACAACCTCCTGATCGAGCTGGAGGACTGGGAGGGAAATTCCCAGGCGGTTCAGTTTGAGTTCAGCCTCGGTGGAGAGAGCACAGCCTACACCCTCAACCTGCTGGGACCTCTGTCTGGAGAACTGGAAAATGCCATTGGGGACTTCAGGCAGCTGCCCTTCTCCACTCGGGATCGTGACCACGACCTCAAAGCTGACACAAACTGTGCCAAGCACCTCTCAGGTCAGTGTGGGCTCTTCCTTCCCAGGGACGGGTGCTTTCCCTTCCACCCCCTGGTGGTGGGCTGGGGCTGGATGCTCCCTCTGGTGCTGAGCTGCTTTGTTCCCTGCACCGGAGACCTGGGGGAGGAGGGATCCATGGGAAGAGCCACGTGAGGAACGGGGATGGGAGCTGAAGCTGTGGTTCAGGTCTTGCCCCAAGCAGCTGCCTTTGTAAGGGCTTTGCTGGCTGCCACCCTCAGGTAAAGCAGGGGCCAGACCCAGGCCTGAGATGGGGCTGCCGCAGGGTTTGGTGAAGTTTTATTGCATGCAAGAAAGAGCAACAGGGACATACAGACATGTCCTGAACTCCTACTGGGTCCATGCAAGGATTTCCAGTGCGTGGGACTCCTCAAATGTGTACGAGGTCTTGTAAGCTCCCAAAGCCCTGAGGTATGGGGAAAGCAGGGGCAGCAGCTGTCTTGAAGGTGGGTTTGTGTTCTGGCTGGAAGTGCTGTGGATTTAACCCTCCTCTGCATTGCCCTGGTAGGTGGCTGGTGGTTCAGCACCTGTGGCCATGCCAACCTCAACGGGAAGTATTTCCGCTCCATCCCTCGCCAGAGGCATGAGCGCAAGCAGGGCATCTTCTGGAAGACATGGAAAGGCAGGTACTACCCTCTGAAGTCCACCACCATGAAAATCCAACCCACAGCACTGGAAGCAGAGCCCTGAAGCTGCCATTGCAGACTTGACCTTCTCCGTGGAGCGCGGATGTGAGCTCCATCACTTGGTGTTTACAGAAAAATCAGCCCACCCTCCCCAGGAAGCCCCCAAGGACAGTTTCTCTTTGCTAGCAGCCCTTTAGCGGGCAGGGGCTGTGGCACGGCGCAGCTCCTCACTGCACGTAAAACAGCTCCGTGTCACCGAAACCCCTGGATGGGAGCTCCCAAAGCAAGAGGGGAGCTGCCGGCAGGGAGGCCAACCTCCAGAGCATGCCCGGGGGTCTTCAAGTCATCTGGTGCTTTCTGTCCTGCCTCAACACTTCCATGCTGGTTTTGATGAGCTGGGGTAAAAGGGAGGCACGGGAAGGGTTTTGCTACCCTGCCCCAAGCCGTTGGGTACTGAGCCTTGCCGCATCCCACCTCTCACCGTTGTTCCCAAGCCAGTTGTACGCACCCCCTGTGAATTTCCCCTATTTCCCCCTGGCCCCGTGGGGCAGGAGCCTCTGACAGCTTGATCTTGCTTCTGCCATGCAGCCCTGCTCCCGTGACTTCAACCCACTGGGAATATGGATGTCACTGGGAGGATGCAGGGCTCCTTTTGGACAAGGGGACTTTGGGCTCCCTCACCTCCCCTGGCCCCAAAGCTTTGAAGTCACTGCGATTTCTGGCTGTGCTGGCATTTGCTGGGAGCTGGAGAAAACACTCCCAGCTCCGGGAAAGGAGCTCCTGCCTTTGGGGTGGGTGTCAGGAAAGGGGGGCAAAGCAGGTCCCCAAAAACTGTTACGGGCCAAGCTGCCGTCTTGGGACTTCCCAAGCATCCTGCCCTATTGAAGTCATATTGACTACTGTGCTAGAGCTCCTAGCTGCTAAATATTGTACATAGTCATTTGTAGGATGTTGGATCTTTTTGATGAGTTTCCTGTTTTAATTTTGTTTCTGTATTTAAATGCAGTGTTAAAAACAATGTGGTGTAATTTATAAATGTTGACGCTGGAAAAAAAAAAACAACTGTAGTTTGTGTATTTTAAACTTTTTTTTTTGTACTAAAATATCTTTTCTGAAGATGTCTTTTAATAAAAACAAGCCTGTAACTGTCCTGGCTGGATTATTTGCCTGATGGTTCACCAGTAAAGTTGTGTGGGAGCTGTGTGAGCATGCAGCATTCATAAACTTTGCTTTTATGTGTGCTTGATGGGAACACAACATTTCCTTCTTGGTGTGAACAATTTGCAATAGGCTTGTGGACCTCTGAGACAGAAGTGCGTGCTACAGCCCCAGCCATAGTTTTCAGTCTGCTTGAAGCTGATGGGTTTCTGTGTTTTTTTTTTTTTTCACTGGAAACCAAGCCCTGGGACAGCAGTGACAGTGAGCAGGCCCTTATTCCTTGAAGGCAGAGTTTCACATGGGGGAGATTCCTTGCAGTCAGCAGGAAGGCTCTGTGCTGTGCAAGCACTCGCCAACACCTCGAACAGGAGCAGAGGCTGAGCTCTGAGTTACCTGCATGGGTTAAAGTCAGACCTGAGCAGGAGAAGCCCCAATAAATAACTTCTTACCTGTTCATAACATACGTGCATAGTAATCTCCGTAAGTATTTATTGCAGGTTTGGGGCAGTTGTTATGTGTAAAGGAATCTGGGGATCCAGCAGAAGCCTTGATGGTCTGCTCCTCAGGTAGAGCAGCAGGGCATGTGGTCCCGGACACGTGGCCCATCCAGAGTGATGGCAGAGCTAGAGAGAACAGCAACACATCTTTAGCTGATCATAGGTATTCTACAAGCACAAAAGATTAAAAAAAAAAAAAAAAAGAGGAGAAAAAAAATAAAAATAAGAATTGCTCATGCCAGAAGGGAAAGACAAGAATAAACACGGCTTGGGAAGTCCCATGGAGCAGCTGCACAAATACCTGACGCACCTCTATGTGGTTCGCCTTCCCCAGCTCCTGTGTCCACCCCCCCCTTCCCTGGGGAAAATCCCGGGGTTAATGATAGCCCCAAGCACAATTGCACAAAGAGCCCATTACGCTGCCCTCTGCTATCTATCCGCTCCCTCTTGCCTTCAGAAATACATTTTTAATGTTCCATTTGCTTAATCCAAAGCTTGTTTAGTCCCTGGGTACAGCAGCAGACCCCGGAGGGCCGTGTTTTAGCCTGGATGCCGAAGTGATTAGCCTAAGGTGGGCTTTGTGCATAAAATATAAATCAGTGCCGCAGCTACACCGTGCCCAGCCATGGCCATTTTTCGGCAGGATACGGGGTTGCCCCCCAGAAGTGCATTTATTTGATCTTTAGCCCCGAGAAGAAGAGGCTGCAGGACAACGTGGGGGTTCCCCAGCTGGGTGATGGCCGAAAACCCCAAATCCTGCCCACACCCAACACACACCCGCTGCTCCCTTCTCCGCCTGCGCCCCCCGACCCCAGGTCCCCCCGGCAGCGCTCCCCGGCCGCCAGCTGCACCAGCTTCTGCGACCGGTCTCTGCGCACACAAAACGCGTCCTGGGTCTGTGTTTTCCTCCGAAACCTCCCTCGGATCCTCCAGCTCCTTCATTTTGAACAAACGCCTCGAATGCGGCGTGTGGCAGCTCCCTCCAGTGACAGCGACAGAAACGGCACCGGGCGCCGCTGCCCCCCGAACCCAGGGCAAGCACCTCCTGGCACCCAAAAAACCCCTCCATCTGCCGTCCTCCTCGAGTCCTCTGAGCAAAGCCTCGCCCTGCAGCTGGAAATACAGGCTGCCACTCGATCCACTTGATTTTTATTTATTTTTTTTTTGTTATCCAGCCTGTGTCACCAAGGGCAGCCTCGCCCCATCCTCGCCTCGCAGCCTTCTGCCCGTCTCAGCGGTGCCCGGGGGATGCTTGGTGCCCAGCGGTGACACGGAGGTGACACACGGCCTGTGCCTCTTTTTGTCAAGAGGCAGCAAAAATTGGGAGGAGGACAGAAAGGAGCAGCACACTGAGCCCTCTCCGACCGGGTGGGCTGTGCGGTGCGGTCTCACTGAGCAGCACAACAAAATGAAAAAGGCAAATTGGCAAAGTGGTGCTCGAGGCCAAAATCTGGGGCAAGTCCAAGAAACAGCTGATGAATAACACGGCCCGAGTTCTTTGTGGTTCTCCCCTCCTGGCACAGCCCAGGCAGCCCCAGACAGGCTCTCTGGCACCCACAGAGAAACCAAGACACCGATGCCATTGGCGTGTCTGCTGTCAAGGGTTTGCACCCCAGTATATTGTAGTAAAAATGCTTGGTGTTTGTAGGACATCTGCAGACAGAGGCTCAATGGCCTATGACCAATTCTAGATGTGGGATTCTCAGAAAGCGTCTGCAGACACATTGCTCCAGCAGCAGCTGGTGACACGTGGCTGGTTTTGGTGACACAATGCCAATTCCCCAGTGCAAAACCCGCCACGAGCCTGGGGGACTCCCGAGGGCTGACAATGGGGGCTTGGGGGTCACACATATCTCGGCATCGCCCTGGACCTCAGGGCACTGATCCTCCTCCTGCCCAGACATCATCTCACTGCCTGCAGCCAGCATCAAAGCTCTGCACACGCATGTCCTAGGACACTCTCTTCAAAACTTAAGGCAGCATTTCCCAGGCAGGGGGAGAAGAAAGGGATTTGGATCCCAACCAGTAGGAAATAACTTTGCTTTTTCCTGCTAAATCCCCCTCCAGGATTCAGTTCAGAACTAATTAAGCTGCTTGTGATAATGAAAATGAGATGTTTCACTTCTGCTCACCAGGGCTAAGGGAGGTGTGGGAGACGTTTGCCTTAGGGAATCCCAGGGTAATTCCCTTCCCCAGGGGCTTCTGCAGCTGGCATATCACAGCCCTGCTTCTCTCGATAGCATTTCGCTGTTCAGCAGTTGGATGCTCGATATCCTGGGAGTGCTCGAGTCACTGCACAGCAGGGCCATTGGCTGCGGTCCTGCGGGAGGATGAATATCACAAACGGGAGAAGCTGATAATGCCTTCCTGCAGTCCTGGTTGATAAAACTCCCTTCTGCACAGATTAAAAGCCTGATGCCCTACACCGTGTGTTCTGTGAGCACTGAGATTGCAAAGAAAAGGTGAAAAGAGACTTCCTCCCTGCTTCCTCAGAAATCTCTGTCTGTCGGAGAGGAGCAATTTGCCTGAACCTGTGCCGGGCCAGGCGATAGCATCTCCCCCAGAGCCCCACACGTCCATGCGTTTATGGCTTTCCTCCCCAGCTGCTTCCGTTGCCTTTTATGCGATGCCCACACACAATTCCCCAGCATGGCAGCAGGACCGCAATGTGTGTTTCTCACCTCATTTTCAGACTACCGTTCATAAAAAAGAATAATTTTCACTGAGCAGGAGCTGGCTGATAAGCTGTTAGGCCGGGTGCTGCCTGCTCACAGGTTATCAGCAGGCACCGGGACCCCCCGAAGCCTGTCTCCTGCGGGCCTGGGGGGCTCTGAGGTCTGGGAGAAGTCGGGGGCACCCCAGAGCCACACGGCCTGGGGGGGGTGCACAGGCACCCCCGCGTCATGCACCAAGCTGAGGGGGGCCCAGGCGGTGGGTGGCACCCCCAGTCCCCTCCCAGTCCCTC
Organism: Aythya fuligula; assembly: GCF_009819795.1. Taxonomy (NCBI): domain Eukaryota; kingdom Metazoa; phylum Chordata; class Aves; order Anseriformes; family Anatidae; genus Aythya; species Aythya fuligula. The sequence goes on along the minus strand of NC_045584.1, from coordinate 4,046,876 downwards.
CCAGCCCCTCCCGGTCCCCCCCGGTCCCCTCCCAGTCCCCCCCGGGTCCCCTCCCGGTCCCCCCCATCCTCCCCCCACGCCGCCTCCGTGCGGACTGAGCTCCGCGCTGCGCAGCCCCGCCAAGCCCCGCCCCTCAAACCCCGCCCCCTCAAACCCCGCCCAATCAGGCACCACCCCCAACAAGTCCCCGCCCACACTTTTTTCAGGCCCCACCCATCCTCGCCCAGACCCCACCCATCCTCGCCCAGACCCCGCCCACCCTCCCCCAGACCCCGCCCCCTCTCCCCCCGCCCCCTCTCCTCCCCGGCCCCTCCCTGCCCCCTCTCCTCTCATCCCAGGGTCCCGGCTCAGCCCGCCAAGCACCTCCCCTCCCCACCTCCCCCCTCCCCATTGGACTCCTCCACCCGCCACTCAACGTCTCTCCGACCTCCTATTGGACAAAACCCCCAGGGCCGGCGCGACGCCCGCCTCCCGCGGGCTGTGGCGGCCGCTGATAGGCTGCGGCGGTGAGGAGCGGCCCCCCCACACCCTCCTCCTCCTCCTCCTCCTCCTCCCACCCGGCTGGGCCGCGCTCGGTGCCTGGCAGCCAGAGGGGTCGGCGCCGCCATCGCCATGGGCACCCGCGACGACGAGTACGACTACCTCTTCAAAGGTACCGCCCCGCCGCCTCCTTTGTGAACGGGGCCGGGCCGCGGGCAGCCCCCGGGCCCACCCCGAGCCCCCTCGGGCCCACCCCGAGGCCCCCCGGGCCCACCCTGAGGCCCGCGGGGTCGAGGCCTCGGCGCCCTGAGGGTGCCGCTGAGGCGGTGCCCCCCCCCCCTCATATCCCCCCTCAGGGCCTGCCCCGGTGCTGAGGGAGCTCGGGCACCGCTCGCTGCTGCCTCACGGCGCCCCCCGGCCCTCGGAGCCGCTGCCTGAGGGGTCCCCCGGGGGTCGGCGTCGTGTGGGGGCAGCCCCCGGTTTGTTCTCCTCGCCTTGGGCCCCCTCTGGGGGTCGCCTCCCGGAGCGCTCGGGGCCGGTGTTGTGCCCAGGTGCTGGGGCTGAGCTGGGGCAGCCCAGGAGAGGAGCAGCTGGGCTGAGCCGGCCGGCCTCGTGCTCCCCAACCTGTTGTGGTTTGGGTTGCGCCAGGTGACCGTGGGGCTTTCTTCCAGCCCGGACGATTCTTTGATCCCGTGGTCTCCCGCTGCTGACATCCGTGGGTTCACCCGCAGAGCTGCCCGTCTCTGAGGGTGCCCTCGCTGGGTGGCCTCGGGGCTGGGGGTTTCTCCATAGGCAGTCACCGAAAAATTCCCCCGGAGCTGGATGTCGGTGCTTGCTTTGTGGCCGTGACCCCTGGCAAGGGCAGCAGCAAGGCTCCATTCGCCGGTTGAGGAAAGGAACGAGCGGTTACTCACACGCTGGAAATGATTTCTGGGTGGCTTTGGCTATGTGGTGCCTTTGTTTGACAGGCTTCAGGACGGTGGGAAGGAAAAGCCCTTACAGGTAGAGTTAGAGGAGAACATAAAGCAGAGCTCTAGCCTCGGAAAATATGCTAAACTGTCTGGGTCTGAAACTAGTTTCTTTCTGAAGTCATTCCATCGTCTATTTCCCAAGTGGTTTAATAGCTAGGAACTTGAAAGCCTAAAAACTTAGTTTCTTCTTTCTTTCTGTGACTAGTCAATTAGGTAGGCAGAGCTGTATTCATCCTGAGGAACACTTCTGCTGCTTTGAAATGTGATTTTAATTTTATCGGGAGTGACACAACCTAAAGCTATTTGGGCAGGGACCATGCTGTTGTGTTGATACAGCAAATTGACTTGGCACACTTTGTAGCACTTAAATTAATGAAACGTGGGGGAGAGGATTGTTCTTTTCTGTGTCTTGGGTAGGGGTAGTTGTGTTATTGTTAAAAAATAAAACAACACAAAAACCCCTTCCCTATCTAGTTGTCTTTCCTTCCTTCCTTCCTTCTGGGCTTTTTAGGACCTGACGAGAAGTGGCGAATGTAAACAAGATCAAGTGGGATGCGATCTCCACTGTAATAAGAAAACGAAGAGGATCAACTCCCCTTGTTTTCCCTCCTTGCCCCTCCTGTAATGGAATTAAATATCAAGGGGAATTGACATAATGAAAAAAATCAATGTCCAGGGGTTGATTGAGTTCTGGTCTAGCCCCTTCTTTGCTCCACAGATGGTGTTTGAACTCTTCTCTGTCAGGCACGTGGTGGTCAGAGATGGGGATGGTGGTGGAGGGGGTGGTTGCTGGCTGGGAAGGATTCATTTCATTTCCTTACCTCTGAGGTTGACTTTAATTTCTGACCATTTCTTCAGCCCCGTTTCCAAAGGAAATCTGACTTCAGCCTTCACAGTTGCACTTGAAGAAATTATCATCCTCACGTTGTAATATTATTTAGGGACGGCTGCTGCTGAATCCAGTTTTTAGCTTTTTATGTAGTGGAAGATCTGGAACTGCTTGTATAGGAGCTTGACTTCTGCCGTGGAGCACAGAATATATTAAGCAGCTTTATGAAGAGTTCAAAAGGCAGAGCCCCATTTGTTGGGAGCATCCTTTGTAAGAAATGCTGTAAGAAACAATTGCTCAGGGATGAAAACAGCGAAGGAGTTGGTAGTAATAATTTCCCCACGCAGCTGGCTCCTTGCTCTTAGGGTTCCCTCATGCAAGAGAATGACGACTGGTGTCGTCAGCCGCCTTGTGCTCTAGGACTGGCCGCTTCAGTAGGGCAGTAGAAAAGACACACATTATTGGCTTATCGGGTGTAGCACACAGAGGTCAAACCTAATTTGAGGTTTGGTGGTACTCTGGGGATGCGAATGTGGTTTTAGTCAAAGCTGCTCTGCTAAACTGGCTCCCCTTTATCGTTATGTGCAATTTCCCTTCCTTCTGCATGCACCCCTACAGCCAGAACTGCTCATTTTATCGATCGAAACAAAATGTTGTTAAAAAGCAATGATCTCCTCGTGTTGAGTTTCGAGTGGTTTGGGTCCGGGGTAGAATTTGACGTTTTAATAGCTGTCGAACTATGGGAAGCCTTGTACCTATTGAAGTGCGATCTCTGCGTCGGGTGTCCTCTCGGGAAGATAGATGCTATCGGCGTTTCTTTAAAGAATTAAATTTGAGATTGTGCAGACGTGCTGGCTCGTGAAAAAGGAAGGAAAACAGCGCCCATAGGGAAAAGCTTGCTTTTACCTTTGTGGGAGATTGCGCCGCTCTGATTAGAGCGTAAGGCTAATGAGGGCTCTGCTTATTAAAATCAAATGTGTGTCGCGTTATTCATCAATACCTGCCAATCCTGCGTACTTAATATTTATAACGAACTCTGCTGATGTGGGCTCTGCTCGAGTCTTAATCCTCTGCGTTGTGCAGAGCAATATCCTCCCTTTGCCAGCCGAATGAACTCTTCTGTTTATAATTATATAATAAACTTCACGTTTCCATTTCCCTTACCATGGAAGGGTTGCGCCAGGTTTTTAATTCTTTCGTTTGCTTCATGCCAGGATCCCGAGGCGTGACGGGTGATGTGCGGAGAGGCGCTGTGCTCTGCCCTGTAGGTCTGTGCTGGAGGTTTCCCTTTCCTAAGGCCCAGAACCGAGGCATGGTGCCCGTGCTGCTGACACGGAGGCGTTAGGAGAGGCCTCTGATGCTTTGCAGTTGATGGCGGGGCGATGTGGTGAATGGTAAGCAGCAAATGGACACAGGGCAGGGAGGAGAAATAAAATCAGGAAGGGCTAAAGGAGGGGCACTGCAGTTCGGGATGCAAACTGGGCACTGCGAGTGGCTTGCTTTTGTACTTCCCCATCTGATGAGGACTGACTGTTTCAGATCATGTCCGAGTCAAAACCAGCGTGCCTTTCCCTTAGCAGCGTGGCCCAGAGGCTGTTTGAGGAGAGTGATTTCAGTGGGAGATGTAGCGAGGGTTCATGCTCCTGCATTTGATTTGGGACTTGAGCTCTGTTCAGGTTTGTGCATTCTGACACGCAGTCCTGTCTAGTGAGCAGTTTCCAAGTAGAGGAACTTCCCCAAGTTCGATTTGCTTTTGTCCTGAAGTTCAAAGGTGTCTTCCTGCTCGATTCCCATAGAAAATAGAGACGTGGGCTTCTTTGTGTCCTTCAGCTGCAAGAGAAAACGCTAATTCTTGATCGTGACCATTAATCAAGCAAGAAGCACTTGCAGACTGTGAGGCAGAGAGAACATTGCTTTTGGTGCTGAGTTTGCACCTGACTGCCTTTCTTTGTCACTTCTGCATTCGGTGACATCTCAAAGCTGCTCTGAGCAGCAATGTTGGAGTGGGAACAGCCTGGTAAAGGGACACTGCTGCTCTGAAGGTAGCCAGCTTGCAGCAGCGGCAGGTAAACCAGCTAAAGTGGCACTAGACACCCTGAATTTTCTTCCTGCAGCAAATGGAGCTAATGACCCAAGAGCCATTTGCGGAGTTTAGGCTTGAAATTGGTGATTTTAAAACACCAGAGGGTGGAAGATGGATGTGACCTGGAGAGCTGGCTGTGCCTTCCTGAGCTGCGGCTTCATTAGAAGGTAACTCCTGTTAGAAGCAATTGAAAGCTTTGAGTTTTTGTCAAGCTGGGCTAGCCTGTGTGATTTATACTCTTGCTCTTGTGGCCAGGTTTCTGCTGTGGGGTGCAGCCCCCACAAGCCAGCAATCGCTGTATGAAATGGGTGACCCGCGGCCCGTCCCCACAGTGCCCGGTGGGATGAGTTTTGGGTAGGGGTGAGAAGCATTGGTCTGGAAAATAAACTGACAGTCCTAGAGTTAGAACTGAGATTTTTTTTTTTATCTACTCTCATGCCTGGAAAAAAAATAAAATTATATATATATATAAAATGCCGTAGGCTGCTTGCGAGTGAAGCCAGAGCTGCATGGAGCTGGTTTGAGCCGTCCCGGGTGGGGAGCCGTGGCTCTTCGCCACCACCTGATCTGCTGGCTGCTCGTTCCTGCCTTGCTTGTGTTTGGATTTTCAGCTGTGCGGGTACAATTGTCCGTCTGTCCGTGCTGTCAGCTGGATGAAGGGCCGGTGGCTGAATCCGGAGCGTTTCAGCGGTCTCCTGGTGCAGCTCAGGAGCTGGTGCAGCACAGCGAGGGGGGGTACAGCAAGAGTTAGGGAATGCTTGGTTGTGTTGGGGGGGGGTATGGGAGCTGGAGAGTGTGCTGCCAAATCCGTAGCCTGAAACAATGGCCTGAGCGTTGGAAAACAAAAAGCAAATCTGAAATAACACTGAGATGAGATCAGTTTGCAGCCAAAGTTGTAGCGAGAAGTATTCTGTGGTTTGTGGTGGATGGAGCAGGAGGGTCTTCTGCCCGTGCCTGCTTTTCTGTACAAAAAACAAATAAAAATGAGAAAGAACAACAAATCTGCAGTTTAAACAGAAGGAGGGAATATTCCCAAGGTTAAAGAAGTCTGCCTGAGAGTGCCTTTCTTCTGCTCGAGCTGTTAGCTCCAATACCCAAAGCCAAACGTTGTGGGGGGCTTGCTGGGACTACGGGAGGGTGGCTCAATGGGTTTTAGTCTCATTTCTCTTTGCTGGGCAGAGCAAGCAATAATGAACACAGGGATTTAAGAACATGCATGTAGTTGCTTTAGCAGCACGGAGAAGCCCCTGGTGTGACAGATACTGGGGCTGTCGAGGAGGAGAGCCCGGTGAGGAAGCAACCTGCTGGACCAGAGGTGGGAAAGGGGTACGTCAGGGTCGGCAGGGAGCTTCAGCCCCAGAGCAGGGGAACTTCTACCATGAGATGTACCTTTTATTGCCATAATTCTTCTCAGCGCAGCTGCCTTTCATGTGCTAAAAATCTCCCTGCACTAATGTTTTCCTGTTAACATGGCAACACCTTGTGCGGAGGCAGAGATTTTTAGCTCATCCTTTACTTCTCGTGCCATCCAGAGCTCGTCCTGCTGGATGAAGTTCGGGTTTGTTTTGTGCCTTGTTGGTAGTATCAGCTGTATTTTGCTCTCCCCTTTTTGTGGGGAACATATTGATGGATTAAATCATTAAAATACAACACACATGTGACCCCAGCAGGGACTGCAAGCAATTATTTACTTAGTGGTTGTTTTTTTTTTTTTGTGTGTGTGTTTTTTAGTAAAAACAGAGCAGCCTATACAGTGCAGAGGCTCTTGGCAGGCAGGTAGCTGGGTGTTGTGCTCTTGACAAATGTTTCTCAAAGGGGGGGTTGCAGCCTTCCTCTGCAAAAGGTTGGATGTGACGGGGACACCTTGTTGCCCCTAATTACTGGTGGTGGCGTGGTTCCTCCCAGGCACCGCTGAGCTGTTGGCTATTGCTCTTGCTGTTTCTCATTTCCATCTCTGAGGAACTGAGCAGCTGTGCGCAATGAAAAGGTTTGGGGCCGTTTTGGGGCTGGGGAAGCAAGCTGTGAGTAGTGAAATCCGAGGTGTTGTCGATGTAACTTTCTCCTACATTTATCCGGCTGTACATCTCTGGGGCTTGCCTGCGAGGCAGTGTAGCAGCCAGGTAGCACTACTGCTCCATGAAAATACTGGTGCGAAGAACTAATTCTGAAAATAATGCCTTTTCTTCCAGTTGTGTTGATTGGAGACTCCGGAGTTGGGAAGAGTAATCTTCTGTCACGCTTCACGCGCAATGAGTTCAACCTGGAAAGCAAGAGCACCATTGGGGTGGAGTTTGCCACCAGGAGCATCCAGGTGGATGGGAAGACGATAAAAGCACAGATCTGGGACACTGCAGGACAGGAACGATACCGCGCCATTACTTCAGCGTGAGTACTGTGCCTTCCTCAGGCCGAGAGCAGAATTGTGGCAGAGACAGCACAGATACACCTCCAGGTGGAGAACAAATAAAACACGTTTGGGACCTGATGGAATCAGACCTCGCTGTAGATCCAAGTCATAAGCTAGGAAATAACGATATGTGATTAATACAATGAAAATAAGTTTTAGATTCTAGTGATATTTTTATAGATAAATGACACCTTAAATCTTAAGTCTGGGAAATCTGTGGAGTCTTGTGGCTGTTTTTTGGTTTTTTTTTTGTTTGTTTGTTTGTTTTTTACCTGCCCTCAGTGTGCTGTCTTCATCACGTGGAGTGTCATTTCTGATAGAAGCTGGGTGCTGTTGTGCATGAAGTTTGGGTCTAGGTATGGCAACTTACTGTACTGCAGGTGCCTTCTGGTCTTCATTACCGCCTCAATCTTGCAATTGAAGGCATTTTTAGGACAGTCTGCAGCCACAGACTCCCTTTAAATCTCAGTGAGTTGGAATTAGTCACGGCCCTGAAAATTAGGTCCAAGAGTGCCTGCTGAACACCCAGTAAATGTAAATTACCTCTGGTTATGCTGACTGCAGCAATGGGCACGTCCCTGTTTAAAACAGGGGATGCTGAGCAGCTTTTGGGGCACTTTGTTAGTCCAGACAGTGCCTTAATATGTAACCTCTGATTGGATTTGTTTCTATGCAGATAGTAGGCAGAAGTATCTTTTAGAGGAAGAAAACTATTGGCAGGCTTGCTTATCCAGAATATATTCTGATCATGGGGTTGAGATGTTAATGTTACAGATGGGTGTCACTGTTTAAAGGTTCAAACTTCATCCTGACTAATGCACAGATTGAGCCATTTATATTAAATTTAAGATGAGGGGAGTTTCTCTTGCTGAGGTGGATAGGGTAAGGCAAAACAGATGGGAGAAAAATAGAAGAGCACAGACCAAAGGGAATAATCTGTAGAGAAGGAATGCAAAAGTAAATTAATGCAGGAGGAGATAAGTGGTGAGTTCAACTTGCATTTTTTTTTTTAGAGTTGCTAGTTTGTTTTTTCTCAAGTGTTTTTGTGTTCTTGCTGCTGTAAAAGTTTAGCAGAAACTAAGTCCTGTGATGCTGTCTCTCCTTTTGCTGGTGCAGGCTCTTGCCTGACACATTGCTAGGCCAGTTCAGCTTGCTAAGCCAGCAGAAGGCCAACCAGCAGTAAAAAGCGTGTGTTTTCTGCTGACTTGGTGCTCTGAATCGGTTCAGTGATTGCTGCACAGGTGCTGGCAGAGCAGAGGAGTAGTGGTGGGATTGTATGGACATCATAGGGACCTGATCTAGGTTGGTTATGCTGTCTTGAGCTCTTGGCTTGAGTTGAAATGGGCTAAGACCTGCCCCAGTTTGCCCTGAGGGAGCAAACTTTTTAGGTTACAGGCTTGTGGATGTGTTAGTATAGCCTCCCTCTCAATTTTTTAGAGGGGCAGGAGATATTTGGAAGATCAGCAACAAATACATTTTACTAGGGATTATCTTTCCTAGTTGAAAGATAAGCTATAACTTCACAAAAACCTTCTCATAGTGCTGACTCTGAAATGCATTGTTTTAGTAGACCAAAAGCATCATATCTTCTGCAGTCTTCATTTTGTTAAATGCATTTAAATTTTCTAGAAATGCCATTAAAAATAGCATTTGGAACTTGTTTTTAGGAGATAGTTTTTAAAGGAAAAAAAAACAAAAAACCAACAGTATTAGCATCAGCACAACTTTCTAAATGGGAGGGAACGTTTTTTGCTTTTTTAGTAGTGAACAGCATAGAAGAAGCAGGTAGGAGGTTTGGTGTAACACGGATAATTTCTCTAAAGACGGGTGCCTTTTGTGGTTCCAGGTATTACCGTGGTGCCGTTGGGGCCCTTCTCGTCTATGACATTGCCAAACATCTCACCTACGAGAACGTGGAGCGTTGGCTAAAGGAGCTCAGAGATCATGCAGACAACAACATTGTCATCATGCTGGTGGGTAATAAGAGCGACCTCCGCCATCTGAGAGCTGTGCCCACCGATGAGGCCCGGGCTTTTGCAGGTTTGTAGGCAGTGTGTTCTGGGCTGGTGCTTTCTGAACTTGTGTGTTGTTGTTGTCCAGGACTGAACTTTTACCTTAAGTTTTGTTTTGGCCTAAAAAAAAAGATATTTAAGACTTTGTAAATGAAAATATCCTGGCTTATTAATAGTTTATGGTGGATTTTTTTTTTTAAATCTGTTGGTAGGACATGTTTGTGAAGCGCTGTCCTTGAGCTGCCTGATATCTGAAGCATAAATGTGTCCTCTAGCAAGGCTAGAAACAGTAAGCAATGTTTAGAGGAGAAAATAGCACAATATAAATATAAAATATCACAATGCAAAATGTCTTTCCCTCCTTCCTAGAGGCCTGGTTCTATGGAGAACTGCAAATGAATTCTGAACCTTCTCTTAGATGGTGTTTCTGCTCCAGAGCACTAATGTGTGTAGTAGTGTCATCTAGTTTCATTGAAATGCAATGATAATCAGACCTGGAGATAACCAATTGTTGGGAAAAGTCTAGCTGGTGATGTGAGCTGCTCCCTCTGCATTACTTCTTTCTCTTCCTTACCTTACAGAGGATCGGTCAAATATTCTTTTTGCCTGTATAGGCCAATGGACATTCAATTTACTGTTGTGTGGCTGTCAGGTTTGAGCTGGAATTTAAATACACAGCTTTAAATTCCTTCTAGGAATATAATCATTTTTCTGAAATTTGCTAGTAAGCGAGTGCCCTGTGTTTAGTGAAGCTGCTTTAAATTTTCAAATGAATGAAAGAGCCTATGTCAAAGTCATAACAAATTTGGTAGACACTCTGAATAGAGCATTGCTGTGATTATTTGGTTCAGCAACTTACTTTTTGCCCCTAACTTCCTACTAAGGCTGTTTTAAATATCTCACGATGGTACAGATGTTGCAGTTGCTCTGCCTGTATGCCTGTGTCTGGGTAGTGCTGTGCCACTCCAGGCTGGATGTTTGTTTGCTCATCACAGTTGTTAACTATGTGTAGATACATCTTTTGCATTCCAAAAGGCAAGGAATAAAATAGATTGTATCACCAAGAGGTTTACTGTAGTTTGGAGACAGGGTTTATTTAAGAAAGCATAGATCTATTGATCTGGTTTGGGATGCAGAGGGAGTATTTTGATTCCCCTTTCAGCTAACGTGTTAGCCTGTGCTCTTGCTGAAGGCACTTCTAGGAGTGATCTGTAGCCAGATGGGAATAATATTGTGCGAGGCTGGAGAAAACGCATTGCTTGACTAAATGAGTGCAGTGAGGAAAATATTCTCACGCTGTGGAGAGGCAGTGGTCAAAGGTGCTGCTGCTGAAAGGCTTGTAGCTGATTAAGTGGTGCACCTAATTGCTCCCATTGTAACTGGGGGGGAGGGAGGGGGACCTAGGTCTTGGCTGACTTGGCCTAAAGAAATAAAGGTGAAAACCCCAAATAAAAGCAAAAATAAAGTGTTTTTAAAATTCTTAACTGAACCACTTGTTGTTTATTACAGAAAAAAATAACTTATCTTTTATTGAAACTTCTGCTCTGGATTCAACAAATGTAGAAGAAGCCTTCAAGAACATCCTTACAGGTATGGTTTGTTAGGGATTGAGAGGGCCTGCTGAGGTAGTGATCCTTTTTCACAGGCACTGTTTGCAGCTATCAAGACTGTTTTGGAAATGAATGTTGGGAATGCTGGGAATGATGATTTGTTTGCAAACCACCTGATCTTACCTTGTGTTCTTGCTCTCAAACCCCACGTGCCTTTCTGCCAAGGAATCTGGAGATGTTCTAGGCTCCTGATGTCATTGTAGTTGGTTTGTTGTAAGGGTTGCATGCAGCTATGCACCAACAGCGTAGTGGTACGCAGGCTGCCTTCTGGGAATGTCCCCTAGCAGTCCCAGGAATCGTCTGCGAATGTGATAGCAGTCACGGGCCAAAATGAAGCCAAGGATCCTGATTTCCTCTGCCCAGGAATGTTCCTCGGCGTGTGTAAGTGGTGTAGATGAGTGCATGGTGTCTGGTTGCAATTTCAGGACTCGCTGTGGGAATACCACGTGGCTTATGCAGTGGATCCACTGTGCGTAGTATCAGAGGTACTCCAGGTAGTAGCATTATCCTACTTGCCAAGCCCCTGTCTGAAATAGGACAAAAGCATTTCCATTCCTTTAGGTGGGACTTGTTTTCTGCATGTATCTTCTTGCTCCTGGAATAAGGGAGTGCCCTGCTGCATGAGACCTAGAAGTCACCAGCAAAGCTTTATTACTGTAGATACACCAAGTCCTCCTTGCTGTACTAGGCAAAAAAAACAGGGGGGGAGGAATGATGAAAGGCATGATGAAAGCCCTTCCGCTGATTAGCTCACAGGGGTTTCCAGCTGGTGTTTTGCAAACTGAAGCTGAGCACTTATTTGGCTTCTGGAAGAGTGCAGCTCAGTTTTATGCTAAATACAACACGTGGGGAACTTGCTGTTTCCCTGACAGTGAGGTGGGCCCAGAAGTATGAGTGGTATGGTCAGCGGGTAGCAGGAGCAAGAAGGATGCATACTGGGAGGTGTGCAGGCTGCAGGCTGCGAAAGTGGGAAGCACACGGAGCAAGAGAGATGCTTCAGATAACTCCGCTGAGATAAGCAGTGCTTATTTGGGTGACTTCTTGGGGTATAGTTGGGTGGGGAACTTCTGCAATGGGTCTGGCCTGATCCTGCTCTCACTTCAGTTAGCTGCTGGTTTGCATGAGGTGCTGGGGTGTGTCAGCACTGCGTGCTCGAGTGCTCTGTCTTCCAGGGGATGCATTATTTTGGCACCTCTCTGAAGTGACTCTCTGCAGTTGGGTAGCTCAGAGCCCGAGCTAATCCTTGGAAGCAGATTTCTGGGAACCATGGTGCAGGCACATCCGAGCATGTTTGAAGGAAGGCAGCACGGGCCTGCTGAGCTGGAGCTAACAAACCCCAGTAAACTCAAGCATCTCTGCTGTCAGAGGCTCTGCCTTCACTCTGTGTTCTGCAGTAGTCATATTATGAGGAATTCTGTGCTGAGGGATGCTCTGGCACCTTTATTTTTTAAATGGATAAAGAGGAATTTACTCTATAGCTACACTCTTTGTTAGTCCAGTCTCAAAATGCTATTTGATGTGACAGGGAAGTTACCTGCTGATGTTTGAAGGCATAGTCTTAGGCTCCTAAAAGCAGAATTGGAAGTAATGGGTAATTAGCAAAAAAATCTTTAAATTTCAGGTTGACTTAAGTAGGAAGAGAGCTGTCAAACAGGCATTGAATTACCGTGCTACCTCCGTCTGCCTCATGCAGTCTGAATCTTTTCTTAGAGGGGAGAAAAATCCATACAGTTTGTCAGCTTGTTTGTACTCTCTCTTCAAAAGCTCTTTAAGGTCCATGACATGGACCCTGGGCGAGGTTCAGTTCCTGGCTTTTCCTTACCATAGCTGAGATCTGGAAGGATAAACTATTTCTGTGTTCTCCCCCCCGTATGCCGTTTGGTGAGGTTGTGCCTAATTTGTGTCCTACTGCCCCTCAAGGTGACCATTTTCTGAGCTTTGTTGTGAGGAGATACTGGTGATACTGGTGGCCGGTAGATGGGAAGGAGCCGTTGTTCTGGTGCTGCTCGGTGATCAGGAAGTGTCTGGTGTACGTTGGTTGTTGGACACTGACCAAAAAATGGGCTTTTTGTTACTGTTCCTTGATTACAGGCAAATGAGGACCTATTACTAGGAAGAGAGCTGAGTTTCAACACTGAATTCTGTGGGTGAAACCTGAATTCTTTCTCAGGCTTGTTTCACAGAGGTGTGGGGGTAAGCAGGGAGAAGAGGATCAGTAGGTCTGGTGCTGCCCAGCTCTGCTGATACCAAAAGCGTGTTGCAGTGGGAGGAAGATGACCAAGAAGGAGGCAGGCAGGAGAAAAAAGGATAGCTAAGCTGCTTCCAAAAAAAAAGCATAGATTTAAAATTGGTTACATTCTCCTGCCCAGCAGGATTTGGATGTTACCAGAGCTGCTGGTGAAGTCATTGGAGGATATTGCTATTGAGACAAAGCTGTGGAGAAGAGAAGACCGCCTAGGGCCTGAGAGCAGGCACGTTGCTTTTTCTTGGCTGGACCCGAGGCAGCCTGCCTGGTGCTCTGAGATGCTGTCGGTGGGGTCTGTGCTCTGCTCAGCTGTCACCATCCATCCTGTACTTTCCTTGCAGTGTTGTCCCAAGACTGACCCGGGGTAGAGAAGATGGCCAAAGGTTCTTCTAGGAGAGAGCTGTCCAGTGCTGTCTTCTGTAACAGATAAGGTGCTTCAGGAGCCAGAACTTGAGCTGAGGTCAGGCCTGGGCAAACTGAACTCGAAGCACAGCCTCTTGGCAGCATCCTGGGCTTCCAAGGGTGCTGAGATTGGCCAGCTGAGGTACAGTGGGGATGTAGCTAGTGTGGCTGAGTAGCCCTAAAAAGGCTGTTCCTACCGGGGGGCAGTCATCCCTCTGAGGAAGGAAAAGAAACAAAAAATGTGCTGTGAGCTGGGTGAGACCATGGTCAACTTGGAGGGAAAGGAGCAGCAGGACAGGAGTTCCCTTGGTGGCCACCAGTTTGAGGGAGGTTTTGGTAATAACTCTGAACAGCTAGTATTAAAATACACCACTGAGCACAAAAGAGGGTGGATGTCATTGTCTCTCCTTTTCCCTAACAGCAAAAAGGGGCTGAAGGTAGCAAGGGGATCAGTCTTGGGTTAAAAGATTCGATTTGAAACAGAGTAAATATGTGCAGATTCTTTCAAATGCAAACAAAACAAAAAAAAAAAAACAACAAAAAACACCCAAACAAAGCTTCACAATTCCCCGTGATTTTTAATCTTTGATAAAGACTTGGCTGTTGCTGTTTTGAGGCTGTGGCTCTATGAATGTGGCCATAATATTTACCGCAGACTTCCAGGGAGGTGCTTGCCCTTTTCCTGTGTTACAATGGAGGGAAGTTGGAACGAGGACTTAGGCAGCGAAATAAATGATTTAAAAATATTTCAACTTGACTTATTTTTACTGACTCCGCAGTTGTGATGGTTTGTTTCTGAAAGCTAACCTGGCAGTCTCTCTTCAGCAGTTACGGCTTCGTGAATCCCTGTGCTTTCAGGCATAATTTGAGTCAAAGAAATCAATTCTTTCAGGAAAGGCATTTTCAGATCAGTATGGGGCCTTACGGGACCTCGTGTCTTTTTTACTGCCATAGGTGGGAAAAATTAATTGTTACAGAGAGGAACGAGTGTTTCTGTCACTTGGTAGGGACAGCTTGCCAGAAGCTAAAGGGTGAACTAGATGCTGTCATTGCTGCTGCATGGCGATGTTTTGCAAGCATCCTGTTGAATAATGTTTTAGATAACATTGCCAATTTTTATCAAAAAAAAAAAAAAAAAAAAAGATTCCCTGTTCTAGAAACGAGCATTGCTGCTCCTTTCTCATTTAACAAGCATTTTAGTAATATCCATATTCATGGAATCATTGCAAAGAACATAGGAACATAGGAAGTAGCTGTCGTGGAAGACAGTAAGGAATCTTGTGTTGCTAATTTTTCCAGGCAGAGCTGGAGTATCCATTACAGAGCTGGAAAGCCAGCCAGATGTTACACTGCACAGCTGCTCAGACCAGATTCCTTTTCACAGCTCCCAAGTTAAAATCTTCTCCTTCTTGGGTTCAGCCATCTTCATTGACAGCTTGCTGTGAGACGTGCACATGCTCTGTTGAAGAGAGTCCCTTCCTAGGCTCTAACAAGTCTGTTCTCATTTCAGAAATCTACCGCATTGTTTCGCAGAAGCAGATTGCAGATCGGTCTGCACACGATGAGTCTCCTGGCAACAACGTAGTCGATATCAGTGTCCCACCAACCACCGATGGACAGAAATCCAACAAACTCCAGTGCTGTCAGAACCTGTGACCTCCTGTAGATGACTCTTGTGCCCCTCACTTCGTCTGTGCTTCATTTAGAAACTTGTGTGCACTTCTTTATCTCCTGTGATTCAGTGACTCCCTCTCCCCTCCTTTACCCCATCCCAAGCTCCTCCTTTCATCTTAGAGCTTTAATTGTAGGGCTAACATTCCCTTGCCTCTGAAATCCCCTTGAATGTGATGACTTTTGGGCTTGAAATGTTGGCACTGATCTGATAGACATGTTTGTGTTGGAACATCTGCTGCTGGATATTATCCCATGAAACACTCTCCTCAAATGGTTCTGGGTTTTCTTTCTGGGAGAGAAGCCATGGGGTCTTGACTATAACAGTTGAAGAAATAACTACATTTAGGTTACAAGGTTTTTTCCTCCCATAGTCAGATTTTTCTCTCACGTTTCTGTAAACATAGGGGAGAAATTAAAAGAAAATAGCTATCCTACCAAATGCTCTGTTTTCTGTCCTGATGAAGTCTCACAGTGAGGTTTTAGTGGCTGCACACACATAAGAAAGGTGTTGAAAATAACATTACTTAATATGTAATTACCCCTAATACAGTTAGTCTGGCTGTGTAGTTTACCGTTTCCTGCTTGGGAAATCTTTCTCTATCCTTGTTTTATTTGGGAACAATGAAGTATGTCTGCATTGCTTTTTCTGCCACCATGAATGCCTGTGCTGCTTATGCAGGCTTTATGAAGTGGTTTAATATTTATTCATGGCTTATGTTAATCAGTTAACATTATTGTACAGTAAGTGCCAGCATATTCCTTTGAAAAAAAAATGTTTGCAACCTGTACAAGTAGGCTTATTTTGTACTGTAGATCAGTGTCTGAACGCAGGATCTTCTCTAGTTCCAGAATTTTTTTGCATGCTGCTTTTTCTCTAGATCTCCCCTACCCTGTTTTGAGTGAGTGAAGCAATATTTTCATGTCATGTATATACCTGCACTTGTAAGGGTTTGGTTGTTGTTAGAGAAACACAATACTTTATACATTTTGTAAAACTTCGGCAGAACCATAGCATCTTAAACTTTCTTTTCATGATCTTTCACTATTGACCTTGTGCATAATCTTCTTGACCTTTACTAAAACGCATAATATTAAGATTTCACTGAACTACTAACCTGTTGTTTCCCTCTTATTCTGTTTTACTGAATTGCGAACTGTAATTCTCAAATGATTGTACTTCACCTGATGTAACAGACCTGTTGTCAGCAGGGTTAACTACTATAATATTTTGTTTTGCTGAATGGGAAGAATGTTACCACAACTTCATGTAGTCAGTCTCTTGCTAGCTTGTGGAAACTCTCTATGATGATGGCTTTTCAGCATTCACTAGCTCTTACACTTGCATCCCTCTGGTAACCACTGAATGTTATGGCGAGGCAATACTGGGTGAAATGATCTCAAGGAAGAGTTGGAGGCGATCTGCTGCTCTCTGAAGGCTAGTGAAGCAATTTGCAGTGAATTTTTGCTCTGTATTCTTCCAGATTTGGAGAACGTGCCTCACTTGATGAATCCTACCTGCATGTTAGCGAGTTGAAGTATTTTCTGATACAAAGCAAATATGAAACTGTAAATTGTGCTCGAAGGGGAAATCTGACATTCCAGTCTCAACTGTTCTGTCTGGTTATGTAATAAAATTAAGGGCGGTTAACTCTGATGGCTTTTCTTTTGTAAGATTTCCAGACCAATGCCTTCAATTTTGTAGTGTATACACCTAGAGGGCTGTAGTTCAAAGCCAAGGTGGTGTCTACCCTTTCCATTCTCAGCTTTGTTTAGGGGATCCACTCCAGACAAAGGGCTGCATGCTTGCAGCCTAATCCCAGCGAATGATGGTATGAATTCCTCCTTGGACATCACAGGAATCTGTCCTAAGGGTGTCCCAGCACAGGAAGCACTTTGAGCACTTGGTATGTACTTGAATAACATCCTCTTGGGACGAAGTGCAGCACGTGGGAGCTGGAAACTTCTTTTTGGTGGTCCTATTTCGAAGGGTGAGCGCGGCGGCAGGGAGAGGGAACGCGGAGATACTGCAAATCTCTCCTTTAAGAGCAGGTGGCCACGGGAGGAGCTGGGCTCCTTGATTGTTGAACCTCTAATTGTTGAACTTCTAATAAATGAGTTGAGTGGTGTGAATAATCATGCAGTTTAGAAGCCTTCTGGTCTAGGGTGCCGTGTCAATGTGTTTGCTTTCCAAATCCTGTTCTTGACAGGGAGTTTATTGAGGTGATCGACTGCTGCACGAGGTTGAGACGCAGCCTGGCTGCTTCCCGGCCTCCTCAAAGAGTTTTCCTTTGGTTTTTGACCCTGGGGGAGGCTCTGCTGTGAGGGCTGCTCTGTGCCCCCCATGCCCGGTGCCAGCAGGAGGGGGCAGGGGCTGGAGTGGGGCCAGGGGCGGTTCGGGGTGGCCATGGGGGTGCTTGGGCCTGCGCTGAGCACGGGGCGTGGCCCCGCCCACAGCCCCGCCTCATGTGGGCGTGGCATCTCCCTGCCCCGCCCCGTATGGGCGTGGTTAGGAGTAGTGGGCGTTGCCACTCGCAGGGGCGTGGCCTCGCCCCCCGAGCCGCTCTCCTATTGGCCGCCTCCTGTTGCCAGCGTGGTCGCGTCGCGCCGCCGGCCCCCTCTCGGCGCGGCTCATTGGTGCGGGCGGGGGACCCGGCGTCAAGGCGGGGCGGCGATTGGCGGGCGGGCGGGGAGGAGGCCCCGCCTACTACCGCGAAGGGCGTGGCCCGGGTGGGCGGGGCCCGGCGGCCGCAGGAGCCGGCGATGGGGCGGCGCGCGCCGCGCTGAGGGGCCGCGGGCGCCGGGACCGCAGGTACGGGGCGAGGGGGGGGCGGGGGGGGCGGCCACGGGCACGAAGCGGCGGGACCGGGACCGGGACCGGGACCGAGCCCCGCAGCGCTTGCGGGGGGAGGCTCCGGGGGAGCCCGGCCCCGGGGGTCCCACAGCCGCTGGGAGCCGGCGGGGACCGGCCCCGGGGTGGCGAACGGGGGACGGGGGAGGCTCCAAATCGGCCCCCGCGGTTCCCTCCTCGCTCCGTGCCCGTCCCGGAGCGGCTCCGCTCCCGCATCTCGACCCCGCGGGGCCTGCGCGGCCCCGGCTTGGCCTCCCTTGAAGTTTCGCCGTCTCCTCTCCGCCGTTTTTTTAAAATTTATTATTATTTTTTTTCTTATTTTTCTTATTTTTGACGTCTCAACCGGCGGCGGCGGAGGCCAAAAACTGCTGGATCACGGCACGCGTCCCAGGGGCGAGCCGGCCGGTGGCGGAGGAAGATGGCCGTGACATTGGAGGGGCCCTCCCGGCCTCCGAGCCTTCTGCTCCCACCCGCTGGGCTCTGCCCGGTGCCGGGACCCCCTCGAGAAACCCAAAAGCCCCTCGGGGGTCTTTGGCCGAGGCCGCTTTGAGCGGGGCGACCTGTGGAAACGTCACGGCTCCGGGCTGGACGCTGCCCCTCAGGACGGCCCCGGCTGCCCCGCGCCTTGGAGGAAGCCTTGTGGGGCTGAGGCCGTGCGAGGAGGCAGGTTAGGAACCATGGGCAGCGGTGTCGGGGCCAGCAGGAGCAGCTCTGGCCGCTCATCGGGCACGGTGGCGTTTGGAGCTGTGGCTGCTTCACCCCAAGAACCGGCTGTCCCGCTCCAGCACGTGCGAGGGAGATCCCCCAGTTGGGGACCTGCTTCTCCTCCCGCCCCATATCCCTCACGTATCCCTCCCTTGTGCTCACGGGGCTGTTTGTTCCCCCCTCTCGGCCCTGCTGCCAGCCCTTGTTTTCTTCAGGGCTCTGATTCTGCTCCTCTCTTCTTCCACCGAGCATTTCTGTGCACTTTTCCCTTTGGATGTAGTTTCCGGCACTTTCTCCATCTTCCAGACCCTCTCCAGACTCTTGCCAAGAGTCCTGGTGATGCCGCTGTGCTGGGTCAGCTCCGGTGGCCGTGGCCGGTCCCCTTCACCCTGCTCACAGGGACGTGCGACCCTGCGTGGCTGTCAGGCTTGCACACGCATGGAGTAATCCTTCCAACAGCTGGATGTGAGCCTCGTCTTTCCAAAGCTTAAGTGCCTGAATACAGTTTTTGTATCTCCAAAGGATTACAGAGACAGCTGCAGGGCAGAGTGGAGGACTAGAAAAGCGCTGCTTTTCCAGGTGCACTTGAAGCACTGACGGTAAGGAGCCCTTCAGGAACAGGATTGGAGGGAGAGGAGCAGGGACTGGAAAATCCCTTTGTCACATGCACCGTAGCGGTGAATTTAATAACCCAAACTGAGGATGCCAGGTCCAGCTTCCCGCTGGCGTGGGCTGGAGCGTTGCAGGCCAGCAACTGTGGGCCAGGTGGCACAGGAAGCCTGTGCTTCACGTGTGTGCCATGGATGTTGAGTACCAGCTGTGAAATCTGGGTTGTCTGCGGGGCTCGCTGATCAACACCACTGGCGTTATTGAAAAAATAAGTGGAAACAGAAAAAAAAAGCAATAGAACCGATGGTTTCTTGTTTCTGTTGTGCTTGGCTGTGTTCGTTGGTTTTATTTTGCTGTGGAATTGCACTGAGGCTGCAGACTGAGGTCACCCCGTGCTGGACACCAAGGAGGCCGAGCAGAGGAGCAGTGTCATGAATGTACTGATCGTAAACAGATTCTGACAGAGTCCTTGCCTTAAGAGATGCTGGCAGAGGGGCTTTCTCATTCCGGGTTATTGATGCTGGCCTGGATCAAGCAAGTGGAGGACACGATGTTTCCCCAGGAGGAAGTTGCAGAGATTCCTTCAGACAGCATGGCCAGAATCAACCCCAAATGCTTCCAGCACGATCTGGGAACTGGGGAAGGAGAGGCTGGATACGGGCTCTGAGAGCCTGTTGGCCCTGAGGGACTGCTGCAGGTCCTCACTGTGTGACTGCCTGGAGTAGTTCTGCAAGCCAAGATACAAAGTGTAGTGTAAATTTAGGGGCTTTTTTCTCTGTTGTTTAAAACATCTTAGCTTCTGACTCTGAAAAATGCAAAACCGCTTCCTAGAAGATGAAGGGAGGAATCAGGCATCCTGCACTATAAACTACAGGATGAGTTTGTTTTTCCCCTACTTGACTTTGACTCAGTTTCGAATATTTGGAGCTTTCAGAGTTTCCGTTTTATAAACTCTTCGCTCGTTTTCCTCTTGGAGCAGAGTTTGTAACTGGTGTGTTTTTTCCACCCCCCAGTTTTATTTGCTTCTAGGTGACTTGTGCTCGTGTGCTTTTAGCTCAGACTCTCCCCACGAGCGAGAAGGGATCTCCGTGTACCTGTGTTTGTCCCCCTGGACACACACTCACTGCTTCCAGCTTAGTAAGGAAGAGCCATGTGGGCCCCATGAGGTGAGAGAGGAGCCAGGTGAGAAATCAAGGGGGTCACAGGCAGAGCTGAGCGTGGCACAGGAGTGATGCGAGTGCTGGGCAGGCAGCTCCCGTGTGGGTTGTGTCAAGCTGCTTTCCTTGGTGGGGTTACCCTATGCCAGCCCAAACCCTGGCTCTGTCTCTCCTTGCTCTGTGCTGGCCGTGACAGCACCGATCCCCTGGGGAGGACGTGGTCCTGTGGGCTGTGTCGTGCTTGTGCCATGCTTGCCATCATTAGAGTGGGTCCCCTCTGGCACGGCAGCGCTACAAATGCCACCAAGAGCCCCTCGGTGGTGGAACGGCTCCATTCATGTACCTGGTGTGTGTTACAAGAGCTCAGCGCGCTGGTGGCAAAATGCAGAATGGCAAAATCCTGAAGGCAAGGACTGATGAAGCATCTCGGGGGAGAGACTGAGCCATTTGTGTCCTCTTGTAAGCAAGCACCCACGGTCAGCCATGCTGCCCCGGAGCCTGCCCTGCCTCTTGTGCTCAGTGCTGGCCTGGGTCTCTCCGGGGTGAGCAGTGACCTGTGATTTGTCCCCAGCTGCAGTCAGAACAGGCAGCTCCACGTCTTTCCTTCCAGGTTTCCAACTCTCAGCTTCAATTTCTCAACTTTCCAGTTTCTGATCAAACAGAAGGTGATTGAGTGTGGTTAACCTCAAGGACAGGCACTGGAAGGGCTCTTGCGATGTTAGCCGCCTGTCGTGGAGTCAGTGACAGGCTGAAGGAAGCATTTTCCTGCTGCTCCCCAAAAGAGGGTGTTTTTTCAGAGGAGCAAGGAGCAATGCTGCCTTGGACAAAGTGTCAAGTACAAACAAACGAGCCAAGGTCTTGAAGTCTTGCTTTAACACCTATGGTTCTGTTTGAAGCTTTGATGTCTTTAGCCCTGTTTCAACCAAAAGCTTTGAGAGGGGTGAGAGGGGAAGGTGCTGTCAGCAGTTTGCAAGGTAAACTGAAGCTCTGGACTGTTCTCAACTTTTATTTCCTCCACGGTTTTTTGTACTTCCCTGCAGACAGATCGGTCAAGGCCTGTGTCTCCACAAGAAATGCAACCTAAGCAAAATATCGCAGACTTAAATGGGGGGGAGAGAGACTGGGATTTTGCAGCACTGGTATCAACAGTGAAGTTGCCCTTCAGAATTGAGGAGGGAGCATGTAGCAGTAAGGAGCAGGTGAAAGGGAGACGCTGGTGAAGGCAGCAGGGAGCAGCTACTCCTTGGCCGTGGGGACTGAGGATGCTCATGGCTGGAGCCTGCCCTGGGGCTCTTCAGGTGTGGAGGGGTGGGAGCTGGCTTTGCTAGCAATCTCTTTGGAGACTGAGCATGCTAAAGAGATTTGCACAGTGAAATAGCAAAGTTGAAACATATAAATAGGCAAGTTAAATTCTAGATCAGATACCTGCTCACAGATCAGCCTGATTTCGAGCGCTGGCTGCGTGCTGGCCTGAGCCGTTGGCACGATCCTTCCTGAGCAGGGCCGCCGCGTGCTGCCAGGCGGCTTCCTCCAGCTCCAGTTTGTCTCCAGACGAAGCATTATTAATTGTAAAACAGCGTAAATGGTGCTTTGTAAACCAAGGGGGAGGACGCCGAGGCGAGCGCAAATTCTGGCACAGGATTCCCGGTCCCAAAATAATGTTTTGCATCCTTCTGAGTAATGATTGACCGACCCAACATTGTGTGGGCGCTTCCGTGTTGATCTGGTGCATGCGTTACTGCTACAGTAAAGTGTGGTTTGTTTTTTTTTTTTTTTTTTCCTTCTGGTGTATTGCCCAGAGCTGGAAAATGCATTTGTTCCGAATAAAACTGAA